>NC_041386.1:431831276-431945482 GCF_002162155.2 Triticum dicoccoides
TACAAACTTTGTTCCACACCATGTCATTTTTTATTATTTTTACAGATTACGCAGCTATGGGCTCTCGTGGCTGGCACACCCCCACGATATTTATTCGGGAAAACAAAATTATTATGCGTGCCAAAATTTAATATAACACTCATAACATATATATATATATATATATATATATATATATATATATATATATATATATATATATATATATGTATATATGTATATATATAAACACTATTCTGATCACGGGATCAGAATATTATTCTAATCACAACCTAAACTTCCCGAGTTACACAACCTGAACTTCTCTCTGTACGAACCCAACCTTGGGCTATCTTCGCAACTGAGTCTCCCCGCGCGAATTATTCTGGTCATCCGTGTTCTATGTGATGTAAGTGTAATCTGTAAATGGTTTTTAGCAACAAAATGCCCGTTTTAAATAGAAATCTCGCTCATTGGCGGATTTTGCTCTCGGGTCGTGATGAACATGCATCTGTTGCAATTTTACTGCCTGAGTTGTTCAACCTAAACTTCCCCCGGTTCTAGGTTGAACTTCCACAAACATTGCCGAAATGGTGCTTGCGATATACCGTTGGAAAGCTATGGACACGAGTATCATGACCTAAGTTAATTCTTTGGCACAATGTAAGCGGTCTAAGAGCAGTTTTGAAAACCGTTTTTCTTCATACAAAAAACGAGAATAGTATTTTGGATCACATTTCTAAAC
Source organism: Triticum dicoccoides (assembly GCF_002162155.2). Taxonomy (NCBI): domain Eukaryota; kingdom Viridiplantae; phylum Streptophyta; class Magnoliopsida; order Poales; family Poaceae; genus Triticum; species Triticum dicoccoides. Next base: position 431,832,001 of record NC_041386.1, read on the forward strand.
CTTTTATCGGAATGAGGCAAATAATATGGCGTTAGAAAGCTGCTGCAAAAACGCTCCTTTGACATGTTGATAGTTTTCTCTAATTCCCTATTGTTAAAACGTAATTTGGAAAATCATAAAATTTCGCAAACCGAACAGCCGAGTTTGTATTTTTCATGCCATTTCTAAACGGCTAATCCAATTGACGCAAATGACATAGCGTTGGAAAGCTTATGAAAATGCGCTACTTTTTCATGTTGAAAGTTTTATCTAATTTTGAAAGGTTTAAGAGTAATTTAGAAAATGGTACAAGTTCCACCGAGTTCGTATTTTTGAGTTAATTTCTTAGCCGTACGTCCGAATACCGCAAATGTGATGGCGTTGGAAAGCTTGAACAAATGCGAAAGTTTTCGCTATATATTGTTTATCCCAATTATTTAAGGTTTTAAGTCAATTTTGAAAATTGGTAATAATGTATTTTCGCCGTAATTTCTACAAACTTTACCGGAATGGGGCAAATAATATATCGTTGAAAAGCTACGGAAAATGCGAAACTTTTTCTTGTTGATGGTTTTCTCTTATTCCTTGCAATTTTGAAGTAATTTTGAAAATAGCGAGATCACTCGTTCTGCCTTTATCGCGAAACAGATTCTTTGAAAATGCACTGTGTGAAGAACTTGAACTTCTTGGCATGTCTACTTGAACGTCACTCTATTTTTCATGTGCTTTTTTTGCTCGTAGCTCCTCATCCACTCACCGAATTGAGCAAGTGATATACCGATGGAAAGTTGTTGTAAACACACAACTTTCCCGTGTTGATCATTTTTTCATACTCGCAACGGTTTTAAAAGTTTTTCATCTGAAATTCATTCAGTGTAGTAGTTGAACTTCCTGCTGTTTAATGTTGAACTTTTGTGACGTATTTTCAATTGTAATTTTCTCATCCATTCGTCAGTGTTACACAAATGATATTTTCCTTTTGTACAAACCTCTCTCACAATAAATTTTTTGAATTTCTCCGACCGAGGACTATAACTTATAACAACAAAAAATTTGGACCTTGCCTTTTTATTCATTTTTCTCATATTAAACACACACCATGTAGTACATGAACTTTTTCTGTTTTTATAATTTGAATTTTTGGTTTTCATTTTGAAATCAAATTGCTCCCAAATAATATACTGAACTTCTTTGTGGATTGAGAGAATTATTTTAAAATGCAAAAAACAATTCTTTTTTGTGTTTTTTAACATGGAAATGCAAGGTGAATCTCTCGCAAGAATTTTTGAACTTCCCCAGACAGAGCACTTGAACTTCTTTCAACAAACCTTTTAAGCTTTTATTTTTCTATTACTTTTATTATCACTTGAGATGCATTCCTTGTAGTAGTTGAACTTCTTGTTGTTCTCACCTTGAACTTCTGTCACGTATTTTTTTGGAACCTCTCTCACAAGAAATTTTGAACTTTCTCGGGGGCCGTGCACTTGAAATTCTAGTAACAAAACTTTAGGCTTTGCATTTTCATTCTTTTTTAATATAAATGCACACCGTGTAGTACGTGAACTTCTGGTAGTTATCAATCTGAACTTCTGAGATCATGCGTTCTGCCTTCATCAGATAAACAGAGTCTCTAAAAATGCACTTCGTGAAGAGGTTGAACTTCTGGAGCAGTTATTTTTGATCTTCACTCTGTTTTTCACGTGTTGTTTTTTACCCATAACTCCCCAACCACTTGCCGGAATTGAGCAAATGATAAACCAATGGAAATTTGTTGAAAGCACGCAACTTCTTTGAATACGGTTAAACTTTTTTTTCGGACAACATACACCAATTTGTGTTTATCCATTTATTTTTTGGAACAAGAATATGATATGCCCTTGGAAATTTTTGAGTAGAAAGAACATTTTTCATGCAAACCATTCTTGTTTCGAAATTGTAATGGATTGACATGATTATTTTGAAGACACCAAAACAATATTTTTGTGTGTGTTTCTCAACATGTAAATACACGGTGAACCTGTCTCACAAGAATTTTGCAACTTCTCCGGGCAGGTCAGTTGAACTTCAAGCAACAAAATAGTTAGACTTTGACTTTTTATTCTTCTTTTCTCCAACGAAAATGCAGACCATGCAGTACGTGAACTTACGACAGTTATCAATTTGAACTTCTCTCCGTTTCTCTTAGTAATGGAAAAATCTGAGTTTTTTATAGACATCAAACCTCTCTTATTGTTTTATTATAACTTCTTTATGTCTTTTTTAGAAATGTGAAAATTAGAGTTTTTTTAGAAACATCGAACTTCTTCATTATTTCAAAATTGAACTTATTGGTTTTATTCTTTAGTAACCGGAAAAATCTTATTTTTTAAATAAATATCAAACTGCTCTACTTTTTAAAATTGAACTTCCTGGTTTTATTCTCCATTAACGAGGGAACCTGAGTTTTATTATATACATTGAACTACTCTGTTTGTTTAAATTGAACTTCTTGCTTTATTAATTAGTAACGGGAGAAATCTGAGTTTTGTAAAAAACATCTAACCACTCTGCTATTATAAATTGAACTTCTTGGGTTTATTGTTTTAGTAATGAGGAAAATCTGAGTTTTTTATATACATTGAACATAGTCCGTTATTTTAGTTTGAACTTCTTGGTTTAATTATTTTAATAATGAGAAAAATCCAAGGTTTAAATTACATCAAACTATTCTATTATTTAAAATTGAACTTCCTAGTTTTTATTTTTGCTATGAGTATTTTAATGAACATCCAATTGTTGTGGTATTCAAAACCAGAATGTTTTTAGAAACAATTTTTTTTCTATCTCTAATAAACTTCAGACTTATCTATTTTTAAAATTTGAACTAGATGGTTTTTTGTATGTTCACCTCTTTATTTTTGGATACCCAATGTGCCTGTTTTGCCGTAAGCGAACATATTGAACTATCTGCGGCAGAGAATATGAAACTTCGCATCAACCTTTTTTGTCTTCAAGAAATGCACGCTTGTTTTTTGCTTTTAATATTGAACTTCTATGCTCTATTTTTTGTAACAGTTTCATGAAGGAGAAGGAAAGCGGCAATATAATGTGTGTCCAAGAGCAACTAGTTGGGGAAACCAACCAATACATGATACATTTTTTACTCTAAAGAACAAAGAACAATTTTTTATCATGTCTTTCCAATTTGAACTTCACTAAAAAAGTTTATATTCAATGTTTTTTAGTGTTTTTCCTATTGGTTGAACTGTTGCTCTCTCCAAATTGAACTTCATAATTTTTTACTCCATGAACACAAAAAACTGACACTATAGAACCAATATGGGGAAACAAGCATGACAAAAAATAGTTCTAAAATTTAGTGTAGTACGCGCACGCGGACACACTCCCACAATACATCCACAATTTTCTTTTTGGCTTTTCATGAAATGAAAACAGTTTCGGTCTCACATGCATAGGCATCAAACTTCCATGAATTACAAAACAAACTTTTTTGCGTCAACTTAGATAAACTTCCCTCCTGAGCAACAATACACGAACCTCTCCTAGCATGTTGGGACCAAAGATCATTTTATGCAAAGGAGCACTGGAGGAGGGCAGAGGGGTTGAGAAGCTTGGCGTCGTCAGCATTCTGTATAGGGAGGTGTGGAAAGACGACCTGCTGCTGGTGGTGGCCGGCAACCTAGCAGCTCGGCAGCCTCCTGGGGGGAGGGGCGCGTGCAAGATCCATGACCCAGCCGCCTCTATCTTCTCTGCTGGATGTGGCCACCCGGCTGCAGGTCGTGCCCTCCTCTTGCTGCAGGACGAGCCCTCCTCTAGCTGCAGGTGTATCACGGGTAGGCACAGTGGACATCATGTGGTGGTAGCAGTAGGGACAGCAAGGCTCGCCGGTCAACAAGATCGTCGGATTTGGGCTCGGGGTTGGAAGAGGGAATGAGAGAGGGAGGGCGTCATCGGTGCGCCGTGGTCGAGGATGAAGGAGCTCGCCGGAGTAGCACAACCTCCGCGTGAGCATCCGCAGAACTAGTGGCTAGTGCTCAGATCCAAGGCCACCGGCGGTGTCCCGATGTAGTACGGGGTCGGGGTCGCCGGGGAAAGGGGGAGGAGGTGGGTGTCGCGTCGCTGTGGCCGGTGGATCCGGTAACAGGACGTAGGGGCTACGCCAGCGGCGGCGGAGCTCGCGAGTTGGGGCGGCGGCTCCGGTGGCCGGAAGCGCGGGGGTGGGTGTCACGGCTTCGCCGGCCAACAACGGGTGGGTGTTGGGGTCGGGTGGCCGGCGGCAGGAGGTGCATCAGGGTTGGGGGCGGCGGCGGGAGCCAGGGGCGATGGTGGGATGGTGCGGGAGCCAACAGGAATCGGTAGAGGTGGTGCGGGAGGTTCGGTTTTTTTCCTTTTTTGTTTTCGAGAGTTCGGCATCCACTCGGTGTCATCTATATAGGGCGCTCCGTGATCCAAATAGTTATTCTAATCCTGGGATCAGAATGGTGTTGTCCTATATATGAAAACACTATTCTGATCCTAGGATCAGAATAGTTATCCTGATCATAGCCGGCCCTATAAGGGCTCGATTAGATGCTCCCGGGATCCAGAAAACAACCCCAAATTGGTAAGAAAAAAATGCACACCCATTCCCCGCACCTCCCGTGGCTCACTCTCTCCCGATCCCCCTCCCATTCGACACGAGCCCCTGCCCCGCCACCCTCCAGGATCCGGCCACCGCCCCGCCACCGCCCTAGGATCCGGCCGTCGCCTCACCATCGCCCATGAATCCGGTCGCCGCCCTGCCTTCCTCAAACAGATCCGGCCGTTGTCCCGCCTTCCTCCCTGGATCTGGCCGCTAGCGGTGCCACCAGCCTCGGATCTGACTGCCTTGTCGCCCCCACAGCGGGAGCCGACCGCCGCGCGTCCACCGTCCCCTTTATCTGTCCACCGCGCCATCGTCGTCTCTAGATCCAACGTCCCACCTCCACCACGCCACCCACCACCGGCCGACGTGCTTGAGCTCCATGTTCCCCGATCCTGGTGCCGCCCACCCATCCTTGCACACCTCTTGTGATGCCCGCTCTCATCCCAATGCCCCTCCTCTGATGACCCACCCTGCCCGGCGCTCCACCGGCGACGCTCCCACCCCTCCCAGTGCTCCACTAGCGCCGCCTTTGTCAAGGATGGCTGTGGCATTCCACTCGAACAATGCTACCCCACTTCAGCGTCACGGATTGCCCCCCCCCCCATCTCGACACTGTACTCTCTCCGCAGGGGGATTTGAACTTCTAATTTGCATGAAAATTGCCTACCAAAATTGTTTTTGTATATTTAGCTTCTGAAAATGCGTTCTAAAGAGCAATTTTTTCCCACAGGTGACAAGAGAAACTCCTTCGTTCTCTTTGCTTCTCTTGATTTTCTTGGGTCATAAAGATTGTACTCATTGACAGGTCAAACAAAGTTCTCGTGGCAGTTCAAACAAATTTTTCGTGGCAGGTTAAACAAAGATGCTCATTGCACCGTTTCTGCTAGCTGCCATCCCCAGCTATGATGTTCCTATTATCACCACAAATAGAGCACAAGACTCGGGTGCTAGTCACCGTCCACCTCCTCAAGCACCTCCCTGCTTCTTGAGAGTTAGTTGCGGCTTTCCATGGCCATATACACAGAGTTTTGACAACCATGAACGACGAAGGCAGTGAAGTGAAAAGGAAAGGAGAGGAAAGGCAAGGCTCACACACATCGTTGGCGAAGAAGACATGACTTTAGTTGTACTTGGCGACGGGGTAGATCCAGGAGTTGGCAACAAAGGAGAGGTTGCCGCGGCCAAGGACGTCGTGGAGGGTGACGGACTTGAGCAGGAACTTGGAGCCTCCCACAATCACAATCGACAGGTGCCACCAGCCCACGTGCACGTTGGGCACTACCTGCAGGTGGAGGAGGCCCTGGCCTGCAGCTAGATATGCGCGCCACAAGGACATCCAACAGGATCAGGGGATTTTGCTTTGATCTAACAAAATGTATTTGGATGATTTCCCATAAAAAAAGAATTTTTGGAAGGTCAAATATAAAAGCAACTAAAGTTCAAACATAACAGATTGGGATAAAAATGGGAGAATTTTGTAATAATGTAGTAAATAGTATTTGAATAGTAGTTATGCGGCATGTTCAACAACAACGGTGACCACCACGCTGTGGTGTGTGGACTGCAGCGACGACTAATACGACCTTCCCCAGCATCACCATTCTTCATTCCCGCCCATCCAACAACGTGCGCCACCGTCCACTTGTGAGGCTTCACCCACTAGTTGCAGCGACAACAGATCCAACCTTCCCCGACATCACCATTCTTCCTTCTTGCCTATCCAACAATGCGCGCCGCTGTCCACTTGTGAGGCTCCACCCACTAGTATCATAGACAAGACAATTTTGTACATTAGAAGTTCATGTATTAATGCTCAAAATTCAGGGAAGTTCGATTGTTTATGCCTGTGGGATCGTAACCTTTTTCGTTTGACCACCAAAAAATTTGAGGATGTGATGTGCGTGTGTGTGCTTAGTACACAAAATGAGAAAAACTATATTTTCTCATGTAGAATGAAGAAAAAACAGAAAGAGAAGGAAGTTTGATGTTTACTACAAATTATTGAGATTTTTTCATTAGTAAAAGGAAAATAAAACCTAAAAAGGTGATTTTTCTCGTTAAAAAACTAGAAGTCCAAATATAAATAATAGAGCGGTTCAATGCTTATTACCACATTAGGATTTTTTTTCCTGTTACTAAAGAATAACCCAAGAAGGCCAAACTAAAAAAATAGAGCAGCTCAAAATTTATAGAGAAAATGGAATTTCCCCGTTCTACAAACAATCCTAGAGGTTCAAATTAATAATGGGGAAGTTCAATGTTTATTATAATATCAAGAAGGTCAAATTGAAAAAACTAAGCAGTTCAAAAAGTTTATAACAACATATTTTTCCTTCTTTTAAAAATAAGACCTAGAAGTTCAACTTTAAATAATTGAGCGGTTCGATATTTATTACAAAACTAGGACTTTTCCCGTTACTAATGAATAACGCCAAGAAGTCCAAAACTTGAAAAAATGTGAAGTTGTTTTATGTTTATGAAAACTCAGATTTTCCCCAATGCTAAAAGATTAAAATGAAGAAGTTCAATTTTGAAAAACGGAGTAGTTCAATGTATATAAAAAAACTCAGGTTTTCACGTTGCTAGATAATAAAACCAAGAAGTTCAATTGGAAAAGCGGACCAGTTTGATATTTATTTGAAAAAATCAGATTTTTTTAGTAATAAATAAAAAACCAATAAGTTCAATTTCAAATAATGAAGAAGTTCGATGTTTCTAAAAATACACAATGAAGTTCAAGTAAAAAAAAGTAGAGTGGTTCGATGTCTATAAAAAACTCACATATTTTCGCGTAATCGAGAGAAGTTCACATTGATAACTGCCAAAAGTTCACGTACTACACGGTGTGCATTTGTATGAAAAAAAGAATGAAAAATCAAAGGCTAAAAGTTTTGTTGCTAGAAGTTCAAGTGCTCGGCCCGAGACGTTCAAAAATTCTTGTGAGAGAGGTTGAACAAAAATAGATGACAGAAGTTCAAGGTGAAATCAGCGGGAAGTTCAACTACTACACATAATGTGTTTCATGTAAGAAAACAAAGAGCTTAAAAGGTTTGTTGCAAGAAGTTCATGTGCTCCTCCCGGTGAAGTTCAAGATCTTAGTGCGAGACGTCCAACCTTTAATTACATGTAAAAAAACAGGCAAAAAACAAGGTTAGTTTTGCCATTTTTAAAACTGCTCTCAAATGACAAAAATTTGTAACGTGTGTCTACATGAAAAATGCTCCTATTCACAAGCTTTCCAACAGTATATTATATGCTATATTTCGATGAATTTTTTAAAAGTTTTATGTATACCGTTAAAAACACATTTTTACACATTCAATAATATATTTTGAACCGTCGCGAGTATGAAAAACAAAACAACACGAAAAAGTTGCGTGTTTTCAATAGTTTTCCATCAGTATATCATTTGCTCAATTCCGATAAGTGGTTTGGGAGTTATGGGCAAAAAATATCACGTTAGAAACAGAGTGAAGTTCAAACAAACATGCCCGAGAAGTTCAACTACTTCATGCAGTGCATTTCCATTCGCGATGAAGGCGGAAATCATGATCTCGTCCTTTTCTAGTTTACTTCAAAACGACTAGAATATCATTTGTTTAAGTTCAAGTCCTCGGTCTGAGAAAGTTAAAAAAATATTGTGAGAGAGGTTTGTACAAAAGTAATAACATTTGTGTAACACTGACTAATGGATCAGAAAATTACAAATGAAAATATGTCACAGAAGTTCAACATGAAAACATCAGGAAGTTCAACTACTACACTGAATTAATTTCCAATGTTTTTAAAAAAAAACCATCACGAGTATGAAAAAATGATCAATACGGGAAAGTTGCGTGCTTACAGCAGCTTTTCATTGGTATATCACTTGTTCAATTCCGGTGAGTGGACGGAGAGCTACGAGAAAAAAAGCACGTGAAAAACAGAGTGAAGTTCAAGTAGACATGCCGAGAAGTTCATGTTCTTCACGCGGTGCATTTTCGAAGAATCTGTTTCGCGATAAAGGAAAAACGCATGATCTTGCTGTTTTCAAAATTACTTGCAAACGGCTAGGAATCAGAGAAAACCACCTACATGAAAAAGTTTCGCATTTTCCGTAGCTTTTCAATGGTATATTATTTCCCCCGTTCCGATAAAGTTTGCAGAAATTACGACCAAAAAATGTTTTTAACCTTTTTCCAAGTTGACTTAAAACCATAAGGAATTGGGAGAAACAATATATATCAAAAGTTTCGCATTTCCTCAAGCTTTCCAATGCCATATCATCTGCTGCATTCGGGCGTACGGTTAAAAAATTAGCTTGAAAATATGAACTCGGTGGAACTTGTACCGTTTTCTAAATTAGTTTTAGACCGTTCAAAAATAGAAAAACTTTCAACATGAAAAAGTAGCGCATTTTCATGTGCTTTTCAACGCCATGTCAATTGCCTCAATTGGATTATCCGTTTAGACGTGGCATAAAAATTACAAAATCGGGTGTTTGGTTTACGAAATTTTACAATTTTCTAAATTACTCTTTGACCATAGGTAATTAGAGAAAACTTTCAACATGTGGAAGAAGCGGTTCTGCAGCAGCTTTCCAACGCCATATTATTTGCCTCATTCCGATAAAAGGTTTAGAAATGCGATCGAAAATACGATTCATATCTTTTATATGAAGAAAAAATAGTTTTTAAAACTGCTCTTATACCGCTTACATTTTGTCAAAGGTTTAACTTGGGTCATGATACTCGTGTCCATAGCTTTCCAACGGTATATCCCAAGCCCCATTTGGGCAATGTTTGCGGAACTTTGACCTAGCACTGGGGGAAGTTCAACGTACTATTGCTCGGGCAGGGCAGGTTGTGATCAGAATAATATTCTCATCCCGTGATCAGAATAGTACAAAATTTTTCTACTACCAGATGTAGTTACTCCCACTTTTGTTTCGTACGTTTTAGTTGTATATATCATATCGGAGAGTATGTGCGCGTACTATGTAATACATAACAATATTTAGGTAGTATATATATACTACTTTTTTGGTAGTATGTATCATATTTTGTGCATACTCTATTTTGTGTATAAATATGTACATATTTCACAAATATAATAAAATTATGAGCTCACTTACAATTTTTCCATATAACTTACTTTGCAGTATCTTAAATATAGTATATGAACATACTAAAAATAATAAATTAGAGTATATACTACCACATGGTACTATATGAGAAATGGGTGTAGCTACACCTGGTAGTAGGATGGATTATATATATATAGGGTCGCGCTATTCGTCACCCTGGGTGAGGAATATTTATTCTTCACCCCCCTTTATTTTACCATTAATGCACCATAATTTTACGTTTCGTAAGTTTTGTCTTATTTCCGACACAAAAAGAGACCGTAAGAAAATATATAATCGCCGTAAAAAATATTTTATGTTATGTAAAATTACAAACGTAAAAACATAGTCTAGAATACACATAAACTGTAAATTTTCTTGTCTTATGACCTATATTTTTATTTTCTTATGTCAAATTTTACGTAGTGAATCAATAGATATGTAACTATTTGAATTCCAAACGTAATTTAATTATGAAATGATCGTAAGATTACCTCGGGTGAAGAATAACGTATTCTGCACCCTGGGTGATGAACAGTAACACTATATATATACATATATATATATATAAACACTATTCTGATCACGGGATCAGAATAATATTCTGATCACAACCTGACCTGCCCCGCTAGTAGTACGTTGAACTTCCCTGTGAACTAGGTTGAACTTCCGCCAACATTACCCAAATGGGGCTTGTGATATATCGTCGGAAAGCTATGGATATCAGTATCATGACGCAACTTAAATTTTTGGCAAAATATAAGCGGTTTAAGAGCAGTTTTGAAAACCGTTTTTTCTTCCCACCAAAAACATGAATCGTATTTTCGATCGCATTTCTAAACCATTTATCGGAATGAGGCATATAATATGGCGTTGGAAAGCTGCTGCAAAACCGCTCCTTCCACATGTTGAAATTTTTCTCTAATTCCCTATGGTTAAAGAGTAATTTGAAAAAACGTAAAATTTCGTAAACCGAACAGCTGAGTTCGTTTTTTCGATGTCATTTCTAAACGGCTAATCCAATGGAGGTATATGATATGGCGTTGGAAAGCTTATGAAAATGCGCTACTTTTTCATCTTGAAAGTTTTTTTCTAATTTTGAATGGTTTAAGAGTAATTTAGAAAATGGTCCAAGTCCTACCGAGTTCGTATTTTCGAGCTAATTTTTTAACCGTTTGTCCGAATGCAGCAAATGATATGGCGTTGGAAAGCTTGAATAAATGCGAAACTTTTTGGTATGTATTGTTTCTCCCAATTCTTTACGGTTTTAAGTCAGTTTCGAAAATGGCAAAAAACGTATTTTCGACGTAATTTATACAAACTTTATCGGAATGGGGCAAATAATATACCGCTGAAAAGCTACGGAAAATGTGAAACTTTTTCATGTTGATGGTTTTCTTTGATTCCTAGCCATTTTTAAGTAATTTCGAAAATGGCGGGATCATGAGTTCTGCCTTTATCGCGAAACAGATTCTTCGAAAATGCACCGCGTGAAGAACCTGAACTTCTCGGCGCGTGTACCTGAACTTCACTCTGTTTTTTCACGTGATTTTTTTGCTCGTAGGTCTCCATCCACTGCTCGTAACTCCATCCACTCGCCGGAATTGAAGAAGTGATATACTAGTGGAAAGCTGTTGTAAGCACATAACTTTCCCGTGTTGATCGTTTTTTCATACTCGTGATGATTTTAAAAGTTTTTCATCTAAAATTCATTCAGCTTAGTAGTTGAACTTCATACTGTTTTTCACGTTGGACTTCTGTGACGTATTTTCGTTTGTAATTTTCTCATCCATTCGTCACTGTTACACAAATGATATTCTTGTTGTACAAACCTCTCTCACAATAATTTTTTTAACTTTCTCCGACGGAGTACTTGAACTTATAATGACAACAAATTTAGCCTTTGCATTTTTATTCCTTTTTAATACAAAATGCACACCGTGTAGAACGTGAACTTCTGGTAGTTTATCAACCTGAACTTCTCTCGGTTACGTGAAAATATCTAAGTTTTTTATAAATATTAATCTGAATTTCTTAATCCTTTTTTTTGTGAATTTTGAAGCGCTCCATTTTTTAAAGTTGAACTTCTTTGTTATTTTATTTTTGAACTTCTTGCTTCCATTGTTTCATAACGAGGGAAATTTGAATTTTCTATAATCATCGAACTTCTGCATCTTTTTAATATGGACTTCCTGGTTTTATTTCTTAATCTTTTTTATGAAATTTTGAAGCGCTCTATTTTTAAAAGTTGAACTTTTTGTTTCCATTCATTAATAATGAGAAAAATCTGAGTTTTCTATAATCATCAAACTTCTCCATCTTTTTAATTTGGACTTCCTGGTTTTATTTCTTAATCTTTTTTATGAAATTTTGAAGCGCTCTATTTTTAAAAGTTGAACTTCTTGTTATTTAATTTTTGAACTTTTTGTTTCCATTATTTAATAACGAGGAAAATCTGAGTTTTCTATAATCATCAAACTTCTCCATCTTTTTAATTTGGACTTCCTGGTTTTATTCTTAATAGTTTTTTAATGAAATTTTTAAGCGCTCTATTTTTAAAAGTTGAACTTCTTGTTATTTTATTTTTGAACTTCTTGTTTCCATTCTTTAATAACGAGCAAAATCTAAGTTTTCTATAATCATCGAACTTCTCCATCTTTTTAATATGGACTTCCTGGTTTTATTTCTTAATCTTTTTTTCAATTTGAACTTCATGGTTGATTCTTCAATACTAAGGGACATTTGAGTATTTTAATAACGGTAAAATCTCGGGGCTTCCCTGTATTTTGTAGTTTTATTAATCGAAACCAACATACTAAAAACACAATTTTTTTGTATCAACTCATACTGTTAAACTTCAGGAAAAAGTACAAAACAAGAAAGTAGACAACATGATGTACAAATGGGGGCCAAATAAACTAACGGTCAGATTCCCTTCTTATGCCTTACTGAATTTCACATGTACAAATTGACTTCATTTCACTGTTTGACCTTCATCATAAACCTCGTATATCCAGCTCAAAATCAAAATGAAAACCATGCCTCTCCAAACACAACATGTGCATAGAGAGCTATAGTTGTTCCTTTACAACTATTTCTGAACTTCTACGGCCAATCCATTTTTCTGTAGTAGATGCATAATAACTATAGAAGAGAGATTTTTTTTGCTGGATGGACAGAGAAGTTTAACATCGAGGAAGAGTAGGATGCCCCGACAGAGGAGGACATTGGCTGGAAGTGGCCTCACAAGAAGCAACACTACATCGCAGCAACACTGATTCTCATGAAGGACGACCATATTCCTGAACTCATACCATCTTTCGGAATGGCGGCACACCTGTCCCTTGCACCTCATGTGTGACCTTCTCCCCTGCCATGTGGTGAACTTCTTCCTCCCGCTGTTCATGTGGGTAGCGAGCAGCAGAGCGGCACGGAGGATCCTGGAGACACAAACTTTTGATCATAAATGAGAGAAAAAAAGCACCAAATAGTAGGGGGCTACTGCAACTAAACCAAATACGGAAGGCTCTAGCCACAACATGTTTGAAATGCCATAAACATACATGATTTTTAAAATAATGTATATATGTTGTTCTATGATTTAGTTCATGTGTGCACAAACATTATTTCAAAAGAAGAGAATGTGCCGTTTGTACTAATCTAGAATCAAAATTATGTGTGAAAATAATAACTGAAGCATAACAAGAAGGTGCTCGATATATCCACAACAACACAAAGTCTCCAAGATATTTGCAAAACTGAAACATAACAAGAAGGTGATCACATGGTACAAGCGAATGGTATTGGTTTGGAAGCAGAGAGGTCCCAATCACCTTGCCTTGGTAAATATCCACGGCTACGATGTGCTTCAGCTCACCGATGGTGTTGTACATGCTGTCGACGTTTGAGTGTGTGTGATGATGGCTGAACACACACATCGAGCCTATCCATCCGCTGCTTTTTTCCCAGAAATGATGATACACCTAATAATCAACTGATTAGGTAGTGGCATCATATCAACCAGAAAGTAAGATGTTTTCAGGATGTGTGCACATGCATGACAACTAGCCATGACACTGGAAGATGAGTTGCACTAGCATTAATCAATTTGGCCTGCCGAAATCAACATGGTGAACTGCAGCAATGCTAATTACTGTAGAAAATGGTCAAGAATAGTCAACCGTGTGCAGCCATACTAATTTCCTTTTGTGGCATATAAACAAAAGCAGTTGGAGGCATACTTTTCAAGACAAAAATGCTTTAGTGTAGCATGATATAAGAGATTTCTGAATTGAATCAATATGGGTTTAATAACAAATACTCCAAGGCAGTGGCATATTTGAGCATATGAATGAGCATGTAAACATTTAAATGTAAAAAGTAAATCTGTTTCCTACTGGAAAATACATCGAATAAAAAAATGACTAATTACGGCCGAAAGCACCATAAGTAATTAAAAGTTGAGAGGATAATTGAACGGAGCAGTTTAAGGTAGCAAGCAATTTCTCCCAAAATGGTGATTTTCTGTTTTTGGACCATATTTTCAGTCGGTATAGGCATGGGAGAAGGATGCTCACCATCGACAGGAGGAGTCTCGATGAAGGAAACTGCTATGCAGTAGGAAGTTCAGGAAGCAGTGTCGGGCGGGAGGCAAGCAGCGGCCGACGCTTGGAGAGGAGGATGGCGGGGGTTGCGGGGTGAGGATGTCCGGTAGCTAGGGCAACTGCTGCGGGCACGACGGCGGTCGTCGGTTGCGGTGGCCGGTGGAGGTCCAGCGGCTTGGGGTGCATCGGGCCGGGTGGGTCGGTGGCGAAAGGCATGCCTGGACTGAGCAGCCGGCGGAGGGAGCCGCACTGGGGTCGGGGCGACGATGGGACTGACCGGCCAGCTGTGGGAGGCGCGTTGGGGTCGGGGCGGTGATGGGGCCGAGCGGCCGGCTGTGGGAGGCGCGTTGGGGTTGGGGCCGGCGGCGAGAGGTGCGCTGGGGTCAGGGTGGCGATGGGGCTGAGCAGCCGGCGACGGAAGGCCTGTCAGGGTGGGCGGCGGCGGCGATGGGGCCGGTGTGGCCGGTGACGGGAGGTGCGCCGGCACCAGGGGCCACCAGTAGTTGTGGAGAGGAGCGAGCGCTCCATGGCACTAGATCGGGGAAGGGCAGGTTGGGGATCGGGGAGGAGGTGGTGGACGAGTGGATGTGGGCGTGGCCTTTTTTCTCTCCGCAGGTTCGGGAGGATATCAGGAAACATCCCATCGCTACCTATATAGGGCCCCGTGATCCAAATAGTTATTCTGATCCCGGGATTAGAATAGTGTCACTCTATATATATATATATATATATATATATATATATATATATATATATATATATAAACACTATTCTGATCACGGGATGAGAATATTATTCTGATCACAACCTGACCTGCCCCGGCAGTAGTATATTGAACTTCCCCGAGTGCTAGGTTGAACTTCCGCCAACATTGCCCAGACGGGGCTTGCGATATACCGTTGGAAAACTATGGACACGAGTATCATGACCCAAGTTAAAATTTTGGCAAAATATCAGCGGTTGAGCAGTTTTGAAAATCGTTTTTTCTTCATACAAAAAACATGAATTGTATTTTCAATCGCATTTCTAAACCGTTTCTCGGAATGAGGAAAATAATATGGCGTTGGAAAGCTGCTGCAAAAACGCTCCTTCCACATGTTGATTTTTTTCTAATTCCCTATGGTTAAAAACTAATTTGGAAAATTGTAAAATTTTGCAAACCGAATAGCCGAGTTCGTATTTTCAGACGACATTTCTAAATAGCTAATCCAATTGAGGCAAATGATATGGCGTTGGAAAGCTTATGAAAATGCACTACTTTCTCATGTTGAAAGTGTTTTCTAATTTTGAATGGTTTAAAAGTAATTTAGAAAACGGCACAAGTTCCACCGAGTTCATATTTTTGAGCTAATTTTTTAATCGTACGTCCGAATGCAGCAAATGATATGGCTTTGGAAAGCTTGAGGGAATGCGAAAGTTTTTGGTATATTTTGTTTCTCCCAATTCTTATTGTTTTATGTCAATTTTGAAAATGCCTAAAAACGTATTATCACCGTAATTTCTACAAACTTTATCGTAATGGGACAAATAATATACCGTTGAAATGCTACAGAAAATGCAAAACTTCTTCATGTTGATGGTTTTCTCTGATTTCTAGCCATTTTCAAGTAATTTCGAAAACGGCAAAATCATCCGTTCTACCTTTATCATGAAACAGACTCTTCGAAAATGGACCGCGTGAAAAATTTGAACTTCTCAGCATGTCTACTTCAACTTCACTCTGTTTTTCACATGCTTTTTTGCCCGTGGCTCTCCATCCACTCACTGGAACACTCACCGGAATTGAGCAAGTGATGTACCGGTGGAAAGCTGCTGTAAACTGATGTCTACTACACAACCTTCTTCTTGTAGACGTTGTTGGGCCTCCAAGTGCAGAGGTTTGTAGGACAGTACCAAATTTCCCTCAAGTAGATGACCTAAGGTTTATCAATCCGTAGGAGGCGTAGGATGTAGATGGTCTCTCTCAAGCAACCCTGCAACCAAATAACAAAGAGTCTCTTGTGTCCCCAACACACCCAATAAAGTGGTAAATTGTATAGGTGCACTAGTTCGGCGAAGAGATGGTGATACAAGTGCAATATGGATGGTAGATAAAGGTATTTGTAATCTGAAATAATAAAAACAGCAAGGTAGCAAGTGATAAAAGTGAGCGTAAATGATATTGCAATGATAGGAAATAATGCCTAGGGTTCATAATTTCGCTAGTGTAAGTTCCCTCAACAATACTAACATAATTGGATCATAAAACTATCCCTCAACATGCAACAAAGAGTCACTCCAAAGTCACTAATAGCGGAGAACAAACAAAGAGATTATGGTAGGGTACGAAACCACCTCAAAGTTATTCTTTCTAATCAATCTGTTGGGCTATTCCTATAAGTGTCACAAACAGCCCTAGAGTTCGTACTAGAATAACACCTTAAGACACAAATCAACCAAAACCCTAATGTCACCTAGATACTCCAATGTCACCTCAAGTATCCGTCACCACAAACAGCAACATGTGGACATCTAAAATAGGCATAGTAAAGACTATCAATGCCACTTTTATTGAAATAAAAGATGCAAAACATCGTTCTAAATAACAGAAAGCAAATCCTAATAAATTGACGCTCCAAGCAAAACACATATCATGTGGTGAATAAAAATATAGCTCCAAGTAAAGTTACCGATGAACGAAGACGAAAGAGGGGATGCCTTCTGGGGCATCCCCAAGCTTAGGCTCTTGGCTATCCTTGAATATTACCTTGGGGTGCCTTGGGCATCCCCAAGATTAGGCTCTTTCCACTCCTTATTCCATAGTCCATCGAATCCTTACCCAAAACTTGAAAACTTCACAACACAAAACTTAAAGTAGAAAACTCGTGAGCTCCGTTAGTGAAAGAAACAAAACACCACTTCAAGGTACTGTAATGAACTCATTATTTATTTATATTTGTGTTAAACCTACTGTATTCCAGCTTCTCTATGGATTATAAACTATTTTACTAGCCATAGATTCATCAAAATAAGCAAACAACACACGAAAAACAGAATCTGTCAAAAACAGAACAGTCTGTAGTGATCTGGATCAAACGTATACTTCTGGAACTCATAAAATTCTCAAATAAATTTCTAGACCTGATTAATTTATCTATTAATCATCTGCAAAAATAATTAACTAAATAAGACTCTCCAAATAAAAATGGCAGCAGTTCTCGTGAGTGCTAAAGTTTCTGTTTTTTACAGCATGATCAACAAGACTTCCCCCGAGTCTTCCCAAAGGTTCTACTTGGCACAAACACTAATTAAAAGCATAAAACCACATCTAAGCAGAGGCTAGATGAATTATTTATTACTAAACAGGAGCAAAAAGCAAGGAATAAAAATAAAATTGGGTTGCCTCCCAACAAGCGCCATCGTTTAACGCCCCTAGCTAGGCATGATGATTTCAACGATGCTCACATAAAAGATAAGAATTGAGACATAAAGAGAGCATAATGAAGAATATGACTAGCACATTTAAGTCTAACATACTTCCTATGCATAGGGATTTTGTGAACAAACAACTTATGGGAGCAATAATCAACTTGTATAGGAAGGTAAAACAAGCATAACTTCAAAATTTTAAGCACATAGAGAGGAAACTTGGTATTATTGCAATTCCTACAAGCATATATTCCTCCCTCATAATAATTTTCAGTAGCATCATGAATGAATTCAACAATATAACCAGAACCTAAAGCATTCTTTTCATGATCTACAAGCATAGAATATTTATTACTCTCCACATAAGCAAAATTCTTCTCATTCGGGATAGTGGGAGTATCATAAGAGACTTGAATACTATAAATTGTCTCCACATTAAAAGAGTAATGTTCATAAAAGGGGTAATCATAATCATGACAAGTTTTATAAATATAATCACTACTTTTTATAGCATAAGTATCATCACAATAATCATCATAAGTAGGAGGCATGCTATCATCATTATAAACTTGCATATCAAAACTTGGGAGACTAAAAATATCATCATCATTAATCATAGCTTCCCCAAGCTTGGGACAAACATTAATTGTAGCAAGTATATTCTCAAATATGTCATCCTCATCAAATATAGCTTCCCCAAGCTTGGGCCTTTTCATATCATAAGCATAATCACTCTCATAATTAATAGTATGGATAGCACCAATAGTATAGTAATTATCATATTCTTCCAAGCAATTGCCAAAAAGATTTTCAAGATCATAAGAAGTATCATTATCTTCCACAATTATATTTTCATGAGGCACAATAGTAATAGGGGCAGCATTATTTGGGAGAGACATCTTTTTACCTCTCTTCCTTTTTCTTTTCTTCTTCTTCACCATATCATGTGTGGGTTCAATCCTCTTTTTGGAGCTCCTTATTAATGAGATTTGTTGAATAGGAGGCTCCTCCTCGTTACCTAATTCATCATAAGAAATAATAGGAGGGTATTGGGAAGTCTCTTCCCTTTCATTAGTATTCTCTTCATCTTCTATTTGCTTTCTTTTCTCTATGTAGTTGGCAATATAAGGATTTTCAATGCAATTCACCGCACAACACATATAAATTTTCTCTAGATCAAAACCAAGAAGTTTATCGAGATTAAATTTTGGAATACCCTCAGTTATACGTTTCATTTCTTCATAACCCAAGAGCAAACTAAGTTCATTATGATGTGCAAGGGAAATCAAGTCATCACAATTTTTGGACACGATACGGTCATGAAACAATTTGCATTTGATATTTAAATGACCATGTGTCGGTGTACTAGAATAGGGGTACCCTAGTACCCCGAACTTGTGCATGGGCAGTTGCAGCAGCCCGCGCCAAGGCTTGCCGGGCAAACGCCAAGATCCTCCGTGGTTCCCTTGGAGCCATTCAAGAACAAAGTATTTAAGCTCAGGAGACAAGGCCTCGGCAAGAGGAGCTTGCCGGGAAGGCCAACCAAGGCACTCCAAGGAACTTGCTGCGATGCGCCATGCGCTCCGGCAAGGCAACAAGGCCCCGGCAAGAGGAGCTTGCTGGGAAGACCAACCAAAGTACCTCGAGGCCCGGTGAGCGACAAGCTTCCTGACCCGACAAGATAACAGCAGCGGCAAGGCGCTTGTCGCGGCAGGCGGCCACTCTGTGCCCACGCTCCAGCGCATCCACCAACGTGTCGCTCTGGGGGCCTCTCCAGGCGCGCGTGGCGGGAGGCTGTGCAGCCAGCGGTGCGCAGTGGCATGCGAAGCTGACAAGATCGCCATTGTGGCGAACGGTGGCGCCCCTAACGGTCCTTTTCTGCACTGTTTGGGCGACTCAGACGGGCATTTAATGCCCTTGTCCCCTGCCATCAGGGTTAGGTAGGGTGCACTGTACAAGTAACTATACCAACCACCTCACTTTTTACATTTGTACCCTTCTCTGCGTTGCCACCTGTCGGTGACCCCTTTAGCGTATAAAAGGAGGCCCATGCGCAACGTAGAGGGGGTTCGAGAGGTTCGCGAGGTTCGACTCATTCGTAACCCAGAAAAACACTACGCTCTCTCTCTGGAGCAAGAACACAAGATAATCAAACAAGCAGCAGTAGGAGTGTTATCTCTCCGGAGAGCTCCGAAGCTGGGTAAACTGCTCGTGTGCTTCGCCTCGATCTGCTCTTCGTGCGACCTCCGCCCCCCCGCCGAACCGAAAGGGGCTCGGTCCGCCGGCCCCATAGGTGTTCGTGGATTAGTTTCCCCGACATCTTTGGCGCGCCAGGTAGGGGACGTCGAGATTGTGCGAACCTGATCCGGCGTTCACACGAGCTAGATCTTCATTCCCTTCATCAACATGCCACCAAAGAAGAAGACTTAGGTGGCAGCCGCTCCGTCCACGTCACTTCCGCCACCGTTGGAGCAAACGGGTGGTGGAATGGACGACGGCGGAAGAATGGACGTCGACGAGGAAGCTTACGATGCTGCCAGGTCCAAGAACAAGGCTGCACAAACCTCGGCGACTGTACATGTTCCGCGCCACTCTCAGGAGGCGCAAGACCAACAGCATCATGGCACTTGCGGTGCCATACGCATGATAGGCCAAGACCAAGCTGGTGGATCTCGGGGCGCTCAAGACCAGCATGCATGCCAGCGTGCTGGCACGAGCGGGGCACGGTCGCCTGGACGGGATACTGCTCCTTCTAACATAGTTAGAAGTCCGAGCACGTCCCGCTCCTCGCGCCGTCCGCCACTGCCACCCACCACTCCAGCAGAAGCTTTGGCGCGAGCTCAACTGCTCCTAGATTACCCTCCGATGTCGGACAAGATCGACGAATGGAGGGCCACCATTCAGAGTCTCATCGGCTACGCCAACGGCGACACTCCACGGCGGCCGAGCGCGTCGCCGCCGTGGCAGGGTTGCCGGGCGCGAGCCGGTGGCGACAAAACGGGTGGAGGTGCAACTACCATGCAATCACCGCCCCGAAAGCCAAGATCGCCGACTCGCCAGATCCACCTCGACAGCGACTCCACCGCATCGTCGGATCCACGAGCTCGTCGCGATCAGCACCAAGTTCTTCATGATCGACAACAAGAAGATGCTCGAACTCGCATCGAGCGTCGAAGAGAAGCGCGACATCAATCCGACAAGCGCGTTGGGCCCTCTGTTGACATGCATGCGCCAGGGGAACTAGGCGATCAGCCCTACGTGGTAGGTTGCCCTGCGTTCACTCGTGAGCTGCGGCAAGTCCAGTGGCCCAGCACGAAGAACTTCAAGCCAGACGTACCGGAGAAGTACGACGGCAAGACACATCCGTCGGAGTTCCTCAGCATCTACACCATTGCGGTGCAGGCTGCCGGGGGACTGGATGACAAGATCCTTGCCAACTACTTCCCGCTGGTGCTCAAGCCCAACGTCAGATCCTGGCTCCTGCACTTGCCGGACAACTCCATATCCTCTTGGGCAGATCTGTGCCATCAGTTTGTCGGGGCCTTCACAGGCGGGCACAAGCCTCATGGCCAGGAGAGTGATCTTCATCTGCTCGCCCAGAAGGAAGGAGAGCCCCTGCGCAAGTACATTCAGAGATTCAGTAGTGTGCAGCACAACATCCCAGACGTCCACCCTGCCGCGGTGATCAGCGCGTTCCATCAGAACGTGCGAAACCGCAGGATGCGGGAGGAAATGGCGATGTGCAAGATCAGGGACGTCAGTGAGTTATATGCACTGGCCGACAAGTGTGCATGTGCTGAGGAAGGGAGGAGACTCCCCGGAGAGAATGTAGGAGCGGGAGGATCTGACAGTGAAGATGCTGCCACGGCAAGGAAAAACCAGCGGCGGAACAACAGGAAGAGGAAAGGCAAAGAGGTGCTAGTTGTTGAGCAGTCCGGCAATGGTGGTGGCGCCAAGGAAGCCAAAGTTGGTGACTCCGGCAAGGAGGTTGTCGCGGAGGTGGCGGTCGCCGACAAGCAGGACGGCACCAACAAGCAGTATTGCAAGATCCACCGCACCAAGGGCCATGATCTCCAGAGCTGTAAGAAAGTCGAGCAGCTTGTTGAGCAACAGAAAGCTGAATACGAGCGGCGCGACAAGGAGAAGGCCCAGGAAGGTGCTGGGGGATCCGGCAAGAAGCGTCCCGGCCGAGGAGGACGCCGCGGCAAGGCCAAGCAGCGGCAAGGAAACAGACCTCCTCGCGGCCGCGACAAGGATGAAGATGACGACAACGATGAAGACATGGATGATGAGGAGACTGATGAGCAGGAGTTCCAGAAAGCCACAGAGGTCCTGTGCGTTGACGGTGGTGCTTCTCTTCATACCTCGCACCGCCAGCTCAAGCGGTGGGTGCGGGAAGTTAATGTAGCAGAACCACCCGTCGAGTCACGCAAGCCTTTGAAATGGTCCAGCACGCCTATCATCTTTGATATTGAGGACCACCCTGATCGCATAACTACGGTCGGGTGCTTGCCGATGTTGGTTTCACCAACAATCCGCAACCTCAAGGTCACTAAGATGCTAGTTGACGGTGGAGCCGGCTTGAACCTGATCTCCTCCGCGGTGCTCCAGAAACTCCAGATCCCTGACAGCGAGCTCGAAGAGACCGGTACATTTCAAGGAATCAACCCGGGAAGGAGCAAGCCGAAGGGAAAGATCACGTTGCCGGTAACATTTGCCAGCGAGCTGAACTTCAGGACTGAGAGGGTCACGTTTGATGTTGCTGACATTCCATTACCTTACAATGGAATCCTTGGCCGTCTGGCACTCGCCAAGTTCATGGCAGCCTCTCACTATGCGTACAACATACTGAAAATGCCAGGCCCGATAAGTGTCATCTCTGTCCCTGGCGACAAGAAGGATGCCCTTATCTATGCCGACAAGATCTACCGAGAAGCAGCAGTCGCAGCAGAACGCAAGACACTTGCCGCTGAAGCTCCCGGGGGGAAGAAGAAGACCAAGTCCGGCAAGAGCTCTGATGCCCACTCCGGCAAGCGCACCTCTTTGGAGTGCTGCGCTACCGTCGAGGACGCACCATCGAGCTCCACCGGCAAGTGTAAGAAGGCAATGACAGCTCCACCTGAGACCAAGAAGGTGTCCGCCAAGGAGGACGGCATTGGTGGTACCTTCACCATCAGCGCCACTCTTG
This sequence comes from Triticum dicoccoides, assembly GCF_002162155.2. Classification (NCBI taxonomy): domain Eukaryota; kingdom Viridiplantae; phylum Streptophyta; class Magnoliopsida; order Poales; family Poaceae; genus Triticum; species Triticum dicoccoides. The sequence continues at coordinate 431,854,908 of NC_041386.1, forward strand.
ACCCCAAATAGGAAAGCGCGCTCGTTGCTTTCCTGCGGGCGAATGTCGACGTGTTTGCGTGGCAACCGTCTGATATCCCTGGTGTTCCCAAGAAAGTAATTGAGCACCACCTTGCCGTCTGTCCTCATGCGCGGCCCGTCAAGCAGAAAGTCAGGAAACAGGCAGTGGAGCGCCAAGAATTCATCGCAGAAGAAATCAAGAAGTTGGAAGCAGCAGGCCTTGTCAGAGGAGTGCTCCATCCCACGTGGTTGGCCAATCCTGTTGCCGTGCGCAAAGCTAACGGGAAATGGAGGCTTTGTATTGACTTCACTGATGTTAATAAAGCTTGTCCCAAAGACCCATTTCCCTTGCCGCGGATTGACCAGATTGTTGACTCTACAGCCGGATGTGATTTGCTTTCATTTCTTGATGCATACTCAGGATACCATCAGATCTTCATGGCAGAAGAGGATGAAGAGAAAACCGCATTTATCACCCCGTGTGGCACGTACTACTTCGTACGGATGCCTTTCGGTTTGAAGAATGCTAGTTCAACATTCGCAAGGGTAGTCCACCACGCTTTTGAGCCGCAGATGCACAGAAATGTGGAAGCCTACATGGATGACATAGTGGTCAAAAGCAAGAACAGGGCGACCCTGATTCAAGATTTAGACGAGACATTTGCAAATCTGCGCAAGATCAACCTCAAGCTTAACCCCGAGAAGTGCGTGTTTGGAGTCCCTTCCGGCAAGCTTCTCGGGTTCTTTGTGTCTCAGCGGGCAATTGAAGCCAATCCCGACAAGATCAAGGCCATTGAGCAGATCGAAGCACCAAAGCGCGTCAAGGATGTACGAAGGCTTGCCGGTTGCGTGGCTGCTCTCAGCGGGTTTATCTCTAGATCTGCTGAGCGCGCCCTGCCATTTTTCAAAATTTTGAAAAAGGCAGGTCCAATAAAATGGACTCTGGAGGCGGAGGCTGTGCTGCAGGACTTGTAGAGATACCTGTCCTCCACTCCAACACTTGTCGCACCTAAGCCGCAAGAGAAGTTGCTGCTGTATGTAGCGGCAACCAATAAAGTGGTTAGTGCTGCGTTAGTGGCAGAAAGGGAGGCAGATGATGAGCCAGCAACCACGGCAGATGCATCCAGCGACAAGCAAGGGGCTTCGCCGACAAGCTCTGGTCCCGACAGAGATGGATCCGCGCAGGAGCATGATAAGATGCAGAAGAGAATGGTGCATCGTCCAGTTTACTTTGTCAGTTCCCTTCTACAGGGGGCTAGATCAAGGTACTCTGGTGCGCAGAAGTTGCTTTTCGGCCTCCTCATGGCCTCGAGAAAGCTACGCCATTACTTCCAAGCACATGAGATCACAGTCGTCACTCGCTTTCCGCTGAAGAGGATACTGCAAAATCCAGAAGTGACAGGTAGGATTGTCGAGTGGGCGCTGGAACTGTCAAGCTTTGGCCTCAAGTTTGAGAGAACTTCAACTATCCAAAGCAGAGCATTGGCAGAGTTCATAGCAGAATGGACGCCAACACCAGATGAAGAAATTCTAGAAACGAGCATCCCCGTCAAAGAGGCAAGCAAAGAGTGGCTGATGTATTTTGATGGTGCCTTCTCGCTACAAGGAGCCGGTGCGGGCGTGCTGCTTGTCGCGCCCACCGGAGAGCACCTCAAGTATGTAGTCCAGATGCACTTTCCCAAGGAGCAAGCAACCAACAATACTGCAGAGTATGAAGGATTGCTTGCCGGTCTCAGAATCGCAGCAGACCTTGGGATCAAGAAGCTCATTGTCAGGGGTGACACACAGCTTGTCGTCCGCCAAGTGAACAAGAACTACCAGAGTCCATTGATGGAAGCATATGTTGATGAAGTGAGGAAGCTAGAAGAGCACTTTGACGGCCTACAGATGGAGCATATCCCAAGAGCTCAGAATGACATTGCTGATGGCCTGTCAAAGTGCGCCGCACTAAAGTTACCTGTGGAACCAGGGATCTTTGTGCTCAAGTTGACTCAACCATCCGTAACACCATCAACTGGACAAAACAAGAAGAGGAAGTTGGTTTCTGGTGACTGCTTTCCGGCAGAGCTCCCCGAAGCCGCCGCCAAGAAAGTCCCCAAGATCAACACCAAGGATGCTGAGGGGCAGTCTGCTCCGGCAAGCCTTATGGTTTGTTCCGTTGAAGCAGACGCTCCCGACAAGTTTTGCTCCGGCAAGCTTGCCGGGGAACATCAAGCTCCGGCAGGGCCGCAAGTCCTTGCCGTAGAAGCGGATGTTCCCGCAGCAGCAGATGTGCCTTTAGTCCTTGTTGTCGAGCCACAAGCTCCAGCATGGGCACAGCAGATTGTCCATTTCCTTCAGACAGGAGAACTTCCCGAAGAGCAAGAAGAAGCGGAAAAAGTAGCCAGGCAGTCAAGTATGTACCAGTTTGTCGATAGCATACTGTACAGAAGAAGACTCAACGGTGTGAAATTGAAGTGTGTTTGTCGGGAAGATGGACAAAAGCTGTTGGCAGAGATACATGGAGGCATATCTGGCCACCACATTGGCGCAAGAGCACTTGCCGACAAAGCTTTCCGGCAAGGTTTCTTTTGGCCGACAGCCCTCCAGGATGCAACTGCACAAGTAACCATGTGTGAAGCGTGCCAGTTCCACTCCAAACAAATACACCAGCCAGCTCAAGCTCTCCAGACGATCCCTTTATCCTGGCCATTTTCGGTCTGGGGGCTCGATATCCTCGGCCCTTTCCCCCGAGCTGTCGGGGGCTTTGAGTACTTGTACGTCGCAATCGACAAGTTCACAAAGTGGCCGGAAGTGCAGCCAGTGAGGAAGGTGACAGCACAGTCAGCAGTCAAGTTCTTCAGGTCAATTGTTTGCCGTTTCGGGATCCCTAACAGGATCATCACCGACAACGGCACGCAATTCACGAGCCGCACCTTCATGCAGTACGTCCAAGACCTTGGCGCCAAGGTCTGCTTCGCTTCTGTTGCTCATCCGAGAAGCAACGGTCAAGCAGAGAGGGCAAATGCTGAAGTGTTGCGCGGGCTCAAGACCAAAACTTTCGACAGGCTGCGCAAGTGCGGAAGAAACTGGATCGAGGAGCTGCTGGTGGTTCTTTGGTCGATCAGAACAACGCCAAATCGAGCCACTGGCTAGACGCCTTTCGCTCTAGTCTATGGAGCGGAGGCAGTTCTCCCCACGGAACTCGTATACGGATCGCCTCGAGTGCTCGCTTATGATGAGCTTGAGCAAGAACAGCTGCGACAAGACGACGCGCTGCTCCTTGAGGAAGATCGTCTTCAGGCTGTTGTACGAGCTGCTCGATACCAGCAAGCTTTGCGCCGCTACCATAGCCGCAAAGTTAAGGCTAGAAGCTTCGAGGAAGGCGACCTTGTTCTTCGGCGCGTTCAGTCCGCCAAGAATTCCAACAAGTTGACGCCAAAGTGGGAAGGCCCTTATCGGGTGAAACGAGTCACAAGGCCCGGCGCTGTCCGCCTTGAGACCGAAGATGGCATTCCGGTGAGCAACTCCTAGAACACAGAACATCTTCGTAAGTTTTTCCCGTAGGGCGCGGTTGCCGGAACCCGTTCCGGCAACCACCTTTTGTACAAGTCTTGCCGCTGTTGCATATAATCCTTTGTACAAAGCCGGGCGCAGATCCCGTGCATAAATAGAACCCCATGTGCTCCGCACAACTTGTCCATTTCATGCATTAGTTTTTTTCTTGCATGTGTTATCTGACACTTTGTGCAGCACCTACATCCGGTAAGCAATAACGAGCCGAAGGGCTCCATATCATTATTTTCTCTTCTTTCTTCTTTTTCAACAAAGGAAAAGAAGGTTCCCTCGCACACAAGTTTGCCGGGGGGGAAGGAGAAGGTTGTGGTATGGACCAGGCGTCGTTCGAGCAAAGTTTTGCCTTGCCGGGAAGCAAATGACAGAAAAGCTAAGTTACCAAAGTTTGAGCAATTAGTTTTTAAATTTTCGAGTTATCTTCCTCGAACGACCCTGCTTTGTATGGAAAACCTGTGCGCGGAGGAACCAACTCGTGGCTAGTTGCGCCCTTACTTTGTTTCGAGTCCGCTCAACAACTTAAGTGTGCTGCATCTAGTCGCGACAAGGTTTCTTGTCGGAAGCAGTGCCGCCAGCAGGCTGCTGAAGTTCCGCACTCAGCGCTCGCGGCTCGGGTGCCTGCGCCAACAAGTTCCCTAGAAGCATAGGGTAAAAACATACAAAGGAAGGAATCTAGTAAAGGAAATAGCATAGCAATTAATAACAGAAATGAAGTTATATTACAAGATAACTTGTCGCAGCTCTAACAGACTGTTTTCATAACATGATTAGCAGCGACAAGGGAAAAGAAGAAATGGGCGGCCTAGTCTACGCGGTCGCCCTCAACCCTCTTGATCTCGCTCACCTTGTCCACAATGGGTGCGACAAGGGCCTTGAGTGCGTCCTGATCGGCGTCTGGCGACAAGGACTTGAGGACGTTGGTGAAGCTGAGGCCTGGATTGCGGAAGGCCACCTTCATCAGCACCTTCTGGAGAACCCCGGCGCAGATTTTGCACGACTCGTCGGCCAGCTGCTTTGGGATCCTCTCCCGGAGCCGCTGGAGTGCCGTCGCCACGCCCTTGAAGAACAGGCTGAGCTTGGCGCTGGGTTGGAGATTCTCGTCGGAGGGATACCCAAAGTCCTCCATCCCCAGCTGCGCCAGCTTCTCGTCGATGACTGCGGCAATATTCACCAGACCCTCGGTCCAGTGCTCCATAGTATCTGTGAACGAGTTCTGGGTAACTGCGATGCTGTCCAGCAGTGCCTTGTCAGCTTTGACCTTCTCCGACAAGGTCTTCTCCCGCTCCTTGGCGGCGTCCAGCGTCTGCGTCAGCGTGGCCAGCTTCAACTCCAGGTCTGCATTGGAATCCTTGGCGGCGCTGAGCTCCTTGCCCCTCTCAGCGAGAAGACCTTGCAGCTCACCGTGGGCGGCAGCATCCTTCTCACACTCACACTTGAGCGCGGCAAGCTCCTCGCCGCTCTTCCCGATGTTGGCCTCCAGCTGCGCCACCTTCTCCTCCAGCTCTTTCTTGGCAGCCTCTACGATTGCAGCAGCGTCCTTTGCCTCCTTGAGCGCCCCGCCAAGTGCTTGCTCGCACTCGGCGAGCTCCTCCTCGTAGCTGTCGAGGTTGGCCTTCCGCTGCACTAATTCGCCTTCTCGCGCGGACTGCTTCTCGGCGGCCAGCCTTTGTTCCTCCTCAGCTTCGGCCTTCTCGAGAAGGAAGGCCGTGCGCTCCTCGTCGAGTCGCTCCCGCTCCTGTGCCAGGGACCGGAGAGCTTCTTGATTGTTGCCCCGGAGCTCCTCCGCGTTCTTCTCCATGTCAACTCCTGCCTTCACGACAAGCGCTTCCCGGGAAGCCAGCTTGGCTTGCCGCACGCGGTAGAGTGACAACAGCCTCCACAACAGCTGCTCCTCCTCAGGCTCGCCACTGCTGCTGCTGGGCGCGTCGACCAACGACAGTCCAGCGGAGGCGAGCACCTCCTCATCGAAAGTTTCCCCCTCGACCGGCGCCCTGGAGCTCGACGCCCAGGGTAGCTTGATGAAGATATCGTCGCCGGCCTTCAAGTAGGCGCCGGGCTGGGGCTCCTCGGAGCCCGGCTCCACAGCAGCGGCAGAGGGATCGGCGGTCGGCGCAGCGCCTGGCGCTCCTGCGGCCTCAGGGTCGTCAGTGCGATCACCCGACCCCTCGCCGGCTTCTGCGGCGGCAGCCTTGGCGGCCTCCTCGCCGGCGGTCTCATCATCACCGGCCCCTTCTTCATTGGCGGCGGCATCGTCAGTGCTGCCATGCGCGCCTTCCTCGCCGGCGCCCTCTGTCTCCATTGGCTCAGCAGCAGATGGGTCTGAAGAACGAAGAAGGGGGGAAAAATCAATCAAAAATCCAAGAGAAGAAAATCAGAAGAAGAAGAACCCAAGGGAAAGTTTTTGGACAAGTGAATTACCTGTGCCAAGATCTGCAGTTACGGTCTCGGCCGCCGCAGGATCGACGGTGCTGTCCCTTGCCGGAGAGCGCTCCCTTACCGGGAACTCCTTCCTTCGCGGCGTAGTCGAAGCAGATGGCACTTCGGGACCAGCTTCCGGGCGCTCCTGATATGGCTGCTCTGCTCCTACACAAATCAACAATCAAGATATCAACAAAGGAAAAAGCACTCATGCGCGCCTGACAGCAGAAAGCTAACTATGAACTTACGCTAGGGGCTGCGCTGGGGGCTGCTTAGAGGCGTGGTTGCCGGGTCCGTCAAGGTGGTATCGGACCCACCCCCTGCTGACACGGTGGGGCCATCTTCGATGACAATCACCGCGGCCTTGGCCCTCTTCGCCGCTCTCTGGGCCAGCATCCTGAAAAGAAAGGAGTACAGATTGAAGCAAGTCAGATACAAGATAAAAACAACAAGATTGAAGAACTACAAGAGCACCAAAGAAACTTAGTCTTCTTCCTCCTCGTCGGAGCTGAGCGCGGAAAGATCAAAGTCTGGCCCCCCTCCGGTGCGGCGAGGCGGAGGAGTAGGATCCCTTGCCCGCTTAGCGGGGGCGGTGGCGGTGGCCCGGGAAGATCCCACTCCAGTTGTCGCTGTTGCATGAGGCGCTCCCGCGGCAACATTGCTCGCCGCGGTAGAGCGTGTCGCACGGCTCGGCGGCTGTTGACCCGGCTGCCGCCCCGCTACGTCCGCGCCCCTGCGAAGACGCCTTCTTGGCGGGGCCGGGGGCTCCGCCTGCGGCAAGCTTTCTGAAGGCTCGGGCTCTTCCTCGCCGGCCTCGCTCGGCTCAGCTTCAGAGCCGGCAGGCTCTTCCTCGCCAATGAACTCCGCGTGCTCGGCGAGGTTTGCCGCCTCTGCCGCCTCCGCCTCCTCCACAGTGAACCCGAACACGCCCGCGGCAGCTGCGACCGCAACCTCTTCCGCCCTAGTGGCGATGCGCTGCACCTCCTCGTCGGTGGTGTCACGAGTGAGGCTCTTCTGCTCGTCAGCGCGGACCGGCACTTCTTCCAAGTTGTCGAAGAACGCTTGCACGACGTCATCCGCAGGCTCTTGCCAAGTTGGAACGATTCCGTGTGAATCGCACAATGACATCATGGCGCGGATCCGGTCAAGCGAAGAATTGTTGCACAATGGAACGACGCCCCTCGGCAGCGTGAATGGGTACTGGGGGTCGCGTTTGAACAACTCCAGGAGCATTGCATCCAGCTCCAAGACGGTGAAGTTGTAGTTGAGGCCCGACCGCAGCCTCATGATGTCCGCCGAGTTCTTGAATTCCCAGGCGGGCCTCGCCCTCTCCTGCAGGGGGGCGATGCGGCGGCGGAGGAAATCTGCGCCTACAGCGCCTACAGTAAGACCGGCAAGCCTGAGGCGAAGGATCCTAGTAATGGCAATCTTCAGCCTCTCGTCTTCCGGGGCCACGTTGCTCCAGTCATTGCCGCGCACTATTGGAGCTTGGCGCACGGCGGTGAAGGGCTGCGGATTCTCCTCGACGATCCAGCACCACTCCGCTCTCCACTCCTCCCACTTGCTGCGGAGCTCACCCTCCAAGTACGCCTCCTTCTTGCCGACTCTCGAGATCCAGGCGATCCCTCCGGCAAGCGGCTCTCCTCTCTCTACCCGAGGTATGAAGAAGTGGCGGAAAAGGGCAACATTGGGGTGGACTCCGACAAAGTTTTTGCACAAATGTGCGAAAACTGCCATGGTCAGAACGGCGTTGGGGGTGAAATCAAGGAGGCAGAAGCCGTAGGTGTTCATGATATCGCAGAAGAACTCCGAGAAGGGCGGGCAGAGCCCGCAATAGAAGAACAACGCGAAGAATGGGTACCCGTTTGGAGCCAGTTCCGAAGCAGCGGCCGGGAGTACCCTCGTGCGCGGATGCGCCCGCGTCTCCGTCGCCCAAAAGAGGTAGAAGTACTCCCTCAGCTCCTTCACGCCGAGCTGGGGGGAGAAGATCGCCCGCTCCTTCCGCAGCACCGCGAGCCGCTGCGCCTCGGCCGACTTCACGCCCTTTCCCTTGTCGGCTTTCGGAGCCATGGCGGAGGTGGTGGGGGAGGTCGACGGCGTTGGTGATGCTGGTGGCAATGGGGGGCGGAGCGCTGCTCTCTCGACTTCGAGAAGAAGGGGGAGAGCGGCGGAGGTTCGTGAAGATGGAGTAGTAGCAACCAGCGAGGGGGAACGAACTGTCCCTGTTTCCTCTGCTTATAAAGAGGGACGGGTCGGACGTTTCGCCCTTCCGAATAAAGAACCACCAACGATCTCTCCCACGACGCCGCATTCAACGCGTGCCGTTAGGGGAGAGCGCGGTGGATACGGAGCGAGATTCGGCGTGGCCCAGTCCGCGTGTGCCCGTGCCCTGTCTTGGGCCTGGCCCAACAGCGCTCGGCACCATGTCTGGCCCAGGCCCGGGGGCTCCTGTCGGTGTACTAGAATAGGGGTACCCTAGTACCCCGAACTTATGCACGGGTAGTTGCAGCACCCCGCGGCAAGGCTTGCCGGGCGAACGCCAAGATCCTCCGTGGTTCCCTTGGAGCCATTCAAGAACAAAGTATTTAAGCTCAGGAGACAAGGCCCCGGCAAGAGGAGCTTGACGGGAAGGCCAACCAAGGCACTCCAAGGAACTTGCCGCGACGCGCCACGCGCTCCGGCAAGGCAACAAGGCCCCGGGAAGAGGAGCTTGCCGGGAAGACCAACCAAAGTACCTCGAGGCCCGGTGAGCGACAAGCTTCCGGACCCGACAAGATAACAGCAGCGGCAAGGCGCTTGCCGCGGCAGGCGGCCACTCTGTGCCCACGCTCCAGCGCATCCACCAACGTGTCGCTCTGGGAGCCTCTCCAGGCGCGCGTGGCGGGAGGCAGTGCAGCTAGCGGTGCGCAGTGGCATGCGAAGCTGACAAGATCGCCATCGTGGCGAACGGTGGCGCCCCTAACGGTCCTTTTCTGCACTATTTGGGCGACTCAGACGGACATTTAATTCCCTTGTCCCCTGCCGTCAGGGTTAGGTAGGGTGCACTGTACAAGTAACTGTACCAACCACCTCACTTTTTACATTTGTACCCTTCTCTGCGTTGCCACCTGTCGGTGACCCCTTTAGCGTATAAAAGGAGGCCCATGCGCAACGTAGAGGGGGTTCGAGAGGTTCGCGAGGTTCGAATCATTCGTAACCCATAAAAATACTACGCTCTCTCTCTGGAGCAAGAACACAAGATAATCAAACAAGCAGCAGTAGGAGTGTTATCTCTCCGGAGAGCTCCGAAGCTGGGTAAACTGCTCGTGTGCTTCGCCTTGATCTGCTCTTCGTGCGACCTCCGCCCCCCGCCGAACTGAAAGGGGCTCGGTCCGCCGGCCCCATAGGTGTTCGTGGATCAGTTTCCTCGACACCATGTTCATTGCAAAGTTCGCAAGTATGGGTAAGATATCTTAAATTTTCAGCACATTCATCTAGCTCTTCTTGCAACAATTTGGTTTCTAAGTACTTATGCCTCTTACAATATCTATCTTCCCTATTTGGTGTGTACTTGCAAACCCAATCTACTCCACAAAAATTGACATGTTTATAGGAGGCATTTTCATCATAACTAGTGCAATCGTCATTAGCATCATGGATATTCAAAGAATTCGTACTAACAACATCGCAATCATGCTCATCATTCAAATATTTAGTGCCAAACATTTTATAGAATTCTTCTTCTAGCACTTGAGCACAATTATCCTTTCCATCATACTCACGGAAGATATTAAAAAGGTGAAGCGTATGAGACAGACTCAATTCCATTTTTTATAGTTTTCTTTTATAAACTAAACTAGTGATAAAACAAGAAACTAAAAGACTCGATTGCAAGATCTAAAGATATACCTTCAAGTGCTAACCTCCCCGGCAACGATGCCAGAAAAGAGCTTGATGTCTACTACACAACCTTCTTCTTGTAGACGTTGTTGGGCCTCCAAGTGCAGAGATTTGTAGGACAGTAGCAAATTTCCCTCAAGTGGATGACCTAAGGTTTATCAATCCGTAGGAGGTGTAGGATGAAGATGGTCTCTCTCAAGCAACCCTGCAACCAAATAACAAAGAGTCTCTTGTGTCCCCAACACACCCAATACAATGGTAAATTGTATAGGTGCACTAGTTCGGCGAAGAGATGGTGATACAAGTGCAATATGGATGGTAGATAAAGGTATTTGTAATCTGAAATAATAAAAACAGCAAGGTATCAAGTGATAAAAGTGAGCGTAAACGATATTGCAATGATAGGAAATAAGGCCTAGAGTTCATACTTTCGCTAGTGTAAGTTCCCTCAACAATACTAACATAATTGGATCATAAAACTATCCCTCAACATGCAACAAAGAGTCACTCCAAAGTCACTAATAGCGGAGAACGAACAAAGAGATTATGGTAGGGTACGAAACCACCTCAAATTTATTCTTTCCAATCAATCCGTTGGGCTATTCCTATAAGTGTCACAAACAGCCCTAGAGTTCGTACTAGGATAACACCTTAAGACACAAATCAACCAAAACACTAATGTCACCTAGATACTCCAATGTCAACTCAAGTATCTGTGGGCATGATTATACGATATGCATCACACAATCTTAGATTCATCTATTCAGCCAACACAAAGGACCTCAAAGAGTGCCCCAAAGTTTCTACCAGAGAATCACGACGAAAACGTGTGCCAACCCCTATGCATAGGTTCATGGGCGGAACCCGCAAGTTGATCACCAAAACATACATCAAGTGAATCACTTTATATCCCATTGTCACCACAGATATCCACGGCAAGACATACATCAAGTGTTCTCAAATCTTTAAAGACTCAATCCGATAAGATAACTTCAAAGGGGAAACTCAATTCATTACAAGAGAGTAGAGGGGGGAGAAGAAACATAAGATCCAACTATAATAGCAAAGCTCACGATACATCAAGATCGTGTCAAATCAAGAACACGAGAGAGAGAGAGAGATCAAACACATAGCTACTAGTACATACCCTCAGCCCCGAGGGAGAACTACTCCCTCCTTGTCATGGAGAGCACCGGGATGATGAAGATGGCCACCGGAGAAGGATTGCCCCCTCCGACAGGGTGCCAGAAAGGGTCTAGATTGGTTTTTGGTGGCTACGGAGGCTTCTGGCGGCGGAACTCCTGATATAATCTCCGTTCTTGAAGTTTTAGGGTACGACGATATATATGGGTGCAGGAAGTACGTCGGAGGAGCCACGGGGGCCCCATGAGGCAGGGGGCGCGCCCTAGGGGGGGCGCCCCCACCCTCGTGAGCACCTCCCGTATCTCCTAACGTGGAGTCCAAGTCTATCCAGTGGCTTTCGTTCTAAAAATAACTTCTCCAGTTGATTTCGTTCCGTTTTGACTCCGTTTGATATTCCTTTTCTTCGAAACACTGAAATAGGCATAAAACAGCAAATCTGGGCTGGGCCTCCGGTTAATAGGTTAGTCCCAAAAATAATATAAAAGTGGAAAATAAAGCCCAATATTGCCCAAAATAGTAGATAATATAGCATGGAGCAATCAAAAATTATAGATACGTTGGACACGTATCATAAACACGCAACTTTCCCGTGTTGATCATTTTTTCATACTCGCGGTGATTTTAAATGTTTTTCATCTGAAATTCATTCAGTGCAGTAGTTGAACTTCCTGCTGTTTTCACCTTGAACTTCTATGACGTATATTCTTTTTTAATTTTCTCATCCATTTGTCAGTGTTATACAAATGATATTCCTTTTGTACAAACCTCTCTCACAATAATTTTTTTAACTTTCTCCGACCGAGGACTTGAACTTATAACAACAAATATCATATTAAACACACACCATGTAGCACATGAACTTTTTCCATTTTTATAATTTGAATTTTTTTTAAATCAGATTGGTAAACTTTTCCCAAATAATAAGTAAACGTCTTTGTGGATTGAGAGAATTATTTTAAAATGCAAAAAAACAATTTCTTTTTTGTGTTTTTGAACATGGAAATACGCGTTAAACCTCTCTCTCAAGAATTTTTGAACTTCTCCGGACAGAGCACTTGAACTTCTAGCAATAACTTTTTTAGACTTTATATTTTTATTCTTTTTTTCTCATACGAAATGCACACCATGCAGTACGTGAAATTCTGGCAGTTATCAATTCGAACTTCTCTCTGTTTCGCTTTAGTTAAGAAATACTCTTATTTTTTTACATATTTCGAACCGCTCTAACTTTTTTATTTGAATTTCTTTTATTTTTTTTAGAAATATGAAATTTGTAGTTTTGTTAGACACATCAAACTTCTTCGTTACTTTGAATTAAACATATTACTTTTATTCTTTAGTAAGCAAAAAATTTAGAGTTTTTAACTAAATGTCAAACTTCTCCACGTTTTTAAATTGAACTTCCTGGTTTTATTCTTCAGTAACGAGAAAAACTGAGTTTTGAATATACATTGAATTACTTTGTTTTTTAAAATTGAACTTCTTTGTTTAATCTTTAGTATCGGGGAAAATCCGAATTTTTTAAAAAATAGGGAAATTCTTTTAAAACTTTTTTTGTTGTTCCCTTATTTTTAAATTGAACTTATTAGTTATTCTTTAAAATGAGAACGTGAGGTTTTATAAACTTTGAACATCTGTGTTATTTTAATTTGAACTTCTTAGTTTTATTTTTTAGTAACGAGGAAAATCTAGTTTTTTAACTTCTTTGCTTTAAAATTTTGAAATTCTTGTTTTTTAATAATGTGAAAAATTTGAATTTTTTATAGACATCAAACTTCACCAGTTTTAAATTTAAACTTCTTAGTTTTACTGGTTAGTAAAGGGGAAAATGTTTTTTATATAAACAATGATACCGTGCTGTTATTTTAATTTGAACTTCTAGTTTTTATACAATGGGGGAAATCAGTTTTTGTACAATCTTTTTGAAATGCTCCTCTTTTAATTTGAACTTCTCTGTTTTTTTACATACGGGGAAAATCCGTTATAAAGAATTTTGAACAACTTTTTTAACTTCTGGCTCAAATTTTTTGAACTTCCAAATTTGTCATTTTTTAACGTTAACCTGCTTCGGTTTTTAAATTTGAACTTCTTATAGAATTTTGTCGCGACATTTTATGCATTTTTGCTTTTCGGTGAAATGGCCTAGGCGTTCCCTTTTTTCATTTGATGATTTTTCTTCTGTACGTGGTACACGTGAACTTCGGAATTTATGAAACAAGAACTTTGCATGCTATTAATTTCAAGAGTTTTCTGTTTTCAATTTTTTGCGTACTTTTTCACAAGTGTTTTGGAAGAACTACCCTGCTTGTAAAAGAATTTTTTCTCTTTTGCTTTTCATTGAACTTCTATGCTTTATGTGTACTGTGTTTGTTTTGCCAAAAGCTACCTTTTTGTGTGCCATTATTTAACAAAACGTGAGCTTCTACCCAAATTATAAGTACATTTTTCTCCAAAGTGGATTAGAAGCGCTCAGCGTAGAGGGCTTCACATAAGGAAGAGTTGCGGAAACAAATAGAACACATTGGACTTGAACACAGAATGAAGAAGATAAAGTACATTATTCTTCATCGACTACTGAGTAAATTCTTCTTTTCTCATACAAAAACAGAACACATGGATCTATTTGTATTTTAATTAAGCTGCGTGCTACAAGCATATGTACCCATGAAAGTATGATCTAATGGGCATGTCTTTCCTAGGAAAAAGATGCATGCATGTCGATCTTACGGGCGTATTTTATGGGCATGTCTTCCCTAGGAACAAATGCGCGGGTAACCCCGCTAGTTTTTCAAAATCGAGCTTCTTGGTTTTTTTCAATTTGGACTTCTTGGTGTTATTCATTTGTAACGAAAAGATTCCTGGTTTTGTAATAAACATCGTAAAACTTCTTGGTTATTTCGAACTGGACTTCTTGGTCTATTCGTTAGTAACAGGAAAAAATCGAGTTTTTGTAATGAATATTGAACTGCTCCGTTTTTTGAAATTGAACTTCTTGGTTTATTATTTAGGAATGAGGAAAATCTGAGTTTTTCATATATACATTCAACTATTTTTTTAATTTATCATATTGGTTTTTTTAATTTGGACTTCTTGGTGTTATTCATTAGTAAGGGTTAAAGTCTTAGTTATGCAAAAAAAATCAAACCATCCAATTATTTAAATTTGAACTTCTAGTGCTTTTTAAAAAACAAGAAATTTTTGTTTTATAAATTTTTTGAACTGCTCTTTTTTTAACTTGACCCACTTGGTATCTTAATAAATGTTGAACTTCTCCATTATTTAAGTTTGAACATTTAGTTTTTTTGTAGAAACAGGGAAAATCCATTTTCTCTACAAGCACAAGAACAAATAGTTGAACATGAAATCCCAAGAAAGTAATATTATCATTTTTGGGGCATAAACACGAGCAATTCTGATGCACACGAGCTGGCTACAAAATCTGAAATTCTTTTCCATTCATGTGTGGCAGCACGCATGTGCACTCGTACATGCATACACCCAACACGCACTACTCGGCACAATGCACTCACACACCACTCACGCGACACACCAGCAGAACGCACGCACCCAGCGGCAACAAGCGTCAACATCACGGTTGCGTCGTCATCTGTGGCCGCACCCCATGGCCTGGCTCGACTGCTCCGGTCGGTCTGCTCCATTTTTCTTTTACTGATGCTCTTTCATTTTCCTTCTTTTAATATACACATTTTTCTTTTACTGATGCTCTTTCATTTCCTTCTTTTAATATACAGATTGAACCACATAGACTGCCAGGATGAACTTCCGTGAGGAAAGGAGAAATATACAATATAGAATTTTCACAACAAGTGAGTTACTCAACATAACAGGAAGGGCCCTTGTAGATTCCGTGAGCAAAGGAGCCATTGCCACTTAGATAGGCGGACACATTTTTTGTTGCCTGATAGAATGACACCCCGGTGGTGGCAGTAAAACAGGAAGGGCTCCCTTGTATATTTCATGAGCAAAGGAGGCACGCAATTGTTTGTGCAGCATCCGATTCGTGCTCCTCACCCAGACCAAGTTGAACTCCATTTTTCTTCTTGTTTTCTGAACTTTGCAAGAAGATGTAACTTACGCACATATACGCAAGTGGTCAAGTGTAGCTGCGGAGTCACAGAATGAGCACAATCCAAAAGCCAAAACTAAATAATCAGTTGTACTAAACATCATCCCTAATACTGAAACTGGCTCATTTATTGTCTTTTTACAAAATCTCCCTGAACTGGAATCTCGGCTGAACTTGTCTGTCCATCGAAACACAAATTTTTTGAGACGCATGACACACACCCCTATATCAGCTAGCAAGTAGCGGGCGCTGAGTGGTACAGTAGCAGCTAACAGCGGGGGGAAGGAGGGCAGCAGCAGCTACACGCATGAGGTTGAGAACATCTAGACGCGGCAGCAAGGTGCAAGAAGCATGTAGAAGGGGGCGTCATCAAAAAATAAAAAACGTCGGACTGTAGCGGTGGCTTGGCTGAACTTCCCTCTCAACTTTTGTTGGGATGGCAGTGTGCGCGAGGCTGGAGGAGATGGATGAGCAATGAAGTTTGGGGCTGGTGGCATAGCAGCGGTGGCCCGGTTGAGCAGAGGAAGGGAGGGCCCCGAGGGGAGGACCGTCGCTCTGCAGCCTAGACGGCAGCAATAGATGGCTGGACAGCGGTGCTCATGAGGTTAATGGCCAATGGTTTGCCAGCTCCACGCGGCATGGAGGGCGTCGCTGCGTTGGAAGCAGAGCAGGCCGCCACCACCATGAATCCAGGATGTGAGAGGGTGCCGTCAAACTGGAGGTACGGGAGGGAAGAAGGCCACAGCGGCAGAGGTGGAAGGTCGCGGCAGCAGAGGAGGAAGGTCGCTGAGGGGCGAATTCTGGCGATGGGGGAGGTGAGTTGGTGGCTTTCGCGCGGCGGCAGTATCCCGGCGACGAGAGGTTGGGTTGGTGGTGGTTGTGCGGCGGCAGGATCCCAGTGGCGGGGAGGTGATTGGCGGTTGGATCCCTACGACGGGGCGGTGGATTGGTGCCTGGATCCCTACGGCGGGGAGGTGGGTTGGTGGCGGTCGCCGACTCGCCGTTAGCTGGATCCCGGCGGCGGGGAGGTGGGATGGTGGAGTTTGGGAGGTGGAAGAGATTGGGGTGCGGCGGGGACAGTGGGGGTGCTATTTTTTTCGTTTTCTTTCCCATGGTTCGGGAGTTCGGAACTTCTCCTCAAATAACTATTCTGATCCCAGGATATCCCAATTAGAATAGTGCATATATATATACTAAATGTTTTTTGTTTGTCAAAAGGTAGCAGATGTGATGTTTTTAATGCCGACACGAGGAGCTTCTTCTTTTAGTTTTTTCAGTGCAACTTATTTTATTTTATTTATTTTATTTATTTATGAAAAACCCCTTTTCTTTTAGTTTTTCATTTAGGGGCAGTATAGATAGTAAATGCCTACGTCCAATGCACGTTAATATTAAGTAGTATATTAACTGTATGCGAATATTAGGTGTATGATATTATTTATGTGTTAATTATGTTATTAGTGCTTGGGATGATGTTATTGCATGCTAAACATGTTGAGCGCTCGCCATTGAAGCAGTCAAGATCGTTGGATTGACCTGGATTAATGACCGTGATCAGTTGGATCTACCCCTTGGGTCTTTTTGATATTGGATTTTTAGTAAATTTTATATTGGCATAGTAGAAGAGTTTTTTTAGATAAATAGCACATATGCCCGTGCGTTGCAACGGGAGGGATATTTTTTTGCAAGAAGCAACGGGGAAAATAATTGATGTGTCATCAAAAAAGGGTCTCCACAATGGTAGGCGACAGAGCAAGAAATTATGTTCTTCTCACTAGACATGTTTGACACGCAGAATCTTGATAGTGATAGGGTTGGTCGGTGTGGTGACGAGCATCCAACTCATGCCTTTTTTCCTCCGGGTTCGCCTTCATCTCGGGCTTGTGCCTGCCTACTCATTTGTTGGATACAGGTGTTCTTCGGGACATGATTGCTTCGACCACTCTATGCTACAACGGCGTAACCGGGTGGATTATTAATTGCAGCGCATAAATCCCGTTTCATGAGCATAATCAGGCATGAATGTCCCTTCTTTTTTAAGGTTTATTTTCTTTAATTATTTTAGAGATCGAGTATCCATAATTTTGGTCAAACTAAAGCCAAATAACATGATTTATTGACACGTGTCCATAATTTCTTTTATTTATAGTCAACCAGCAAAAAACGAATGCGTACCGCTAACTAATGGCCAGCGCAATTATTTTAAAAAATACTATAGTGTCACATTAGAAATATTTTTGATTTTTTGAACATTAAAAAAATACGAATTGGTGAATATTCTTGGAAACATTAACAATTTTTAAATCCCGGACAATTTAGAAAAATGCGAACATTAGTTTGGCAAATTCCAATATCTTAAGAAAATCACGAACAAAATTAGAAACATGAATAGTTTTTTTAAATTCACAAACAATATTTCGAAAACATTTACATTTTACAAAAACAAAAATATTTTTGATTTTATGATTTTTTTAAGGGAACATTCAAAAAAAATATGAAATGTTTTAGACACAATTTCTTTTTGAGTTTTGAACATTTCACTAAAACAAGAACTGTTTAAAATATGGAACATTTTATAAAATGTAATTTTTATAAAATCATATTGAAGAATTTTTGGAAAAGACAAAATAATTTTTAAAAAGGACAACATTTTTTCAATATTGAGAAAATTTTGAAACTTGAAATTTTAAAAGTTTCAAACATTTTTCAATACAGAAGCAAATTTTGGAATCCTAACCATTATTTGAATATTGGAATAAAAATTGAAATTATGAATATTTTTGTAATTTTTTACTTCATAAAGAATAGTTAAAAATAAGGAAAAAAGAAAAAATATAATAGAGAAATAAAAAGGAACAGAAAAAGAAAAATAGAAATAGAACAACGAAAAAGGGGAAACGGGCCGGCCCAGTCATAGTCGCCCTTGCGAAACTTCAACTATTCTTCGCTCCATGCGACAAATAAGGCCTTCCTAACTCTGTGGGCATTAATAAATTTGCTGGCCTCGTTGGGCCGCAGCGCACAAAAGTTTAGTACCACCTCGGGTAGAAAGAAAAACTTTTCAACGGTGAACGGATGAAAAAATTGAAGAAACGGACCTTGATTTATTAGTAGGTATATATATATATATATATATATATATATAACACGTACACAATATAAATATAATTAAGGGTAGCTAGATTAAAGTTCATACAATACACATGATTGAACAAAGCACAATATATATAAGGGGATAATAAAGCCCTAGCTAGCTAGCTAGGGTGGCTAGGGCAACAGAACATGAAATCCGTGTCTTCACCAGCTGCTTCACCATCTTCACCATCATATCATCTTCCACCTAGGCCTTCACCATCGGCATCTTCACTCTGCGTGCTCCTCCTCGCCTAGATAATAGGGGAGAGTGTGCATGTTGTCTTCGGTAGGGAATATGCTCTCAACATCAGTGAAGATGTTGTAGGTCGTGAATGCGATCAACTCGCAGCCACACCAAAATACCTTGCCGAGGAGGTAGTAGGCATCGAAGCGATTAGTGAAGTGGGCGAGGAGCGCAGTCGGCGGCGAGCTAGCGTTGGGACGCATCTCCTCAAGGCGGAACATGATCGGCGAGCCCGCTGGGAAGTGAGAAAAGCCAGCACGGAGGAACTGCTCGGCCAACTCCCTATCACCCCGCCACCTCGAGATCGCCCACACGCGAAGTGTAGTCTCCACCATGATGCCAGCGGGGTAATGCCGCTCCGGCACGGTGGGTTGCAGGAGGAAAGTGGGCCTGTAGTACTGCATCTTCGATTGGATCTTGCTCTGGCTAATTTGGTGAAGAGAAGAGAAGAGAAGGGCATCGTAGATGGAAGAGTGTGTTAGAAGAGGTACACCGGGCGGGGTGGTTTAAATGGCCATGTTCCTACACTGGAATGAGGCGCGTTGATCTGTATGCATGCATGCCCTTGCCCTTGACCTTCATGTAATGTGCGTGCATGGGGGCGCATCATCAGTAATGCCCTTGCTTTAGGGGTCACACTTAAAAAGAGGCGACGCATCAAAATGAGGCACTTTGACCAGTATGTGCGGGCGTGGCCAGCGAGCTGCTCCCCTGAGTTAATGCGATGGGGCTGAGTCGAGCGACCAGCAGCTGTGTGAGGCAGCGGCGTGGCCAGTAGTTGTCTTCAGCGGCGCTATGGCCAGCAGTTCTCTGCGGCAGCGCGTGGCCAACAGCTGTCTGTATTGACGCCATGGGCCATAGCCAGCAGCACTGAATCCTGGTAGCACGCATGCATGTAGGTCAAGGTCAAAGATTCCCCCATGCATAGCAGACTGAATCATCGAACAACGGCCCATATGCCCTACGCGGCCCGACTCCAACAACGACCAAGAAAAAAGTCTGACACGACCCCACCTGTCAGCAGTTAACGGTTAAACATTGACTTGACGACAACATTCAGTTTGAGCATTTGTGAGGTTTTTAGACAAGTGAGTGGGAAAAAGTGAGCAAAAGTTTAGAGCATGGGCAAAACTAAGCACAACTAAGAAACCAGCGGCACAAAAATAGAAAACCCTTATCTTAATGGCTTGAAGGAGGTCGGACGTCTTCCCCTTGGGGATGCTACCTGGTCAAAGTCGCCACAGCCTTTAGGTCTCCCCACCTTAACTTTGGTTGACAGGTGGGGGCCACGCCGCCTAGTGATATGCGCTTTTCTATCAATTGCCCAACAATAATTTTTTTACCCATTGTATGCTATTGTTTTGAGATAGAAGCCTCTAGTGAAGACTATGGCCCCCAGGTCTACTTTAATCATGTTAATAAATCTAAAAACACCTTGCTGTAATTTATTTACTTTTCTTTTGTTTTGCAATTTATCTATCTACCGCTACAAGATTTGATCCTTGCAAGTAATGGGTTCAAGGAGATTGACAACCCACTTGCCCGTGTTGGGTGCAAGTATTTGCTTTTGTTCGTGCGGGTGTTGTTCACTAGAATTTGTGTGGTTCTCCTACTGGTTCGATAACCTTGGTTCTCAGTGAGGGAAATACTTATCATCAACTATATTGCTTCACCTTCCTCTTCGGGGAAAATCCCAATGTAGCTCACAAGTAGCAGAAATAATTTATGGCGCCGTTGCCGAGGAGACATCATTAAATCACTACAAGTACTTTCACTCGAACTATCATCTACTTGCTCTACTTTTTATGCACCTGTCGGATCACGGGTTCTGGCAAAATCCTTAAGGTTTGAACACTAGGGTGCGCGCGAAGACCCCCCTACCGATACATGTCCTAACTCAGCTGAGATCTTACGAACTAACTCGACGAACTCGCAAAACAAAGGACACAAGATTTATACTGGTTCGGGCTACCGTTATGGTGTAATACCCTACTCCAGTGTGGTGGTGGTGGATTGCCTCTGGGGCTGATGATGAACAATACAAGGGGAAGAACAGCCTCCTGAGGTTGAGGTGTTCTTGTGCTTGGTGAACTTGTGTGTGTGAGGATCTGATTCCCCCCTAGCGATGGTGGTGGCAAGTCCTATTTATAGAGGCCCTGGTCCTCTTCCCAAATATTGAGCGGGAAGGGATCCAACAACGGCCAATTTGAAAGGGGACAACTAGTACAGCTTATCCTGACAAAAGCAGTCTTTGCCTGCCAAAGGCGCTTGTGGTGACGCCGTCTTGGGCTCCATGGTGACCTCCATCTTGCCGTCCTGCTGGTCTTGGTCTCGTTGCACCGATATGGAAACATTTTCTTAATGCCTCAGTACTCCATGCTTGTGCTTGCCCCCTTAGCACCAAAGAGGAAACAAGGACGCTGCGCACGCTGGCGCCTGCCTGGTCTCGATCGTCACTGCTTACGTCACGAGAACCTCGCGAGGTTTGCCTGGCCTTGATCTCTCCGCCCCTCGTGAGCCATCCTAGTGAGGCTGCCCCTGAGGAGGTCTTGCGTCGTCCACCTTGCGAGGGTCTTGATTCCTTGCTGGTGAAGATGGGCTATACAGGCCTGCTAGCAAAGCCACGCCGTGAGGCAGGCAAGTCTGGGACCCCCGTTCCCAGAACACCGACAGTAGCCCCCGGGCCCAAGGCGCGCTCGGACTTGGCTTCGAGGCGAAGCCAAGGGTCAAGTGCCAAGCGCCGCGGGCCCCAATAGCATGCGGCCTCGGTCGACGCGTGGCGGTTGTAGGATCGAAAGTATGCCTAGAGGGGGTGATTAGACTACTTGACCAAATAAAAACTTAACCTTTTCCCAATTTTAGTTCTTGGCAGATTTTAGCTATTGTAGGACAAGTCAAGCAATCATCACACAATTCAAGCAAGCATGCAAAGAGTATATTGGCAGCGGAAAGTAAAGCATGCAACTTGCAAGAATGTAAAGGGAAGGGTTTGGAGAATTCAAACGCAATTGGAGACACGGAAGTTTTTCCCGTGGTTCGGATAGGTGGTGCTATCCTACATCCACGTTGATGGAGACTTCAACCCACGAAGGGTAACGGTTGCGCGAGTCCACGGAGGGCTCCACCCACAAAGGGTAACGGTTGCGCGAGTCCACGGAGGGCTCCACCCATGAAGGGTCCATGAAGAAGCAACCACCCACAAAGGGTCCACGAAGTAGCAACCTTGTCTATCCCACCATGGCCATCGCCCACGAAGGACTTGCCTCACTAGCGGTAGATCTTCACGAAGTAGGCAATCTCCTTGCCCTTACAAACTCCTTGGTTCAACTCCACAATCTTGTCGGAGGCTCCCAAGTGACACCTAGCCAATCTAGGAGACACCACTCTCCAAGAAGTAACAAATGGTGTGTAGGTAATGAACTCCTTGCTCTTGTGCTTCAAATGATAGTCTCCCCAACACTCAACTCTCTCTCATAGGATTTGGATTTTGTGGAAAGAAGATTTGAGTGGAAAGCAACTTGGGAAGGCTAGAGATCAAGATTCATATGGTAGGAATGGAATATCTTGGTCTCAACACATGAGTAGGTGGTTCTCTCTCAGAACATATGAGTTGGAATTGTGTATGTGTTCTGATGGCTCTCTCCACGAATGAAGAGGAGGTGGAGGGGTATATATAGCCTCCACACAAAATCCAACCGTTACACACAGTTTTCCAATCTCGGTGGGACCGAATCAACAAACTCGGTCGGACCGAAAAGGTAAACCTAGTGACCGTTAGAGATTTTCGGTGGGACTGACATGCAACTCGGTAGGACCGATATGGTTAGGGTTCGGGCATAACGCAATCTCGGTGAGACCGATTACACAAACTCGGTGAGACCGATTTTGGTAATTAGCTAACCAGAGAGTTGGTCAGGCAAACTCGGTGGGACCGATTTGCTCTTTCGGTGAGACCGAAAAGTTACAAAAAGGAAACACTAAATTTACATTGCAATCTCGGTGGGACCGATTCGCTCTTTCGGTGAGACCGAAAAGTTATGAAAGGGAAACAGAGAGTTTGCAATCCCATCTCGGTGAGACCGAGATCCCTATCGGTAGAACCGATTTGCTAGGGTTTGGCAGTGGCTTATGACAAGTGAAACTCGATGGCGCCGGATAGAAAGAATCGGTATGACCGAGTTTGGCTTAGGGTTTAGGTCATATGTGGATATGGAAAAGTAGTTGAGGGTTTTGGAGCATATCACTAAGCACATGAAGCAAGAGGCTCATTAAGCAACACCTCATCCCTCCTTGATAGTATTGGCTTTTCCTAAAGACTCAATGTGATCTCGGATCACTAAAATATAAAATGAAGAGTCTTGAGCTTTTGAGCTTGAGCCAATCCTTTGTCCTTAGCATTTTGAGGGTTCCACTTTCACACCCATGCCATGCCAATCATTGAGCTTTCCTGAAATAGTCATCTTGGAATAGCATTAGCTCAATGAGCTATATGTTGTTATGAATTACCAAAACCACCTAGGGATAGTTGCACTTTCAATCTCCCCCTTTTTGGTAATTGATGACAACATATAGATCAAAGCTTCAACAAATGATAATAAGCATGAAATATATCGGTGCTTTGAGAAGTATGTGACAAGTAAGAGCTCCCCCTAAATTTGTGCATATTTAAAATTTGCTTTGGACTGCAAATGCACAAGGAGTTAGAGTCATGGGTTACTCTTCCATGTCACATACATCTTGGTGGAGCGCTTAAAATCATAAGAATGAAATACATGCACTCATCACCAAGAATAGTGAATGATCACGTAAGATAGATAAGATGATAATATTAAGCAAACATTAAGTGTAGCTTATGATCAAACACATGATCATCAATGTCTCACGAGCAATGACATAGTATCTCAACCACTCAAAAGCAAACAAAGTTCGAAAACCCACCAAATAAAGCAAGAGAGAATAAAAGCAACACTCTCTCTCTCGAAGCCTATGATCTATACATTTTCTCCCCCTTTGGCAACAAGTTACCAAAAAGTTCCTAGAAAATGCATAGTGCTAGATCGACTCTCAGGCTTGATCTTCAGGTGGTGGTGGAGTCCGGAGCACTCCAAGGATGAAGCCTTCTGTAGACGTGGTCGGAGTTGAGGCTGAAGTAGATGCTGGAGCTGGTGGAACTGAAGCTGTAGCTGGTGCAGACGTGGTGACTCTGGGGTCAGCAACTGGCACTGCAGACGACCTCGGACCTCGTGGCACTCTGGCAAAGGCATCAGTTGTAGTCCTGCCTCTCCTCTCCTGCATGTCATCTTGGAGCTGCTCCACTGCAGTCTGAATCTCTGTCACCTTGACATCCAAGTCATAGAAC
This sequence comes from Triticum dicoccoides, assembly GCF_002162155.2. NCBI lineage: Eukaryota > Viridiplantae > Streptophyta > Magnoliopsida > Poales > Poaceae > Triticum > Triticum dicoccoides. Next base: position 431,878,724 of record NC_041386.1, read on the forward strand.
TTTTGTTCCATGATTCTCTCTAGGCTTGCCTGGTTCTGAGTTAGGGTGGCTAGTCCTTTCTCAATCCGCAAGGTGGATGCAATTAGGTAACCAAGCTGCTCTTGTTTGGTTTTCAAGAAATACTCAGATGCCTCCTCTTGAGTTGGCATCTTGGCAGCTTTCTCCTTCCTTGCCTTCGCCTTCTTTGCTTGTGCTTGAATTGATGATGGTTCGTTCTCATTCATCACAACTTGATTGTCCTCAAAATCTGGATGAATAGGCAAGTGTTCCTTGTCCAACAAGTATATGCCCGTGCCCATCTTGGAGTTGATTAATTCCTAAATTTGTGGGGCATATCCACAGCTCCTCTTCTGATCCGCTGCAGTCCTCTTGATAGTTTCTACTATGAGGCTCATGACCTTGAATTTCTGAGGCACATCAAATACATGAAGCAAATTGATTGCATGGCCTCTGATCATCTTGTGATCACCTGACTTGGGCAAGAGAGTGTGCCTCAAAATCCAATTAATAGTTGGCAGCCCTGACAGAAGATAATGCACTGAGCCAAATTTGAAAGTTTCAAGAGCTTCATTTGGAATTTCCTTGTACATATTGGACATAGAGTTATGGTCCATCTTCTTCTTGGCATATACATCCAAGTCATCTTCCTGCTCTTCTGGGGCATTGATCAGCTGAGCCCATTCAGCAACTGTAGATTGGTACCTCGTACCTTCAGACATCCAAGTTATCCTACCATCTGGATAAAAATGGGCTGTGGAGTAGAACTGCATGATAAGCTCCTCATTCCACTTTGTGAGCTTCTGCCCAACAAAGTCCTCTACTCCACATGCCTTGAAGCTATCCTGCACTCCAGGGTAGTGTTCCTCATTTTCCTTGATGTATTCCCAGTCGACCCATCTCATGTCACAAACAATTGGCTTCTTATCAAGCAGCACTGTCTCATAGAAGTCCTGCTGTTCCTTGGTGTGAAATCTGTAGTCAACAGCAGTTCTTCTCCTTGAAGCATACGGGTCTGCTTCTCTCCACTTCCGGAGTCCTGAATCTCTCCCGAGCTTCATGTCCTCAGCCATAGGATGAGCATCGTTGTGGTCTGGGATCTTGGGCTTGAGCTTTCTCAGTACTTGCTCTTCCTCATCTTCTTCAGCAGTGTCAGGCACTGGGGCCTTGTTCTTCTCAGCAGCTGGGATGCTTCTTGTATTTCTCTTTGGCTTTGGCTTTGGAGCTGTCTTGGCCTTGGAAGCAGCTTCCCCTGATCTTATGGCATCACCCATCAGCTTGGGTGCCTTAGGCGCTGGTGCAGCTACCTCTTCCTCTTCTTCCATGATGGAAGCCTTTCCAAGCACTTTGGCTACGGTCTTCTTCACCCTTTCCTTTCTTTCCTTGCCTTCAGCAGCAACTGGCTCTATGGGAGTGGGCTTCTCAGAAATCTTGGTTGAAGCTCTGGCCTTTGGCATAGGCTGCCTGCCTGCTGGCCTTTTGATTTTCAATCCTGGCTTTGTGCCCTGTGCTTGCTCAACTCTCTTTGATGTGGCTTCCTCTTCCTCTGCCACATAATCTTCATCCTCAGAATCTGAAGTTCTCTTCTTCCTCTGTCTGGTGGCAGCTTTTGGCAAATTTCTTGGGGTACTTCTGCTGCCATCATCTGAAGAGCTGGAGGGACTAGTGCCCTCACTCATCTGCACTTGCTGCTCTGAAAAGTTCTGGCTATCACTTTGGTCTGACATGATGCAAACTCTGACTGCTGATCCTGTGAACAGTTTATAGATGAGGTAGAATAGATGAGCATCACAAAATGCAGAGTTTTTTTGCAAAAGAATGATCCAAAAACTTAGTTTTAGTTTCCCACTGAAATCATCTCGGATCTACCGATTTTTAAACTCGGTGATACCGAAGCAGTTTTGGAACCTAAACTAGTGAACTCCGTCAGACCGAGTCACAGTTCGGTGGCACCGATACTGCTAGGGTTTCACAAAATTACAAAATCGGTCACACCGATAAGTAATTCTCGGTCAGACCGAGTCTCACTTGTGCAATGGCATAAGCCAAATCGGTGGGACTGAGTTTTTCAACTCGGTGGGTCCGAGATGGCTTCGGCGGAAACCTAACCCTAAAATTTTCGAAACAAAACTAATCTACGAACGCATTGACTGGATAGGAGTGTTTCAGTCGTGGCAAGAATCATGATGATCACAATGTGCTAAGAATCGGATTGGGGAATAGCACAAAGATCGAGTCCATACCCTAGTTCGGCGGAGACTCGCTACGGCGGCAACGGCGGGGTAGAATTCCCGTTGACGGCGACAGAGACCAGCGACTGGAGGTGGCTGGCGGCGAGGAGACGATCCGGAGACCACGTGGGCAGAGCAAGCTATCGCGCGGGCGAAGGGGTTCGGAGAAATTTCCAAAATTTTGCCCGTGACTATATATAGCCCGACCCTGTCGGTGTGACCGAGTGGAACAGCTCGGTGGCACCGAGATGCAAAACTGTATACAGTTGTTGCAACTCGGTGTGACCGAAAGGTTCAAATCGGTTGCACCAAGATCGAAAACCTAGATCAACTTAATGATATCGGTAGGACCAAAAGTGGGGTATCGGTCAGACCGAGAATCATAAAGAGGTTTTGGAAGTTTAAGTCTATGACGAATCGGGGACTCCGAGCGCTCCTCACACAGAGTGGTTCGAATCTGACTTGATCAAATTTTGTGATGTAGCATGAATAGAGTTTGAGACGAGAAAATTATAGATAGCTAGAGGAGGTTCTTAGGCATTCTTGTCCATCCACTTGGCAAAAGGAAATAAAACCAAACAATCAAAACAACAAGTGGATGTCCTCGAATGAGTAAAATATGCAACCAGCATGCTCACACAATAAGATGGCAAATGAAATATGTGACAAGGCATGCACAACCAATTCTAGCATCTATCAAGCAATTTGCGATGACAAGGTCATCTATATATGAGTATATTGACTTAGGAGTCAAGTGAGAACACTTGAACATAGGTCATACTCATCGTTTAAGCTCAAGTGGGGTTACCACTTTTACATAAAGCATTGTTGTGTTCACATCTTTAGAGTTGATTTAGCTCAAGTTTTAGAGTAAAGCTCCCCCTAGATGTGATATCCCCCCTTAGAGGGATGAACTAACCTCAGGTTTTGTCGATGATGACTTCATGTAGATGTTGAAGATGTGGATGCTCAATGTTGATGTAGATCACTTGGAGCTATCCATTTGAGTGAATTGCACTTTCAATACCTACATGGGTTAGTCCCACAAGGAACAAACAAGGATATCCATAGACATAGAGTGATGCACACACAAGATGATGTCCATGAAAACTTTTAGGTTACCTTGTCCCTTGTCTTACCAACAAGAGGGTTTGTGACTCCTTGAACTAGTGCAAGATGTGGAAGTTGATTGCACTTGTTCTTGCCAAAATGATAAGAGTGAAGTATGTTGGCGGAGTCACCCTCGAGAACTCTTTAGTTCTTCTTCTTTTGGATCCACACCATCTTGATGGGAATCCTTGGAGTTGTAGTCGTACTTGATGAAGTGGAACTTGAAGTAGTCTTGGAATCCACTTGACTAAGGTCTTAGGAGCCTCTTCAAATGCATCAATTTCCTCTTGAAGCTTGTCCTTGCCTTTTTGCTTGTAGTCTTGTGGTGGAAGATCATCTTGAGCTTGTGTCCCCTTGAAAGAAGTATCATACTTCTCTTGTTGAGGAACAAACTTCGTCTTGGGGTATTGATCTTCTTCTCACTCAACTCCATTGGCATTGAACTTTCGTTCAAAACCAACACCTTGATTCTTCTGGTGCATTCCTTGCTTGCGCACAATTTCCTCGAATTGCTTACTCCCGGCAAGGCTTTTGTACACTCCTTTCTCTATAATTCCCTTCAATAAGCTATTTTCTTGCTCAAGTGTAACTTGGCTAAGAGAATCATTAGTGGAATCAAGAGAACTACTAGAAGCAACAATATTGGATTTAGCATGATCATTGTTACTGCTAGAGGAAGAATCTTTATTGTTCTTGTTACTAGACTTGACTTGAGGCATGTAAGTGGATAAGAGTAAACGCTTGGCAATGTAAGAAGAACTTTTCTTGCGGAGATCATCATTGATTGCTTTTAAGAACTCATGCTCTTGCTCAAGATTAAGCTTTTCAAAACGTAATTTCTCATGAGCTCTTAAAAGTTCTCGATGATCTTCGAAGATAGTTTCATGAGCTAACTTAAGAGTGTTTAGTTCTTTAGTTAGAGCCTCAATCTTCTCCTTATCATTGTCATTCGTTTTATCTTGATTAGCATGATTAATTGACGTTTCATCATAGTATTCATCACTAGAGTTGTCAACAAGCAAATCATCACCTAACAAGTCATCTTCATGACTATTGAAATCAACATACTCGGGGTGTGTTACCTTAGGACCTTTGGCCATGAAGCATCTTCAAATTCCTTCATTTGGTGAGTCAAATATGTCGTAGGAGTTGGTTGACACAAGTGCTAGACCGGCAACACCTTCATCTTGAGTATCTTCGGAGTCGGAGTGATAACTTCTCTCAGAGTGGCTGTCGGAGTCGGAGCCGGATACCCATTCACCAACATGAGCTTGATGTCTTCATTTTGTGTAGCTCCTTGATGATTTTTCCTTCCTTTCCGAATCCTTGCTTCTCCGTGAGTATCTTCGTCCATAACGATCATCTCTACTCCTTCTCTCTCTTGGTGGTGATTCTTTGCTTCTTCTTTTTGGAGAATCTTCTCTTCTCTTGTAGGGAGCCGTACACTCATTGGAATAGTGTCCGGGTCTTCCACAACTGTAGCAGTTTCGCTCTCGACTAGAAGATCTTTTGTCATTGTAGGACCTTGACTTGAAGCTTCTATCTTTGCTTCTACTCTTGTAGAACTTGTTGAAGTTCCTCACCATTAAGCTCAATTCTTCATTGAAGTTTTGTTTCTCACTTGATGATGTAGGGGCTTCACATGAGGCTTTGTAGGCACCACTTGATTTGTTGTGAAGTTCCTCTTTATCCTTAAGTGACATCTCATGAGCAACAATTCTTCCAATCACCTCCGTTGGCTTGAGATCTTTGTAATTTGGCATCATTTGGATCAATGTGCACACAGTATCATATTTTCCATCCAAGGCTCTTAGAATATTCTTGCTGATGAATCTATCGGTCATCTCTTCACTTCCTAAGCTGGCAATCTCATTTGTGGTGAGAGCAAGCCTAGAGTACATTTCAGGACACCTTCACCATCCTTCATTTTCAACTTGTCAAGTTGACTTTGAAGCACATCCAACTTGGATTGCTTGACGGAGTCGGTACCTTCGTGCATATCAATCAAAGTGTCCCAAATTTCCTTTGCATTCTCAAGACGGCTGATTTTGTTGAATTCTTTGGGGGCACAATCCGTTGAAGAGAATATCACAAGCTTGAGCATTGTATTGCAACATCTTCAACTCATCCGCGGTAGCTTCACGGTTTGGTTCTTTCCCATCAAAGAAGTCACCTTGCAAACCAACACACACAATAGCCCAAACGGCGGGGTTATGTCCAAGAATATGCATTTTCATTTTATGCTTCCAACTAGCAAAATTAGTACCATCAAAGTAAGGACCTCTACGGTGATAATTTCCCTCGCTAGACGCCATACTCTCCTAGGTTGTGAAACCAATACTATGACCACCAAAAGCTATGGAGATCAAAGCAAATGGAGACCAAAGCTCTGATACCACTTGTAGGATCAAAAGTATGTCTAGAGGGGGGTGATTAGACTACTTGACCAAATAAAACTTAACCTTTTCCCAATTTTAATTCTTGGGAGATTTTAGCTATTGTAGGACAAGTCAAGCAATCATCACACAATTCAAGCAAGCATGCAAAGAGTATATTGGCAGCGGAAAGTAAAGCATGCAACTTGCAAGAATGTAAAGGGAAGGGTTTGGAGAATTCAAACGCAATTGGAGACACGGAAGTTTCTCCCGTGGTTCGGATAGGTGGTGCTATCCTACATCCACATTGATGGAGACTTCAACCCACGAAGGGTAACGGTTGCGCGAGTCCACGGAGGGCTCCACCCACAAAGGGTAACGGTTGTGTGAGTCCACGGAGGGCTCCACCCACGAAGGGTCCACGAAGAAGCAACCACCCACAAAGGTTCCACGAAGTAGCAACCTTGTCTATCCCACCATGGCCATCACCCACGAAGGACTTGCCTCACTAGCGGTAGATCTTCATGAAGTAGGCGATCTCCTTGCCCTTACAAACTCCTTGGTTCAACTCCACAATCTTGTCGGAGGCTCCCAAGTGACACCTAGCCAATCTAGGAGACACCACTCTCCAAGAAGTAACAAATGGTGTGTAGGTAATGAACTCCTTGCTCTTGTGCTTCAAATGATAGTCTCCCCAACACTCAACTCTCTCTCATAGGATTTGGATTTTGTGGAAAGAAGATTTGAGTGGAAAGCAACTTGGGAAGGCTAGAGATCAAGATTCATATGGTAGGAATGGAATATCTTGGTCTCAACACATGAGTAGGTGGTTCTCTCTCAGAACATATGAGTTGGAATTGTGTATGTGTTCTGATGGCTCTCTCCACGAATGAAGAGGAGGTGGAGGGGTATATATAGCCTCCACACAAAATCCAACAATTACACACAGTTTTCCAATCTCGGTGGGACCGAATCAACAAACTCGGTCGGACCGAAAAGGTAAACCTAGTGACCGTTAGAGATTTTCGGTGGGACTGACATGCAACTCGGTAGGACCGATATGGTTAGGGTTTGGGCATAACGTAATCTCGGTGAGACCGATTACACAAACTCGGTGAGAACGATTTTGGTAATTAGCTAACCAGAGAGTAGGTCAGGCAAACTCGGTGGGACCGATTTGCTCTTTCAGTGAGATCGAAAAGTTACAAAAAGGAAACACTGAATTTATATTGCAATCTCGGTGGGACCGATTCTCTCTTTCGGTGAGACCGAAAAGTTACGAAAGGGAAACAGAGAGTTTGCAATCCCATCTCGGTGAGATCGAGATCCCTATCGGTAGAACCGATTTGCTAGGGTTTGGCAGTGGCTTATGACAAGTGAAACTCGGTGGCGCCAGATAGAAAGAATCAGTATGACCGATTTTGGCTTAGGGTTTAGGTCATATGTGGATATGGGAAAGTAGTTGAGGGTTTTGGAGCATATCACTAAGCACATGAAGCAAGAGTCTCATTAAGCAACACCTCATCCCTCCTTGATAGTATTGGCTTTTCCTAAAGACTCAATGTGATCTTGGATCACTAAAATATAAAATGAAGAGTCTTGAGCTTTTGAGCTTGAGCCAATCCTTTCTCCTTAGCATTTTGAGGGTTCCACTTTCACATCCATGCCATGCCAATCATTGAGCTTTCCTGAAATAGTCATCTTGGAATAGCATTAGCTCAATGAGCTATATGTTGTTATGAATTACCAAAACCACCTAGGGATAGTTGCACTTTCAGCGGTTGATTGGACGTGGGCGTCTCCGCTTCCCCATGCTCCCTTGGCAACTGCCCGACCTGACAAGTCCCTGCGACATGCAAGGAAAACTATCATTACCTGTGATCGTGGGGGGTGTTGGTTGGCCTTCTCTTGGTATAAATGGGAGGGGAGGAGCCCCCCTTGATGGAGTCCTGGACAAAGGGGTCCTCGAGCGTCCGACCTGTTATCCATGGGCCAGACTAATGGGCTGGAAAGACATGAAGGCCGAAGACTGTACTTGTGTCTGGATTGGACTCTCCTTGGCGTGGAAGGCAAGCTTGGCGACCAACTATGAAGATTCCGTCTTATGTAACCGACTCTATGTAACCCTAGATCCCCCCAGCGTCTATATAAACCGGAGGGGTTAGTCCCGGAAAGGATATACTCATTATCATAGTCATACATGCTAGGCTTCTAGGGTTTAGCCATTACGATCTCATGGTAGATCAACTCTTGTAACACTCATATTCATCAAGATCAATCAAGAAGGACGTAGGGTATTACCTCCATAGAGAGGGCCCGAACCTGGGTAAAACATCGTGTCCCCCGTCTCCTGTTACCATCGATCCTAGACGCACAGTTCGGGACCCCCTACCCGAGATCTGCTGGTTTTGACACCGACATTGCTGCTTTCATTGAGAGTTCCACTGTGCCGTCAACGAAAGGTTTGATGGCCCCTCCAATCGTCTATAGTGACGCTGTCCAAGGAGAAACCTTCCTCCCCGGACAGATTTTCGTGTTCGGCGGCTTCGTATTGCGGGCCAACTCGCTTGGCCATCTGTAGCAGATCGATAGCTACGCCCCTGGCCACCAGGTCAGATTTGGAAACTTGAACTATGTCGCGGATATCCGTGGAGACTTGATCTTCAATGGATTTGAGACCGCAGCGATCGCTCCCCCTCGCCCCGATGAACACGACTTAAATCTGTCATTAGATCACATCCAGGAGATGGTCCCTAATGCTGCAATGGCCTTAGAACCGGAGCAGATCGTGCCATCCTAGGCCACAGAGTCCGCGACGTTGGATCCGCACACGGACTCGGCACCCTGCAATATTTGCGTCAATGAAACTCCGGACTCATCTCCGGCTATAAGTCCCGGACCGGGTACGCCTGCGGACACCGAGCTGGATCGGTTATCGATTTTCGAATTTAGCGCCGCAGACATCTTCCAGCACTCACCTTTGGGTGATGTGCTAAAATCTTTAAAGAACTTGTCCTTGGAGAAAGACTCACAACCGAACTATGTTCGGTTCGAGCCAGAGGCTGATGATGGGAAATTTTGCTTCCCACCCGCCACCCACTTCATAGCCACTATCGATCACTTAACCGACGTGCTTGATTACGGCTCCGAAGACATCGACGGTATGGACGACGATATCAACCAGGAGCAAGGCCAAGACCCTCCATTTACTGGACGTTGGATGACCACCTCTTCGTACGATATGTACATAGTCGACACACCTAAAAAAGCTGGCGACGATGACAAAGGAGATCAAGTTGCGAATAAACCTTCTGAGACACAGTCCAAGCGCCAGCGCCCTAAGCGCCGCTCTAAGCCTCGTCGTTCAAAAGATCATGAAACTGGCACCGAAGAAAATAGTACTCCGGGCGACGCCGAAAACAATGATGACCCTGTCGGGGCTGCATCCGAACAGGAGGAACAAGACAACATGCAAGATAACCCTGATAAACAGGCCATGCCCAATGATCCAGATGATGATAGTTATCGTCCAGTCTCTGAGGATCATGAGAGCCTCGACAACGAGGAATTCATCGTGCCTGAGGCACCCCTCAAGTAGGAGCGCTTCAAGCGCCAGCGAATAGCCACTGCAAGAAGCCTGAAGAAGAAGCAGCAACAGCTCCAAGCTGATCAAGACCTGCTCATTGACATGTGGACTAATGTCCTGGCAGCCGAAGAATACAGCCTCGAGCGCCCAGCCAAGAGTTACCCAATGCGCAGACTGCTACCTCAGTTCGATGAGGAAGCACCAGATCCCATACCTCCCTTGTGCAATGCGGACCGACCACCACGTGGTCGAGAAAGCGTGGTGGACCGACCACCCCGCGGTCAGGATAAAACGGCAACTTAGGCTGAACAACAGCCTGCCCCACCGCCTCAGAAAAACAGGGACATAACAGCTCAGGACCATACATACGACCTTCGGAAGGATCTGGACAGAAGAGCAGCACACACCAGATCAATCTACGGATCGCGAGGACGCTTCCCGACTCGGGATGACGGCTACCTATTCAAACATGACAAACCTAGTCACACCCGGGCCGTTAACCGCAGACGGACTTCATCAGAGGTGCCCCGTGACGTGGCCTGATATAGAGGCGCCACACACCCTCTCTACTTCACAGATGAGGTGCTGGATCACGAATTCCCCGAGGGGTTCAAGCCCGTCAATATTGAATCATACGACGGAACAACCGACCCCGCAGTATGGATTGAGGACTTTATTCTCCACATCCACATGGTCCATGGAGATGACCTCCATGCCATCAAATACCTCCCACTAGAACTCAAAGGGCCAGCTCGACATTGGCTAAATAGCCTTCCCGAGAATTCCATCGGCAGCTGGGATGACTTGGAAGAGGCCTTCCTTGACAACTTCCAGGGTACATATGTCCGGCCACTACTAGGAAAAGGGCTATAGATGAAATTGACACTAATGGCGCACCAGACATGTGGTGCGCCACTACTATATACTAATGGCGCACCAGACACATGGTGCGCCACTAGTAACAAAAACTTTTTTGTTTCATTTTTCCAAACATACTAATGGTGCATTCAGGCACACTGCGCCATTACTAGTTGAACTAGTAATGGCGCACCAACCACCAAGTGCGCCACTACTGTATTTTTTTAATTCTTTTTTTGCAAAACTACTAATGGCGCACCGTGGCATAGTGTGCCATTACTAGTTTAAACTAGTAATGCCGCACTCTGCCACGGTGCGCCATTAGTATATATATATTTATTTTTTTGCAGAACTACTAATGGCGCACCACCATCAGGTGCGCCATTAGTATGTAGGGTTACTAATGGCGCATGAGTGGGTGGTGCGGCATTAGTAACCTGGGACCAGCTAGATATTTTGGACAGCCACACCTACACACTCACTTTCCCCACTTCATTCCTCCACCTCCTTCTCCAAGCTTGTGTCGGCTGCCTCATCCTCCTCACCTCATTTTCACCATAGATTCATCAAAATTAAGTGGTTAAATTACCTTTTTTGATAGGTAAGTAAGGGGAAAGCTATCTTTATGTTGTAGATCTACTTTTTTTCTCCCTAGCTCGCTCCAACAACGTGCACATGCACTTTTTATGGCCTAGCTAGATCTATGTATGTTTGTGGTGTTGCATATGTTTGTGGTGTTGCATATATGTTTGTGTTTGCAGGTACCGGTATTTGAAATGCGATAGTTGCCAATATTTTGCCGGAATGTTGATTCATTTCCGCTTCGGCGAGAATTTTGGCACTATGCATTCTTTTTGGTCCTATTTTTAGGGAAAGTCATGCCAAATTTTTTTCTTGGTTTTAAAATATCATTTTGCTCTACCCCGCAGGCGACCATGGTCCGCACGATGGCCGAAGGCATCGTGAATAGGTTTTTGAGCTCCGCGAAGGCCGAGATGCTTCAAAAGAACGAGACGGAGATAAGATGTCTGCATCGAAGATGCAAGCTGAAGAGCCTTATTGCGGACCCGAATTCCGGGCAGGTGCGGGACCACCTGCTCTTGCGTGGTTTCATGGATGGCTATCAGTGGCAAGGTGATGAAGATGACTATGAAGTCGTCCATGGGGGCCGGGCAAGAAATGAGGAAGGGCACCAAGACAACCAACGCGGCTCGGGCGGGCGAGAAGACGAAGAATCTCTAGGACATGATCACGACGGTGATGCTGTACACAGTCATCATGTAGAAGATGCCGGACATGATGATGAGGAAGATCAAGACGAAGGGCATGATCGTGAAGATGAAGATGCTGGAGCAAACGACGATGGAGGCTGGGTGCAGGACCCTCATATTCAAGAGATGCTTCTCAAGCAGACGGATAACGCAAGAGCTGCCGCCCGAGAGAAAGCCAAGCTGGATCAACTGGAGATAGACGCGGTTACTCCATTGTATGAAGGATGTAGGCCCGAGGATACCCGCCTAAAAGTAACGCTCATGGCTCTGGAGATGAATGTAAAACACAAAATGACCGACGCATGCTTTGACGAGAACATGTCATTCTGGCACGAACGTCTTCCCAAGGGGAACAAGTGCCCGGCCAGTTTCGAGGAGGCAAAGAAAATCGTGTGTCCTATGGATTTACCACATGTGAAATACCATGTGTGCATGAATAATTGCATCATTTATCAGGACGAGCACGCGGAGTCTACCATATGTCCAGTGTGCGGCGTCACTTGATACAAGAAGAGGAAGAAAGCTCCTCGAAAAGTGGTGTGGTACTTTCCGATCACTCCTCGTCTGCAGCGGTATTTCACGGACCCTAAGGTAGCAAAGCTCCTGCGTTGGCAACGCGGATAGGGAGGAGAAGAAGCGGGAAGATGACGGAAATGATCCAGAGATAAATAAAAAAGACAAGATGCTGAGTCACCCTAAGGATGCGAGCCAGTGGCAAGCGTTGAACTTCGAAGACCCAGAATTTGGGAACGATCCAAGGAACATCGTGCCGGGCGCAAGCACCGATGGAGTCAATCCGTTTGGCAGCCAGAGAAGCACACATAGCACCTGGCCTATGTTTGTGTGGATGTACAACCTCCCCCTGGTTGTGCATGAAGAGGAAGTACATTCACATGAGTATGGTAATTGAAGGGCCGAAACAACCAGGGAACGACATCAATCTCTATCTGGGGATCCTGAAAGAGGAGCTAGACACGCTGTGGAAAACGCCAGCCAATACGTGGGACGCCGCAGAGAAAGAATATTTCCCTATGAGAGCCGCACTGCTGACGACGGTGCACCACTATCTCGGTTACGGATATCTCGCGGGGCAGGTGGTCCACGGATGTTTTGGATGCGTCAGGTGCATGGATGACACAACGTATTGCTAGATAGATAGAGATTCCGGGTCATCGAAAACCGTGTTCATGGGACATCGAAGGTGGCTTCGCGACGATGACCCATGGAGAAAACGCAAGGATCTGTTCGATGGTGAAACCGAACCCCGAAGACGCCCGTGTACGAGGAGCGGCGAGGAAATAGACGAGCTGTTGAAAAATTGGAAAGATTTCCCACTGCCGGGAAAGAAGCAAAAGGCGCCAGAGCCGGGAAAGAAGCGAAAGGCGCCACAGCCGCTGCTGAAGGTATGGAAAGCGAGGTCTGTTTTCTGGGACTTGCCGTACTGGAAGATCCACCGTGTGCCTCACAGCCTTGATGTTATGCATATCACGAAGAACGTGTGCGAGAGTCTGCTTGGTACCCTGCTCAACATGCCAGAGAGGACCAAAGATGGGCCTAAAGCAAGGGCAGACTTGAAATCAATGGGCATCAGGCAGGAGCTTCACGCTAATGATGATGATGATGATGATGATGAGGCGAAGCAGGCACAGAAAGTCTTCGCAAAGGCAAAAAGGCCAAGAAGACCAGAAATGACTACCCTCCCGCGTGCTTCACTCTAAGTCAGGAGGAGATCGAGAAGTTTTTCACCTGCCTCGTAGGAGTAAAACTTCCTTACGGTTACGCGGGGAAGATAAGCAGATACCTAGACCCAGCGAAGCAGAAGTTCAGCGGGATGAAGTCTCACGACTGTCACATGCTGATGACGCAGATACTTCCAGTTGCAATCCATGGGATTATGGACGCGCACATCCGTGAAACACTATTTGGCCTATGCAACTTTTTCGACGTCATCTCTCGGAAGTCGGTTGGCATGAGGCAACTCAGAAGGCTATATGAAGAGATCATGGTGATACTATGCGAGCTTGAGATGTACTTCCCGCCTGCATTCTTCGATGTTATGGTGCATCTGTTGGTCCAAATCGTGGAGGATATCATCCAACTTGGGCCAACGTTCCTGCACAGCATGATGCCGTTCGAAATGATGAATGGTGTCATCAAAGGATACGTTCGCAACATGTCACGTCCAGAGGGAAGCATAGCCAGGGGCTTTCTGACCGAAGAGTGCATCTCCTACTGCACGAATTATCTAGGCATCGAGAACCCCGTTGGTCTGCCCGTCAACAGGCACCTCGGCAGGCTCGCTGGATGGGGTCACCGTGAGGGTCGCCGCGAAATGCATGTCGACTTCGAGGGTCGACTCGCCGACTTTGAAAGAGCAAACCTAGTCGCGCTACAACACATAGATGTGGTCGATCCTTGGGTGGTAGAGCACAAAACCTTTATTAAGAAGACGTACAATGACCGAGGCCAACAGAGGACGGACGGAGATATAATCAAAGAGCACAACTCATGTTTCACGCGTTGGTTCAAGCAGAAGGTTCTGTCGTACCCTTTACATGAGGATTCTTCCGCGGAAGAACAACTCATATTCGCCTTGTCACAGGGCGCCGAGCACAACCTGATGACCTATGAGGCATACGATATCAACGGCTACACATTCTACACCGAGGACAAGGACATGAAGAGCGATGGTTATCAGAACTTCGGGGTAACGATGGAATCGTACACCGGTAACGACAAGGACAAATACTACGGAAGGATCGAGGAGATCTGGGAGCTGAGCTACGCTGGAGAGAAGGTCCCGATGTTCCGTGTCAGATGGGCCAAGAGCGTCCTAAAAGAAGACCGGTATTTCACCACCATGGTTATACCCGAAGCCAAATCCAAGACCGCGGGCACAAACGTCACCTCGAAAAATGAGCCATGGGTACTGGCTTCCCAAGTGGACCAATGCTTCTTCATTACCGACCCGTCAAAGCCCAGTCGTGTTGTCGTGAGGAGAGGCAAAAGGAAGATCATCGGAATGGATGGAGTAGCATATGAGCAAGACTTCGACAAGTACGGTGACCCGAAGATCGAACATGACGACGACGATGAAGTAGCAGCATACACCACAAGAAGAAGCAGGACCACCCTACCTAAAGGACGTCTGTTCAAGAGAAGAACTCCATTTACGAAAAATAAGGGCAAGAAGATTGTGAACAGATAGCTAGCTAAGATCGATTGTATTTAAATTGTAGCCCAAAGATCTCGATCCCCCTCCATCTCGATCGCTATCATTTCTCGATTGTATTTCATGGGCACTTTTTGAACTCATGAATGTGAACTGATGATATTTTTTCATATTCATAAATATTTTTAAATAACAAATTTGATGATATTTTTTAAAAAAATATTACTATTTTTATAAAAAATTATTACTGTTTCATATTCATATTCATTTTCTTAAAAATTATTAGATGCAACAAAAATCCAAAATGTTTTACCAATTCACAAATGAATGCAACTAAAAATCCAAAAAAAAGACTAGTTGTGCTTGGGGATATGTTACTCCCAAAAGCATATAAAGTTTGTCAAATTTGGAGCTATGGATATTTAGTTATGATTTAAACAAGTTTGGACATATTTGAACACAAATAAATATCAAACAACATTTTAAATGTTGTTAACATGGCAACAAACCTCCTAGTGTGTGTGTGCTGCGTGCTGACCAGTCGGGCTAGTGTGTGTGTTCTGATGGAGATAGGGTTAGGTGGAATATAACCTGAGTGCTCGAATTGTAATAAAAAAAATACTAATGGCGCACCAGGGGGAGGTGCCCATCGCTGTTGTCGTACTTATGGCGCACTAGGGGGAGGTGCGCCATTGCTAACCCTCCCCCACTCCACCTATTCCCCTCTGGCCTCTCTCCCTCCCTCGCCAGATCCCCTTCTCGTCCCTCTCCCTCGCCAGATCCACCCCCGCCGGACTCCACCCCCGCCGCCCCCGCGCCCCCACCACCGCAGCTCCCCCGCGCCGCCGCCCCCGCACCCCCGCATCGCCGTTCTCTTCACTGACCTCGCCGTCCGCGCGCGCCTGCGCCTCCTGGCTGTGGTCCTGCGCAGGCCCCGAGCCCTAGGGTTCCGGCTCCAAGGTGGGTGGCAAGCATGCCGGCGCAACCCTGGCGCTGTGTACGACCTCGACTACATATTCACAGGTGAGCCCCTCCCCTCTCCTCCCCCTTCCCCTTCCTTCTTCTTCCTCAACCGATGCTCCGAGTCTCGACGGATATACATGCACGGCCTGTTGCAGCTGGCCATCTCCGGCGAGCTCACGCCGGCGACTACAGCATCCAGACGCGCTCACCCCTTGGAAAACCATAGTTTTCATGCTACATACTCCCATGGAAAACCATAGTTTTAGCCCACCACATGGCCATGAAATTCCCAGTTTATCACTCAGTAGGTTCTGTGGTTCATTCATAATGATCTGCTTAGTAGGTTCTGTGGTAGATAAAGTTGCTCTGCACCTGCACTGCAGTACAAAATCAGTTTAATTTTTTGTTACAGACGAAATCAGTAGGCTTAGCACCGCTGGCAATTATTTCAGTTAGGGGGCCAATGTTCTGTAATTTACCTAGCTTCTTGATATGAAGCTCCTACAGAGAGTACAGAAAAGAAACCTTTCACAGTGAATGCAAGTAAATTTCGATGAACAGATCATACGTAACTATTGCTAGTTGGTAGATATAATTTATACATTATATGAAATTGCAGTCAGTTCTGGAAAAAAGAAATTGTCCAGCTTGTGGAAGGATGAGGTGAGAATGACCCAACAAGGATGTGAATAGATCATACGTACTGCTAGTTTAGTTTCTTGATTATATCTAAAATAGGTACCGTTGGTTTCTCTTGTTATAAATTGCCCACATGAGCAAAATCTGCAAGTCAAGCAAGTTTAGCTTGGCTTGTTGAGTTGAATCATGGAATGAGAACCTTCTTATGTATGATATAAAGTCATTTCTGCACCCAATGGAAAATTATTGAGATTAAGTGATGAAATGTTTTCTTGTACTAATGCAGAAAAATATTAGTACGAGATGCGGTGTAGGGCAGACAAACCGTGTAGTGAAAAAATGTGTAGCAACTGGCCAAGCACAAGATTTGAGAAGTTCACTGCTTTTAGCAGTAATATTATTTTTGAAAAATATACTGGATGAGGTGGGAAGAGTTATCCAACGAGATGCTTTCGTAGTGAACAACATGTGAACTGTCGGCTTGGAACTGCACCTACTAGTACTATGGACCATTTGTGCAGGCAGGAATGTGATGCCAAAACACCATGATGAGTGCTGTGCTCTCTGTTTCTTGGCACCACCACCAGACTAGAGTCTGAGACCGCATTTTCACTACTCAGCATGCATTTGAAATTTGTTTACAGCATTGCTTGCTCGGCACCGTCAGATGCTTTGTGTAATTGTACCTGTTATATCTGACAATTGTTTATTGTGGTTTTGATTTTGTTACAGTGTTCTCAAGTATAACAACATAGTGGGATCATTTGTCAACATAGTGGGATCATTTTGCAGATTCCAGCAAACAACATAGTGGGATCATTTGTCAAGGCCAGCATCAGAGTGCTAATTTACAGGTATAAATAGATAAAAGATTCAGAGAGTAGCTCTTTTCTTACCAGCATCATGAAGGTTGGGAATATCTTTGTAGAAAACAAAAAGATTAGGAAACTGAATCTAAGGACCAGGGCTAAACCTCTGTACTTTACTGTCTTTAACATGGTATAAATACCTGAACTGAATTTACCGGGCCTCTAAAATTCTGGTGTTTAACCCTGTTGTGTTGCTTCTAGAAATAATATAAAAGCCATGAAAAAGAAATCTGTGGAGTTGGCACTTTACATAAGGTTGTAGATCATTGTAGTGTCCTAATGTCTAAGACTGTCAGCATGTTAGATATTGCAAACAAATCTGTAGATCATTGTAGTGTCCCAACTTGCAAACAAATCTGTGAAAAAGAAATAACAAGCTTGTCTTGAGGCTCATCTTTGAGACAGGTTATCTGTGTCGGTTGTCGGAGCATTGGAGGTTACTGCTGAGAGTTGTCACAGCAGTGCGTGGCGTCAGTGATGGCCAAGCTACTAGTTCAACTACTAGCCAACTAGTTGCCCTTGTTATCAAAGTAGTCTTGCCACATGTTCATAGTAATCTCCAACCATATTAGCAGTACTGAATAAAACTTGTCTTGTTTTATGGGAATGGTTGATTACCTTGATTATACTTATTGGATGATTTATTTATAGTTCTTAAAATATGAAAATGAAAATTATTTGTATCCCTCGTTAAAGGTATTTCTAGCAAAACCTAAAATGCTAGATGGATTGATTTTTCTGAGCTGTTTGTGCTCCCTGCATCTTTCAGCTCTCATTTTCAGTAGAGTTGTTGAATTATATGCTCTTATTGGACATGTTTTACGTGTGATCCATCAATTGATCACATTGAGAAAGACTTGTAAAGTTGCTGGGTTTTGTCTCCGACCATTGTGTCGTGATGAATTTGCAGGTACCCCGAGAGGCCCTTGAGTTTGCTGAAATGTCGATTAACTTCCGTTCCGGCAAATTCGGGTACTCCATATGTCCTATTTTCAGCAAAGGTCATGCTGAAATTTTTCGTGAATTTTAGCATGACTTTGCTAAAAATAGGACATATGGGGTACTTGCGACTAATGCATGGGCCGGGGTATCTTAGTACTTAGTTAAGTAGGATCAACTGCCCCGCCATTCTTGCTGCATTAAACCGTAGGTGGCAATAGAGCCAAGTGATTAGACCCAACTTAGAATTCTCCTTAGCATCGATAAACCCTAGATGATAAACCCAACATAGGTGGCAATAGAGACAAGTGATTAGTGCCAAGTGATTAGGCCCAACCTAGGGTGCCTCGGCATCGATAAACCCTAAATGATGAAAACTTAACTTGGCTTCTATAGGGTGCGTCGGTGTCGATGAGAACCTAAATGATGTACGCTTAGGCTTTTAGGGTCCCTCGGCGTCGACAAACCCTAAATGATAAAAGCTTAGCTTTTAGGATGCCTCGGTGTCGAAAAACCCTAAATGATGAGACCATGATCTTGTTCCTTGACAATAACCAACTTTTTGACCAAACTTTTTTCCTATTTAGAGCAAAACATGGCCCACAACGATGAGGCCGGCGGTTCGGGCGGCAAGCAATTCTGGGAGCTGTCCCAGGAGTTGGAGGAAGAACCTCACCGCTATGAGGATGCCGCGGAAGACACCGATCCTTACTACACAACCCCTAGTGGCGTCGGGGATGACACCACTGATGATGGCGCCACGGATGCCACCACTGATGATGGCGGCGCACGCACAGATGGCAGCCAACCAGAGAGGCAACGGAAGGACCGGCGCCCGAGCGTGCTCGGCACCGTCAGGGAGGAATTTACTGAAGTGAACTCTGACAGGCATTCGATGGCGCCCAAAGAAGTAGTCAAGGGGTACTCGGTTCAGCTCGGGTGCATTCTCCGGAGCACCGTCTCGATCAACACCGAGAACCTAAGGCATAAGGACCGAGGGAATTTGCACAGCCTCCTCTTCACGAAGCTACACGAATGATACAAGTTCCCCGCTGAGTTTGCAAACACACGCCTCTCAGGGAATAAAGTGAACGGTGCCGCCCTCACGAGGATGAGCACGACCCTGTCTACTTGGAAAAGCACGGTGAAGGCAATGATTGAAAAAGGTGATAATTATGAGAAGATCAAGGCGAAATATCCTTTGATGAACGAAGATGACTACAAGGAGTTCAAGATCAAGTGCGAGAGCAGCGCAACCTCCGAATCAAGTCAGTGGGGGAAAGAAATGCAGAAGTTGAACTTAGGGGTCCACCAACTCGGTCCCGGCGGTTACAGAGTGGCGGAGCCTATATGGGACAAGGAGGACGTGGAGCGTGCGAGCAAGGCCTACCGCCCTGCTTCGAGAAATACCATGACAAGCAGACCAGGAACTTTCGCAGGGCCGGGTACAAGGAGGACCCGGTAACAAAGGAGCTTACCACGGATCCGAAGACCAGGGCGCCTAAGCTTGTTCTGGTAAGGAATACATCCCCCACGTAATTAGCTCCATATGGCTGCATTCTAATTAATCCCCAATATTTCTAAATGGTTCACATTCCTTCCGCAGGACAATGTAAGCAGTAGCATGGGGTCGTCTCAGAGCTCCCCTTTCGACACCCCTTTAAATAGGGCGTTGAACGTAATGAAAAACAAGGATAAGCTCAGTAAGCCGATGTCAGCTGGTCGTGTGGCCGACAAAGGCTTGTCCACAAAATGGTTGTCATAATATACCACTGGTGGACGAAAGGACAAAAAGACCAGCTCGGAAAGCTAGTCGCGTGAGGTTGAAGCACTCAAGGCACAAGTAGGGCGGATTCCAGAGATTGTCCAAGAGCAAGTGCAACAACAACTGGGAACGACGCTCAATGCCATGGTGCCTACGTTGATTCATGGGCTGACGACGTGGATTGTTGGCGGCCAACAGGGGCCTCCCCCGGTTCCCAGCTTCACGGCCAGCAACTCGCACAACGCGCAGGCGGCGCCATTGGTGTCTCCGGCGGCGCCATTGGTGTCTCCGGCGGAGGCAGTATTCGTGTCTCCGGCGCCGGCACGGGCATTGGAGCTTAATGCACCCGGGTGTACGCCGACCGGCACCTCGCCAGCAAGCGGCCCCTCCGTCAGTTGCATGCCCGCCGTTGGCGGTGCCTCGACATTAGCCGAGCTTGACGGCATCACGGTAACTAAGGCTCTCGGCCGATGACTTCATCTCCTTGCCTTTGACTAGGCATCCCTAACGCCCTACATGTTTTCGCAGGGCGTCGCCGATGTTCCTTGCACTCTCCTGCACTTTGTGGGCGGTGAGTTGGTCGATGTCGCCAAGGGAAGAATCGTTCAACCGGGCAACCCCATGTTCCATGGTAATCCGATGCCACCCACACTGTATAGGGTTGAAGTGGTTCGGGTGCTGCCAGGCTGCGACGAGCTGTTACCTCCGATTCGACCTGCTGGGGCCGACGAAGAAGATGAGATGACCCTCAGCGCCTGCGTAAGCTGGCCCCTACTTTGGCCGAAGAGCCAGATTCGTTTTGGGGCGGGGGACACCACCCCATTGACAAGACCGCCAGTCGTGTCGGCGCCAAGCCATGGCAAGAACGCTGCAACACTACCAGACATCCCTATGGCACAGGATCCGGACATGCATATGGCAGAGGATCCGGACAACGACGACAATGACGATGGTACATTTACCAACATCGATAAGTACTTTGCCGAACATGGGTACGGTGATGAGTTCTGTGGGCCTCCTTCTCAAGAACCCAACCAAGACGACCGCGATCTAGCTGGTACGGCAGAGAAACCCAATTGCAACAGGCGTCGTCTGGGGTTCAGTTCATAGGAGACGCCTCCAGCTGCCGCCTTCACCGAGCCTCAGATAGCTGAGGTGCGAAATATTATGAGCCCCAACACACTCAAGAAGGCGGTCTGTGAGCAAAACTCGGTCCCATTACAGCAGATCAAGAAGAAGGGACGGAAACGAAAGGCTAAAAAGGGCGCCGGTGCGAGCCAGCCGGCACCGAGTACGATCCGTGCTCAGGACAGGCCACCTTCACCTAAGGATATCTCGAGGAGGGTGCATGTGGCGGGTAGAGCGATGCTACCGACAAATATGCTCAATGCTGCAACCGGTGCTATGCGGAGTCTGCATGACAGTGTTCTTTCTTTGGAGAAGCGGTGTCTCAGAGAGAATGATGTGGCATACCCGGTTTTCGTGGCCAAGGTGCCAGAGGGCAAGGGCTTTGTGGATGGCGCCATCGGGGGTACGATCGTCCTGCGGTTTGATGACATCTTTGCTATGTTTAACCTTCATCCGCTGCACTACACCTTCGTTCGGCTGTTTTCACTGAGTATGGAGATGCGGATCATTAGAGACAAGACCCCGGACATCGTGATAGTCGACCCCTTCTACATGCGTGCCAAGCTCTTGGGCAGCGCTGGGGACCGCCAAGTCGCGAGTTCACACCTCGAAGGCGTCATTCTGGAAAACCTAGATAAGGATAACTTCCTCGTGTCTTACTTTCCCGAGTAAGTCATCCCTTAACCGCCCCGAAACAAATGATTTCTTAGATTTCGATCGTTCTTTCTTTTTTCTAACATTCCGTGTTCTGTGTAGTGACACACATTGCACACTCATCCTCTTAAGCCCGAAATATCCCATGGCCACATATTTCGACCCGAACCGTGACTCCAAGATAGACTACACAAATATCAAGAAAGTTCTTGATGATGTTCTCCCCGGCTACGCCAAATCTGGAGGCACCTTCACCAGGCCAGTTCATAGGTACGACAGGCACGTGTTCACCCACAATACTAAGTTCAGCTGCGTCAAGCAGCCGCCTAGCGGTCGGAAGGATGCCTACTACACCCTCCATCACATGCGGGCGATCGTACGGGACCATCATCACCTTCTGCTACCAGATAATCTCAAATATTGGGCCGCGAGCTTGTCGGCAATCCAGGACGCGGACATCAGACAAGAATTCTTTTGCATCCAGTCGGAGTTTGCGGAAATCATCCATCAAGATGTCCTTCATACCTCGGGACAGTTCTACCTCAGATATCAACCGTCCAACAGTGAGATAGACACAACGCTACAAATGCAGGCTGACAATGCCCGCGATTTCATGACCATCACGACAGACGGCGGCTTCATCCACGCTCCGGTCCCATGAGTCGAGTCGAAAGTAGTGATGCTATGTGTAGTTCTGAAACATTGATTGGATCATGTTGTAATTAAACTTTAATGAATTGTATGTCTCTTTGGTTTGGACAGTCGTTCAACTTAGATGTAATCGATGCTATTTATTAGTAGGACCATGAATCGTGCTATTAATGTCTTGCTTTTCTCTTCCGATCCTTTTGTTGCATACTTATATATTGCTCATGTATTGTCTGTTGTTTGGCTTGTGCATAGAGATGCCATCGTATGTCGTGTACAAGGGTAAGGTTCCCGGAGTCTACGACGACTGGGAGGAGTGTCGGAGACAGGTTCACCGTTTTAGTGGTAACAGTTACAAAGGGTACACCACTAGGGCGGAGGCGGAATCTAGATACGCCCGCTATCTAGCGGGAGAGAGGAGGGAGCGTTGGAGGAACCGGATGAAGACCAGTTTCATCGCGATGATGCTCATCGTGATGACCGTAGCTCTCTTCTATGTGATGGTAGTTTAGATGATCGATATCGACTTGTAATGTGAAGTCAAACTCGCTACTCGCAGTCTCGAGACTTGTAATGTTCTATCTTTGTTAGGTCTTTTGAATTCGGAGACTAATATGATGAATTGTATTCGGAGACTAATCTTCTATTGTATTCGATGAATCTGCTGTTGCTGTGTGGTGCTGTCTATATTCTGTCCAATAATATATTTTGTAACCTGTGCAAAAATACGAAAAGTAAAAAAAATAAAACCTAATATTCATACTAATGGCACATCATCTCAAAGTGCGCCATTAGTATGCCGAAGGATACTAATGGCGCATCACTACACAGTGCGCCATTAGTATGCCAAAGGATACTAATGGCGCATCACCCCACAGTGCGCCATTAGTATGCCAAAGCACATGAATAAATATGGCCCCCTGGGAGGCATACTAATGGCGCATGTTGGTCTATACTAATGGCGCACGGCGTGGTGTGCCATTAGTATATAATACTAATGGCGTGGTACTAGTGGCACACTAGTAGTGCGCCATTAGTAGGCAAAACTGGTGCGCCACTAGTAGGCCTTTTCCTAGTAGTGGGCCACCCGATGCCGATGACTTAAGCCACATAGTTCAACAACCTGGAGAATTAGCCAGAAAATTCTGAACTAGGTTCCTAACCAAAAAGAACCAGATCGTTGACTGTCCGGATGCCGAAGCCCTAGCGGCCTTTAAACACAGCATCCATGATGAATGGCTGGCACGCCACCTTGGCCAAGATAAGCTGAAGTCCATGGCAGCCCTTACGGCACTCATGACCCGCTTTTGCGCGGGTGAGGACAACTGGCTGGCTCATAGCAAAACCACAGCTAGCGAGACAGGCCCCTCCGAGGCCAAGAACAGCTCCGGCAAGCTCCGGCGCAACAGACACAAATGCTGAAGCAACGACGACAACACCGATGACACCACCATTAACGCCGGATTCAACGGCTCCAAGTCCGGCCAGCGAAAGAAGCCCTACAAAAGGAACAGTGAGGGACCATCCAGGCTGGATCGCATACTCGGTCGTCCGTGCCAGATACATGGTACCCCAGATAAACAAGCCAATCACACCAACAGAGACTACTGGGTTTTCAAACAGTCTGGCAAGTTAAATGCCGAAAACAAAGAAAAGGGATCACAAAGTGAGGACGAGGACGAAGAGCCCCGGTGGCCTAACACTGGGGGGCATAAGAAATTGCCCCCTCAAGTCAAAACGGTGAACATGATATACGCTACACACATCCCCAAAATGGAGCGCAAGCGAGCACTTAGGGACGTCTACGCGGTAGAGCCAGTCGCCCCAAAATTCAATCCGTGCTCGTCGTTCCCGATCACCTTCGATTATCGAGATCACCGAATTAGTATCCACCATGGCGGTTCAGCCGCACTAGTCCTCGACCCAATTATCGACGGGTTTCACCTAACACGAGTCCTAATGGACGGTGGTAGCAGCCTCAACCTACTCTAGCAGGACACAGTGCGGAAGATGGGCATTAACCCCTCACGAATCAAACCAACAAAGACTACCTTTAAAGGAGTCATACCAGGTGTAGAGGCCCGCTGTACGGGCTCAATCACGCTGGAGGTGGTTTTCGGTTCTCCGGACAACTTCCAAAGCGGAGAGCTAATCTTCGATATCGTCCCCTTCCGCAGCGGCTACCATGCACTGCTCGGACGAACCGCATTTGCTAGATTCAACACGGTACCACACTATGCTTATCTCAAGCTCAAGATGCCCGGTCCATGCGGCGTCATAACAGTCAATGGCAATACTGAACGCTTCCTCCGAACAGAGGAGCACACCACCGCCCTAGCAGCAGAGGTACAGAGCGGCCTTCTCAAGCAGCACCATAGTACGGCTGCCGAGCCCCTGGACATCATTAAGAGGTTCCAGACTACACTGCAACAGGACAACGCAGCTCATCAAGATCTCGATTAGCAATTTGGCCTCCGTCCCAGTCCCGATGAAGTAGTGGCATTCATACCACGCGTACATAATTACGCACTCAAAATTCCATGGACATCGACGGAGGCACAAGCCAGCCTGGGATCTACAGTTTGGCTAGACCGATCCCGGACACACACATAACTTTACTATCTCCTTTTCCCTTTTTTCAGGTTTCTCTTATGCGGGCCTCCTTCGACGGCCTGATTAATGGTCCTGTCAAAGGATAAACACATCGGATTGACACGGAGCACAGGCGTACATGGGAATCCCTAGAGGCTAACTAAAGGATTACTCTATCCGTCTTTAGGACCCACACGCAACTCACCTTTGGTCGCGGCATGTCAAATAGCCGGTTTCTTATTGCATTATTTTGTACTAATGTGCTTGGACGCATTAACCCAACTATAATGGAAACAGTTCATGATCCAAGTTCAAGGGCCCCAGATCTTATCTCTGTTCTCCCTCAGTTTTCCTTTAAATTACTTATTTTCTAGCAACCGTACACTCTGGTATGATTCATATTTGCCAGGGGCTCCCCATCGCCCCACGATACAGCAACAAAGTCCGAACAATCCTTAAAGATAAGTTCGGCACCCCGAATTTAGCATTATATGCATTGGCTCCGAATCATGTCTTTTGTCAATAGTTGGGTTGTCTGGCTCCTGTGCTTGCTACCCTATGTTCCGCTAAATCGACTAGGGTAGTAAAGGGAGAAGTACTGCGATTGTTCCCTGGCCTTGACAAGATGAGCACCTTAGTAGAGAAAGCCAAAAACTGACTGTCACGATACGACGAGAGCCGGTCAGCTGTTCGAGGGTTACAAACCGTTGGAGATTTTTTCCGCATTATGCGAAAGATCAACACTTCCCGATCACATGCTGACATCACCCTGGCTTGAACCAGGGGCTGCGCCCATGCTTTATTATAAAACTCCTATGGCTAAGTGAGGGCGTTTAAGCCGTATAGTCTGATTGCCTTGTTCATTGCGCTAAACAACTCCTTCAAGGACCATATAATTGGATCAAGATTGTTTAGATTCCATCCCGAACACCTCCATACTACCTATGTGAGGGCAGAAGCCGACGACTGGCCAACCCTCAAATTACGTACAAAACGGCCGCACAGGAGGAAACAATTAAAGCATAATAAAATTACATCACAAAACATGCTTTTTTTATAATACAAGGCAAAAGCAACATGTATACATTTAGTCAAAGACAACGTCCTGCGAACATTGTGCTGCCTCAAGGCGAGACCCCTCCAGGACATCCGCAAAATACTGTTCGGGTGTGCGGTGCTCCTTGCCCTCCGGTGGCCCTCTGGTCACCTCGACGGCGTCCATCTTCGCCCACCACATCTTGCAATGGGCGAAGGCCATGCGTGCACCTTCAATGCAGTCCGAGCGCTTGACGACGTCCAGCCGAGGACATGCGTTCACCATCCGCCTCACGAGTCCGAAGTAGCTGCTTGGCATAGCTTTGGCTAGCCATAGTCGGATTATCAAATCCTTCATGGCTAGTTCGGCCACCCTATGCAGCTCCACCAGCTGTTTAAGCTGATCGGTGAAGGACACGGGATGCTCTGGCGCCGCATACTGCAACCAGAATAGCTTCTCCGTAGAACCCTCTCCTTTGGCTCGATAGAACTCCGCGGCGTCTGATAGACTGCGTGGTAAATCCGCAAAAGCTCCCGGGGAACTCCGAACCCGGGTTAGTAGAAGGTACTGCTTCTCCGCATACTTGCTTTGCATCTTAAATGCCTTACCCGCCATGATCTTCTTGGCCTCCTGGAGCTCCTACTGGACTTCTTTGACCCGGGCCTCAAGCTTCTTACGGGCGGCATGCTGCTGGACAACCTTCTCCTCAGCCTCGCCCGGGGCCTTCTTCAGGGCCTCAACCTCCGTCGCGGCTCCTACACATATTACGACACCGCGGTCAATATACAACGCCTACTCCTTCCGAACACACAACAAGTCGTCACTCACCTTGCTTCTCCTGGAGCCGAACCCTAACCTCGCCGAGCTCGTTCTCGGTCCGCTCCAGCCTCTGCCTCAGTTCAGAGACTTCAGCAACATGCGAGGTTGCGTCCAATAGCGATGCCTGCTTATCCATCCATATTACGTTAGTCTCCTATAACAAAAGGTTGATCCTCTGTCCGGTTCTTCTTGCCGAACACCAGACAGTGTCTCAGGGGCTACTGTCTACTCGGGGTTTTTCTGTTTCTTATCTCGAAACCTGTCAATAGGCTGCTGCAAGCTTCATCCAGTCCACTCTTGGCGGACTGAATCTTCTCGATCACCACACCCATAAGGATACGGTGTTCATCCACGACGGAGGCGCCTCGAAGCGCCTCCATCAGGTTATCCGGCGCCCCTGGATGGACAGGGGCCACCGGTGGAAGCGGCGCACCCCCTCCTTAAAAGGGGGCTGCCCGCCTGACTCCAGAGCCATATGGGCCTCCGGAATCGTATTCGGCTGAGGGCCGAACTGGATGCGGCCCTCTTCGTCAGTCTCCATGGGGATCGGCTCCTCCGTGTGTCTGGCAGTGGAGGTCTCGCCTTGTGGCGCCTCCCGGACGGTGTCCTGGGCTCCTCCCCGGTTCGGAGCGGTCCTCCGGGATAACACTTCGGTGTCATCCCTGGCCTCCGGGGAATAACCAGGCGGTGGTGACATGCTCGCCATGTCCGACGGAGCCAACGAACCTCCAGATGAGGATCGCTGGATAAGGTCGCGGACTGGACTGCAATAGTACAATTAACTATGTCAAGATAATGAAGAGAAAGGGCCGGATGCGTGTATGAGCGAGCCATGTCACTTACAATGCAGCACGGGGCTTAGTGCGGGGGCGTCGTTCCGGACTGCTGTCAACGTCCCACGCGGTGTTGATCGCTGGGGCGCCCTTCCCCTTCTTAGGCGTTTCCGCCTCCGGATGCACCGAAGCCGCACTCTTCTTCTTCCTCTCCTCAGGGGGAGGATTGTTTTCCTCCTCCTCCTCTTCCTCGCCATTGTCCTCAGGGATAGAGGAATGAGCTTCATCGTCTTCGGACGTCACGTCCGAAGTGCCCTTGCGACGGGGGCCACTCTTGGCCCCCTTGGCCTTATTCTTCGACGCCTTGTAAGGCATCGGCACCAGCATCTTCGCTAGACGCGGGATGACCGGTTCTTCAGGCAGCGCAGCCGGGCACTGGATCCGCTTCGCCCTCTCCATTCAGTCCAGAAAAAGCAGCAATAAAAGCTCAGGCATCATCCTTGCGGACATGGTTGCTTGAGTGGAAAGGAGATGAGAACTTGGGCACTGGAGCTCGAGATTGGAAAGGTGGAGACAGAGAGAGGGAATGAGAGAGGAAGAGGGAATCCTTATCCCCTTATAAAGGCAACGAATATTAAATGCCTCTTCACTCCCCTTAAGATTCACCTATTCCCAAGGGCTGTATAAATGGCATGATTGGGTTACCCATGCCCGCATTGATGAGAATCCTGCGATAAGGGGACACGATATTTGCTTTGACAAGATGTGCCAATGGCAACCGCGTCTCGGGACGTGGGGAGTCGAAACATGAAAGCGGTTTGGAATTGTGACTGGCAGACGTGATGTCATGTTGTAAAAAGCTGTCAGCAGATTAGACTCGTGTAAAAATATATTCTCTCTGCGGTAATGTATGGTGTGTGTATGTGTGACAGGTCCGGATACTATAATCGCATCCGAAGACTATCTTGAAGTTCGTATAGAAGGGAACCCGCCTTGCAATGCCAAAGACAATCTGCGCGCCGGTCTCATCGTCATTGAAGCCAGGTTCAGGGGCTACTGAGGGAGTCCTGGACTAAGGGGTCCTCAGGCGTCCGGCCTATTATCCATGGGCCGGACTGATGGGCTGTGAAGACATAAAGGCCGAAGACTGTACTTGTGTCCGGATTGGACTCTCCTTGGCGTGGAAGGCAAGCTTGGCGACCGACTATGAAGATTCCGTCTTATGTAACCGACTCTATGTAACCCTAGATCCCCCCCGGTGTCTATATAAACCGGAGGGGTTAGTCTGGAAAGGATATACTCATTACCATAGTCATACATGCTAGGCTTCTAAGGTTTAGCCATTATGATCTCGTGGTAGATCAACTCTTTTAACACTCATATTCATCAAGATCAATCAATCAGGACATAGGATATTACCTCCATAGAGAGGTCCCGAACCTGGGTAAAACATTGTGTCCCCCGTCTCCTGTTACCATCGATCCTAGATGCACAGTTCGGGACCCCCTACCCGAGATCCGCCGGTTTTGACACCGACACCCGTCGCCCATCCTTCCTCTGCCTCTTCCGCTTCTTCTCCTTCCTTGCTCCTCTCCTGCTACCAATGGTGCTGTCGAGGAGGTTCACTACCGTGGAGAAGGGGAAGGCCCCTCACGAGGTGCTCGGCTCTCCGGTGCCCAAGCGTGGACACGGCCGTCCACACAAGCACACCGCAACCCCCGCCACAGCCCCGCGTGGCCATGGTGGTGCCGCTTCGCGGGGCAGGGATCGCTCCGGTTGTGGCAGTCCCGTTGATGAAGGGAGACATGCCGTGGTCGCACGGCCTCCCCGGCCGCGCTTCCACCCAGCGGAGATGCTGCCGGAGTTCATCGTCTGGTCGGAGAATCCGACCGGCAACTGGCTTCAGCTCCCGCCCTTCTTCGCTGACTAGCTACCGGCCTCAGGTCCAGGTGGGCTTTGGCTACAGGCAGACGGCTGCTGCAGCAGGGCTTCCTGGGTTGCGGTCGAGGTCTCTGGCGCGGGCAATATAGCTCTGGCCCGCGGTTGGCAGACGTTTGCCCACGTTTGCGGCCTAGGAAGGCGGTGCACCCTCTGACGATGCACTTCAAGTACGACGGTGACACGACCCTCTATGTGAGGGTGTTTGGGGAAGATGGTCGCTGCGCCGGGTGCTCCCCTGAGGTGAACGACGTCGAGGAGGTGCTCGGCCTTGGTGACGGTCATGACGAAGATGAGGGCGAACCCGCCCTTGGTGCCGACCGCATCTCGTCCGGCTATGGCAGCTCTTCCCCCAGCGACATCTCTAGCAATGGCGGCTATGACCAGCCGCCATGCCGCCGTGCTCGCTTCGAATACAGTGGCGGGTCGCCTCGTCGCCGCGCCTCCGTGAAGCGCGAGGAGGGGTCCGGTTGAGCTCAGGAAGACACTGGGGCCTGCCCCCGTGGACCGTTGTAGGCGTCGCTTCTATTTTGTTCTTCTTTACCTTCCTACATCAGAAAGAAACCAGAATGGGCCCCGGAGGGGCGTGTATCGAACTATGATCTCAATTGTTATGCTATGTTTGCCATTCCTGTGCTGTGTCGCAACATCGTCGTTTTATGTAGGGATAACTTAGCTTGACTTGTTTTGAGTGGCCTCCTCCTCACGAGGCGCTTGCTTCCTAGTACCCGTCGAGGCCTCCTTGACCTGATATGCGCTTACGAACTGCAAAAAATTCGTCAAGAGGTTTATCGTTCACCCGGGCTTAGTCATAGGCGCCGCTGGCCTTGACCCGGCGCTTTGCGTCGCGATACCCATGGGGCACGAATTAGGAGAAGTGCGCCAGCTTGTGGGCTCAAACAAGGGTGCCTCGTGAAAAGACAGAAGGAGGAAGCTCACGAAGGTACCAGTTTAGCCCCCTCGCAAGGGACGCGAGGGAGAGTACAGGTCGACCAAAGAGGCGAAGGCAGAAACAGAGGCAGAAATCAATAAAACGGGACCAGCAAGAGACACCAGAAAGCAAATTTCAATTAAAAGAGGGGTGAGCCAACTTCGGAAAGCAAATGAAAAGCCGCGTCTGGCACCTAGTCTAGTCTTCGATGTCTTCTCACCAGCGCGGAGCTAAATGCTGCCACTCGGCGTGGGAGGGAGCCCCCGAGGCCCAAGGGCGGCACTCCTGAGGCTCCGGGGAGTGTACAACCCCACTCATTATTATGTGAGAGTGTCACGGGTGGCGACTCTTCACAGGCACGGGGCCTTGCTTCGCAGGTGCTGGGCCTTTCTTCACAGGAACCGGCCCTTCTTCACAGGCACTGGGCCTTTCTTCACAGGCATCGGGCCTTCTTCACAGGCACTGGGCCTTTCTTGATGGGTAGAACTTCCGGAGGTGTTGGATGTTCCAGGCGTTCTGGACGGGTATCCCGTCCTGCGTCTCCAGTCGCGCGGCGCCAGGCCTGGAGATGTGGACGACCTTGAACGGGCCCTCCCACATGGGTGAGAGCTTATGCAGCCCCTCCCTGGAGAGCACCCGCATCAGTATGAGGTCACCCACCTCAAGAGTCCTGGAGCGGACGTTGCGACAGTGGTACCGCCGCAGCGCCTGCTGGTATCTTGCCGCCCGTATTGCAACTTCACGGCGATGTGCCTCCCCAGCACGAGGTCCATCCCCCGCATGGCATCCTGCTGCGTCTCATCAAACACCAGGACCCGTGCGAAGCGATGCTTGACCTCGTGAGGGAGGACTGTTCTGCTCCGTAGACAAGGAAGAACGGGGTTTCGCCCATTGGCTTGGTGTGGTGGTGCGGTTCGACCACAACACGGACTGGAGCTCGTCGTGCCAGCCCCTGCCGCAGGCTTCAAGCTTCTTCTTGAAGGTCCTGGTCTTAAGGCCCCTCAGGACCTCCACGTTGGCGCGTTCGGCCTGGCCATTGCTCCTGGGGTGTGCTACCGAGGCATAGCAGATCTACATTCCAAGGTTAGCATAGTATGACATGAAGAGATTACTAGTAAACTGCGAGCCGTTATTGGTGATGATGCGGTTGGGGACCCCAAAATGGCTCACAAGGCCCTTGATGAACTTGACCGCAGAGCCAGCTGGGATGGCATAGACGGCTTCAACCTCCGGCCACTTGGTGAACTTGTCGATGGTGACGTAGAGGTATCGATAGCCCCCTGGCGCCCAAGAAACGGGCCCAGAATATCCAGCCCCCAGACTGCGAATGTCCACGAGAGTGGAATTTTCTGGAGGCCCTGAGCTGGATGATGGATCTACTTGGCATGGAACTGGCAGGCCTCAGCTCAGCTGCGTCATTGAGCACCGTAGGCCAATAGAATCCACTTTGGAATGCCTTGCCGATGAGGGTTCGCGGCGATGAGTGCTGCCCGCAGTCCCCGCAGTGTTTGTCGACTATCAGCTCTTTCCCCTGTTCCCTGGAGATACAATGCAGTGAAACGTCATTTGGTCACTTCCTATATAACTCACCGTCCCAGAGGCAGTCTGCTATGGCCTGACAGGCCAAGTGCTCCGCATCCTCATCCTTTTCCGGCAACGTCCCTTGCATCAGGAAATTCCTTGAATTCCTTGGTCTAGCATCCCTCCTGGGGCTTGAGCGCCAGGAGTAGGCGCGCTCCCGAGGTTGGGCCACAGGCTGGGGCTCATGTGGCAGGCGGCTGCGGGAGTTCCTCCCGAGGCTGAGATGTTCTTGAAAGTGGTGGCATTGCTGATGGCTTGAAGAGCCACTCCTCGAAGACGCCAGGCTCCTGGGGCTGTCGCTTGGATGCTCTGCTGGCGATGTCGTCAGCATCCTTGTTGGTGCCACGGGACACGTGCTGCAACTCTAGGCCCAGAAATTGTTTCTCCATCTTGCGCACCTCCGCAAGGTATGCTTCCATGTGCTCGTCCTTCGACCCGTTTACCTTGTTGGAGAAGTTGAGGAGGAGCTATGAGTCGCCCCTAATAGTGAGATGCTTCACCCCCAGCGCCGCCGCAGCCTTCAGGCCGGCTATGAGGCCCTCATATTCTGCAATGTTGTTGGAGACCTTCTTGCCCTGCTGGAAGCAGAGCTGCGCGGTGTAGTTGAGCTTGTCCTGAGTGGGTGAGATGAGTACTGCTCCAGCCCCCTTGCCGTGGCGCGCGAAGGCACCATCGAAATAAATGACCCAGCCGTCAAGCGCCTCACTTCCTGGCGAGAGGGACCGGTCTTTGCCTACTTCAAGCATTGGGGCATCTATCCATTCTGCCACGAAATCATTGAGCGCGGCTCCCTTGATGACCCTGGTAGTACTGAACTCCAACTGGAATGCTTCCAACTCAATGTTCCATTCAGCGACCCTTCTGGAAGACTTGGGGCTCCTGAGCACTCTCTCCAATGGGTAAGCTGAGACGACCTTAATGGGGTGGCCCTAGAAGTAGTGGCGCAGCTTATGCAAGGTTACTAGGAGTGCGAGTAGGAGCTTCTGAGGCATGGGGTACCGTGCTCTTACATCTTGCAACACCATGCTGATGAAGTATACCGGGTGCTCGATGAGGGTAGGCGTGCCGATGAGGTTTGCATCTTCCGTAAGCTGGGGGGGCCTCCTGGGGTGGTAGAGCCCCCGATGCTTGATCGCTTGCCAAAGTGTTCGCGAGTTTGGGGGCGTCGTCCTGCCGAGCCTGATCCTCTGCCGCTGCTGCTGTGGCCAACGAGGCGCCCTTCTGGTCTTGCGTCGTCTCTGCTGGAGGCGTGGCACAGCGTGATGCGCCATTGGCTTGGTGTTCTTCCAGAACCACCACCAGAGCCGCGCTGGCTGAGTACGGGGTTGCGGCAAGATAGAGCACTAGGGGCTCACGAGGTTGTGGCGCCACCATCACTGGAGGGCTGATCAGGTATCTCTTGAGGTCTTGAAAAGTTTGGTCGGCCTCTGGGGTCCACTCGAACAGGCCCTTCTTTTTCATCAGCTTGAAGAAGGGTAGGGCGCGCTCCCCCAGCTTGGAGATGAAGCGCCCTAACACAGTCACCTGACCAGCCAACTTCTGCATTTCCTTGAGGGTCTGCGGTGAACTCATGTCTTCAATGGCCTTGACTTTCCCCGGGTTGGCCTCGATGCCCCTGTGGGACACCAGGAACCCAGAAGCTTGTCGGAAGGGACGCCAAACACACACTTCTCTGGGTTGAGCCGCAAGTCCACCTAGTGAAGCCTTTCAAAGGTCTCCTCCAGGTCTTGGATCAAGGTCCCTGCCTCCCGAGACTTCACCATGATGTCATCGACGTAGGCTTCATCGTTTCTCCCGAGCTACCGCCCAAGGCGATGTGCATGAGCTGCTGGAAGGTTGCGCCCGCGTTGCGCAGCCCGAACGGCATCCAAGTGTAGCAGTACACCCCACACGGGGTCAGGAAGGCCGTCTTCTCCATATCTTCTACCGCCATCTTGATCTGGTGATATCCTGAGAATGCATCCAGGAAGCATAGCAAGTTGCACTCAGCGGTGGAGTCGACGATCTGGTCGATGCGTGGAAGCGGGTACGGATCTTGGGGACAGGCCATGTTGAGGTTGGTGAAGTCGATGCACATCCGCTCCTTCCCACCTTTCTTTGGGACGACGACGGGGTTCGCCAGCAACTCGGGGTACCGAACCTCGCGAATGACACATGCTGCCTCCAATTTGCGGGTTTCTTGGACGTTGAAATCTTGCTTCTCCATGGACTGCCGCCTCGCCTTCTGCATCACGGGGCGTACATTGGGGCACACCTTCAGGTGGTGCTCTATTACCTCTCTTGGGACCCCTACCAGCTGATCGGGCTCCCAGGCAAACACTCCCTTGTTTTCATGCAAGAACTTCACTAGCACCTCCTCCTGACCAGGCTCAATGTTGGCGCCTATGGTAAAGGTTGCCCCTAAGGACCCGTCCTCCTCGACCGACACTTGCTTGGGTTCTGCCTTGTCCTGAGTGAAGAACTGCTTCTTCTTGGTTGGTGCGGCTCCCTTGACCTTGGAGGTATCTGAGTCGGTGGGTCATGCTGTCGCGGCGGCCTTGAGGGCAAGCTTGAGCACCGCCAGGGCCTCCTTAGCGTCCCCATTGATGGTGAGGACACCTTCGCCCCCCAGCATCTTCATGAGGTTGTAAGCAGGATGGGTTGCTGCCATGAACTGGGCCATAGCTGGGTACCCGAGCGTTGTATGGGAGGCCAATGCGGGCAAATTCGTCAAGAGGTTTATCGTTCACCCGGGCTTGGTCATAGGCGCCGCTGGCCTTGACCCGGTGCTTTGCGCCGCGATACCCGTGGGGCACGGATTAGGAGAGGTACGCCAGCTTGTGGGCTCGAACGAGGGTGCCTCGCGAAAATACAGAAGGAGGAAGCTCACGAAGGTACCTGTTCAGCCCCCTCGCGAGGGACGCGAGGGAGAGTACAGGTCGATCAAAGAGGCGAAGGCAGAAACAGAGGCAGAAAGTGATAAAACGGGACCAGCAAAAGACAAAAAACAAATTTCAATTAAAAGGTGGGTGAGCCAACTTCGGAAAGCAAATGAAAAGAAGTGTCCGGCACCTAGTCTAGTCTTCGATGTCTTCTCACCAACATGGAGCTAAGTGCTGCCACTCGGCGTGGGAGGGAGCCTCCGAGGCCCAAGGGCAACACTCCTGAGACTCCGGGGCGTGTACAACCCCACTCATTATTACGTGAGAGTGTCATGGTCGGCGACTCTTCACAGGCACGAGGCCTTGCTTCACAGGCGCTGGGCCTTTCTTCACAGGCACCGGCACAATCCTGGAGCGGATTGTGACAGTGGTACTACCGCAACACCTACTGGTATCTTGCCGCCCGTAGTGCAGCTCCGCGGCGACGTTCCTGCCCTAGCACGAGGTCCATCCCCCGCATGGCGTCCTGCTTCGTCTCATCAAACGCCAGGACCCGTGCGGAGTGATGCTTGACCTCGTGAGGGACGATTGCTTCTGCTCCGTAGACAAGGAATAATGGGGTTTTGCCCGTTGGCTTGGTGGCGGTGGCGCGGATCAACCACAACATGGACTGGAGCTCATCGTGCCAGCCCCAGCTGCAGTCTTCGAGCTTCTTCTTGAAGGTCCTGGTCTTGAGGCCCCTCAGGACCTCCGCGTTGGCGTGTTTGGCCTGGCCATTGCTCCTAGGGTGTGCTACCAAGGCGTAGCAGATACGCGTTCCAAGGTTAGCACAGTATGACTTGAAGAGATTACTAGTAAACTGTGAGCCGTTATTAGTGATGATGTGGTTGGGGACCCCAAAGCGGTTCACGAGGCCCTTGATGAACTTGACTGCAGAGCTAGGAAGGATGGCGTGGACGGCTTCAACCTCCGGCCACTTGGTGAACTTGTCAATGGCGACGTAGAGGTATCGATAGCCCCCTGGCGCCCGAGGAAACGGGCCCAGAATATCCAGCCCCTAGACTGCGAACGGCCATGAGAGTGGAATGGTCTGGAGGCCCTAAGCTGGCTGATGGATCTGCTTGGCATCGAATTGGCAGGCCTCGCAGGACTTCACCAGCTCAGCTGCGTCGTTGAGCGTCGTAGGCTCGTAGAATCCACTTCGGTTCGCGACGATGAGTGGTGCCCGCAGTCTCTGCCGTGTATGTCGGCTATCAGCTCTTTCCCCTGTTCCCTGGAGATACAACGCAGTGAGACGTCATTTGGTCGCTTCCTGTATAACTCACCGTCCCGGAGGTAGTATGCTATAGCCTGACGGGCCATGCACTTCGCGTCCTCCTCCTTTTCTGGCAACATCCCTTGCATCAGGTGTTCCCTGAATTCCTTGGTCCAGCATCCCTCTTGGGGCTCGAGCACCAGGAGTAGGCGCGCTCCCGAGGTTGGGCCACAGGTCGGGGCTCCTGTGGCAGGCGGCCACGAGACTTCCTCCCGAGGCTGAGCTGTTCTTGAAAGTGGTGGCATTGCTGATGGCTTGAAGAGCCGTCCTCGAAGACGCCAGGCTCCTAGGGCTGTCGCTTGGATGCTCTCCTGGCGATGTCGTCAGCTTCCTTGTTGGTGCCACGGGGCACGTGCTGCAACTCCAGGCCTAGAAATTGCTTCTCCATCTTGCGCACCTCCGTGAGGTATGCTTCCATGTGCTCGTCCTTCGGCTCGTATACCTTGTTGGAGAAGTTGATGAGGAGCCGTGAGTCGCCCTGATAGTGAGACACTTCACCCCCAGCACCACCGCAGCCTTCAGGCCGGCTATGAGGCCCTCTTATTCTGCAATGTTGTTGGAGACCTTCTCGCCATGCTGGAAGCAGAGCTGCACGACGTAGTAGGGCTTGTCCTGAGTGGGCGAGATGAGTACTGATCCAGCCCCCGCGCCCTGGTGCGCGAAGGCACCATCGAAATATATGACCCAGCCGCCAGGCGCCTCGCTTCCCGGTGAGAGGGACCGGTCTTCGCTTACTTCAAGCGCCGGGGCGTGTGTCCATCCTGCCACGAAATCAGCGAACGCGGCTCCTTGATAACCCTAGTAGTACCGAACTCCAACTGGAATGCTTGCAACTCGATGTTCCATTCAGGGACCCTTCTAGTAGAGTTGAGGCTCCTGAGCACTCTCTCCAATGGGTAAGCTGAGATGACCTTGATGGGGTGGCCCTGGAAGTAGTGCCGCAGCTTTCGCGAGGCTACCAGGAGCGCGAGTAGGAGCTTCTGAGGCATGGGGCACCGTGCTCTTGCATCCCGCAACACCGTGCTGACGAAGTATATCGGGTGCTCGACGAGGGTAGGCGTGCTGATGAGGTTTGCGTCTTCCTGAAGCTGGGGTGCCTCCTGAGGTGGTGAGCCCCGACGCTTGATCGCTTGCTGAAGTCTTCCCGAGTTTGGGGGCGTCGTCCTGCCGAGCCTGATCCTTTGCCGCTACTGCTGCGGCCCTCGTGGCACCCTTCTGGATCTTGTGTCGTCTCTGCTGGAGGCGTGGCATGGCGTGATGCGCCCTTGGCTTGGTGTTCTTCCCGAACCGCCACCAGAGCCGCACTGGCTGAGTACGGGGTGGCGACAAGATAGAGCACTAGGGGCTCGTGAGGTCGTGGCGCCACCATCACTGGATGGCTGGTCAAGTATCTCTTGAGGTCTTGAAAAGCTTGGTCGGCCTCTGGGGTCCACTCGAACGGGCCCTTCTTTTTCATCAGCTTGAAGAAGGGTAGGGCGCGCTCCCCCAGCTTTGAGATGAAGTGCCCTAATGCGGTCACCCGACCAACCAACTTTTGCATTTCCTTGAGGGTCTGCGGTGGACTCATGTCTTCAATGGCCTTGACCTTCTCTGGGTTGGCCTCGATGCCCCTGTGGGACACCAGGAAACCCAAAAGCTTGCCGGAAGGGACGCCAAACACGCACTTCTCTGGGTTGAGCTGCAAGTCCACCTGGCGAAGCCTTTCAAAGGTCTCCTCCATGTCTTGGATCAAGGTCCCTACCTCCCGAGACTTCACCATGATGTCATCGACGTAGGCTTCAGTGTTTCTACCGAGCTACCGCCCTAAGGCGATGTGCATGAGCCGCTGGAAGGTTGCGCTCGCATTGCGCAGCCTGAACGGCATGCAAGTGTAGCAGTACACCCCACACGGGGTCAGGAAGGCCACCTTCTCCACATATTCTACCGCCATCTTGATCTGGTGATATACTGAGAACGCATCTAGGAAGCATAATAAGTTGCACTCGGCGGTGGAGTCGATGATCTGGTCGATACGTGGAAGTGGGAACGGATATTGGGGGTAGGCCTTGTTGAGGTTGGTGAAGTTGATGCACATCTGCTCCTTCCCGACTTTCTTGGGGACGACGACGGGGTTCGCCAGCCACTTGGGGTAGCGAACCTCGCGAATGATACCTGCAGCCTCCAATTTGCGGGTTTCTTGGACGATGAAAGCTTGCTTCTTCGTGGACTGCCGCCTCGCCTTCTGCTTCACGGGGCGTACGTTGGGGCACACCTTCAGGTGGTGCTCTATTACCTCTCTTGGGACCCCTACCAGCTGATTGGGCTCCCAGGCGAACACTCCCTTGTTTGCACGCAAGAACTTCACTAGCGCCTCCTCCTGACCAGGCTCATAGTTGGCGCCTATGGTAAAAGTTGCCCCGGAGGACCCATCCTCCTCGACCGGCACTTGCTTGGGTTCTGCCTTGTCCTGAGTGAAGAACTGCTTCTTCTTGGTTGGTGCGGCTCCCTTGGCCTTGGAGGTATCTGCGTCGGTGGGTCATGCTGTCGTGGCGGCCTTGAGGGCAAGCTTGAGCACTGTCAGGGCCTCCTTGGCGTCCCCCTTAATGATGAGGACACCTTCGCTCCCCGGCATCTTCATGAGGTTGTAAGCAGGATGGGTTGCTGCCATGAACTGGGCCAGAGCTGGGTACCCAAGGATGGCATTGTACGAGAGGCCAATGGGGGCAAATTCGTCAAGAGGTTTATTATTCACCCGGGCTTGGTCATAGGTGCCGCTGGCCTTGACCCGGTGCTTTGCGTCGTGATACCTGTGGGGCACGGATTAGGAGAGGTGCGCCAGCTTGTGGGCTCGAACAAGGGTGCCTCGTGAAAAGACAGAAGGAGGAAGCTCATGAAGGTACTTGTTCAGCCCCCTCGCGAGGGATGCGAGGGAGAGTACAGGTCGACCAAAGAGGCGAAGGCAGAAAGCGATAAAACGGGACCAACAAGAGACACCAAAAAGCAAATTTCAATTAAAAGAGGGGCGAGCCAACTTCGGAAAGCAAATGAAAAGCCGCGTCCGGCACCTAGTCTAGTCTTCGACGTCTTCTCACCAGCACGGAGCTAAGTGCTGCCACTCGGCATGGGAGGGAGCCCCCGAGGCCCAAGGGCGGCACTCCTGAGGTGCCGGGGCGTGTACAACCCCACTCATTATTACGTGAGAGTGTCACGGGCGGCGATTCTTCACAGGCACTGGGCCTTGCTTCACAGGCGCTGGGCCTTTCTTCACAGGCACCAGCCCTTCTTCACAGGCACCGGGCCTTTCTTCACAGGCACCAGGCCTTCTTTGCAGGCACTGGGCCTTTGTTCATGGGTAGAACTTCCAGAGGTGTTGGATGTTCCAGGCGTTCTGGACGGGTATCCCATCCTGCGTCTCCAGGCGCGCGGCGCCAGGCCTGGAGACGTGGACGATCTTCAACGGGCCCTCCCACATGGGTGAGAGCTTATGTAGCCCCTCCCTGGAGAGCACCCGTGTCAGGACGAGGTCACCCACCTCAAGAGTCCTGGAGAGGACGCTGCGATAGTGGCACCACCGCAGCACCTGCTGGTATCTTGCCGCCCGTAGTGTAGCTCCGCGGCAACGTTCCTCCCCCAGCACGAGGTCCATCGCCCGCATGGCGTCCTGCTCCATCACATCAAACGCCAGGACCCGTGCAGAGTGATGCTTGACCTCGTGAGGGAGGATTGCTTCTGCTCCGTAGACGAGGAAGAATGGGGTTTCGCCCGTTGACTTGGTGGCGATGGTGCGGATTGACCACAACACGGACTGGAGCTCGTCGTGTCAGCCCCTGCTACATGCTTCGAGCTTCTTCTTGAAGGTCCTGGTCTTGAGGCCCCTCAGGACCTCCACGTTGGCGCGTTCGGCCTGACCATTGCTCCTGGGGTGTGCTACCGAGGCGTAGCAGATCTGCGTTCCAAGGTTAGCACAGTATGACTTGAAGAGATTACTAGTAAACTGCGATCCGTTATTAGTGATGATGCGGTTGGGGACCCCAAAACGGCTCACGAGGCCCTTGATGAACTTGACCGCAGAGCCAGCTGGGATGGCGCGGACGGCTTCAACCTCTGGCCACTTGGTGAACTTGTCGATGGCGACGTAGAGGTATCGATAGCCCCCTGGCGCTCGAGGAAACGGGCCCAGTATATCCAGCCCCCAGACTGCGAACGGCCAGAAGAGTGGAATGGTCTGGAGGCCCTAAGCTGGCTGATGGATCTGCTTGGCATGGAATTTGCAGGCCTCGCAGGACTTCACTAGCTCAGCTGCGTCGTTGAGTGCCATAGGCGAGTAGAATCCACTACGGAATGCCTTGCCGATGAGGGTTCGCAACGATGAGTGGTGCCCGCAGTCCCCGCCATGTATGTCGGCTATCAGCTCTTTCCCCTGTTCCTTGGAGATACAACGCAGTGAAACGTCATTTCGTCGCTTCCTGTATAACTCACTGTCCCGGAGGCAGTATGCTGTGGCCTGACGGGCCACGCGCTCCGCGTCCTCCTCCTTATCCGGCAACGTCCCTTGCATCAGGTATTCCTTGAATGCCTTGGTCCAACATCCCTCTTGGGGCTCTACCTCCAGGAGTAGGCACGCTCCCAATGTTGGGCCACATGCCGGGGCTCCTGTGGCAGGCGGCCGCAGGACTTCCTCCCAATGCTGAGCTGTTCTTGAAAGCGGTGGCGTTGCTGATGGCTTGAAGAGCCGCTCCTCGAAGACGCCAGGCTCCTAGGGCTGTCGCTTGGATGCTCTCCTGGCGATGTCATCAGCTTCCTTGTTGGTTCCATGGGGCACGTGTTGCAACTCCAGGCCCAGAAATTGCTTCTCCATCTTGTGCACCTCCGCGAGGTATGCTTCCATGTGCTCGTCCTTCAGCTCGTATACCTTGTTGGAGAAGTTGACGAGGAGCTGCGAGTCACCCCTGATAGTGAGACGCCTCACCCCCAGCGCCGCCGCAGCCTTCAGGCCGGCTATGAGGCCCTCGTATTCTACAATGTTGTTGGAGACCTTCTCGCCCTGCTGGAAGGAGAGCTGCACAGCGTAGTAGAGCTTGTCGTGAGTGGGCAAGATGAGTACTTATCCAGCCCCTACGCCCTGGCGCGCGAAGACACCATCGAAATACATGACCCAGCCGTCAGGCGCCTCGCTTCCCGGTGAGAGGGACCGGTGAGGGAGTCCTGGATTAGGGGGTCTCCGGACAGCCGGATTATATCCTTTGACCGGACTGTTAGACTATGAAGATACAAGATTGAAGACTTCGTCTCGTGTCCGGATGGGACTCTACTTGGCGTGGAAGGCAAGCTAGGCAGTACGGATATGGATATCTCCTCCTTTGCAACCGACCTTGTGTAACCCTAACCCTCTCTGGTGTCTATATAAACCGGAGGGTTTTAGTCCGTAGGACAACATACAATCATACCATAGGCTAGCTTCTAGGGTTTAGCCTATCTGATCTCGTGTTAGATCTACTCTTGTACTACCCATATCATCAACATTAATCAAGCAGGACGTAGGGTTTTACCTCCATCAAGAGGGCCCGAACCTGGGTAAAACATCATGTTTCCTGCCTCCTGTTACCATCCGCCTTAGACGCACAGTTCGGGACCCTCTACCCGAGATCCGCCGGTTTTGACACCGACATTGGTGCTTTCATTGAGAGTTCCTCTCTGTCGTCGCTGTTAGGCTTGATGGCTCCTACGATCATCGATAGCGATGCAGTCCAGGGTGAGACTTTTCTCCCCGGACAGATTTTTGTATTCGGTGGCTTTGCACCGCGGGCCAATTCGCTTGGCCATCTGGAGCAGATCGAAAGTTACGCCCCTGGCCACCAGGTCAGGTTTGGAAGCTTAAACTACGCGGCCGATATCCGCGGAGACTTGATCTTCGATGGATTCGAGCCCCTGCCTTGTGCGTCACACGGTCATGATGAGCATGATTTAGCTCTACCATCAGACAGTGTGCAGGAGATCGCACCGGCAGCCACTCCGACCCTCAATTCGGAGCCCGTTGTGCCATCCATGGACGGGTGGATGGACCCCGCCACGGAGGCCTTACCCTCAGCGGCGATCGAGCTGAACATCGACCTTACCCTGCACGAGAGCCGTGTTGTCAGACTGCCGGA
Source organism: Triticum dicoccoides (assembly GCF_002162155.2). NCBI lineage: Eukaryota > Viridiplantae > Streptophyta > Magnoliopsida > Poales > Poaceae > Triticum > Triticum dicoccoides. Next base: position 431,920,903 of record NC_041386.1, read on the forward strand.
TCCTTCTCTAGCCACGGACTCCGAACCGCCTGCGCCCGTTCCTAGCGAATCCAATTAGGCGCCGATCATGGAATTTACCTCCGCGGATATTTTTTAGCACTCGCCCTTTGGCGACATACCGAACTCATTAAGCTCTCTCTCCTTGTCAGGAGGATCCTAGCCAAACTATGTCCGGCAGGATTGGGATGCGGATGACGGAGAAATTCGCGGCCCACCCACCACCCACTTAGTAGCCACTGTCGATGACTTAACCGACATGCTCGACTTCGACTCCGAAGACATCGACGGTATGGATGACGATGCAGGAGACGAAGAGGAACCACTGCTCACAGGGCACTGGACAGGCACCTCATCATACGATATATACATGGTGGACACACCCAAAGAAGGCAATGGCAACGAGACAGTGGAGGATGACCCCTCCAGGAAGCAACCCAAGCGCCGACGTCAGCGGCGCCGCTCTAAGTCGCGCCAAAGCAAAAGTGGTGATACCGGCACAGGAGATAATAACACTCCGGATAGTGCCGAAGACAACAACAATCCCCTCTAGCAAGATTTAGAGCAGGAGGATGGAGGAGCCAGCCCTCCTAAGAGAGCGGCAGATGGAGAGGCGAAGGATGATAATTACATGCCCCCTCCGAAGACGAGGCAAGCCTCGGCGATGACGAATTCTCCGTGCCAGAGGATCCCGTCAAACAAGAGCGCTTCAAGCGCCGGCTTATGGCCACGGCAAATAGCCTTAAGAAAAAGCAGCAGCAGCTTCAAGCTGATCAAGATCTGCTAGCTGACAGATGGACTGAAGTCCTCGCGGCCGAGGAATATAAACTCGAACGCCCCTCCAAGAGTTACCCAAAATGCAGGTTGCTACCCCGACTGGAGGAAGAAGCATATGATGCGGCTGATCGGCCACCTCGTGGCCGCGATAGAGAGGCATTCCAGCCAAAAACTCAGCCCGCACCCCGACATCATTCAAATAAAAAGGCATGGGGAAATACGCCAGACCTGCGAGACGTATTGGAGGACAAAGCAAAGCATGCAAGATCGATCTACGGATCACGAGGGCGTGTCACTATGCGAGACGATAAACGTCATGCCGTGTTAGGACCCCGATTCCAAGTCACATCGATCTAGCCGGTAACACCTCATATCACTTTGCGGTCTCACGCACGGTATTCCCACGGGTGTCGCCTTACCATGGCCAGGGACCGTTTGCCCCTTTTGGCTCACGTATATGATAGTGTTGCTAGCATCCATATGACAGAGAACCCAGGCCGACATGGCTAGTCGTGAACCCAAAGCGGCATCAACCTATGGGGACAGGCATACATGAATCACATCGAGCATGTCAGTCAGCAGCGTGTGAATCCGGGCTATAGCACTGGGCTAACAGGACTCCGGGAACCCGGGCTGTAGCAGGCTAAGCAGGACTCCGGATGTCACCGCGTGACATTTCCCCGAAGGGACAGACACAAGAACGAAGTGAAACACATGCCGGCCAGTCAAGTGTCTTGAGCAGTAGTGCTGGGCTAGCAGGACTCCAGTGAACCGGGCTGTAGCGGAATACTATGGATCATGGAAGCACTAGACTACATTTCCCCATAAGAGAGGCTGCCAAGGATAAACAACTAGATTGTCGGATCCCACACATACCAAGCATTTCAATCATACACACAATATGCTCGATATGTGTACATACAACATGGCATCACAACATAATTCTATGACTCAAGCATTTATTCATTAGGCTCCGAGGAGCGAGGTATTACAAACATGGGTCTCATGACCCAACATTCAGAGCATATAAGTCAAAGCACATGCGGAAGCTTAACATGTATGAGTACAGACATCTACAAATGAGAAAGGCTGAGAAGTCTGACTATCTACTAGATCCTGCCGAGGGCACAAGATCGTAGCTGAGGTATCAAGCTAAATGTCGGAGTCCACACGGAACTACTAGCGAGACTGACGTCTCTCTGCAAAAACATAAACTAGGCAAACGTGAGTACAAATGTACCCAGCAAGACTTACATCAGAACTAGCTACATATGCATCATTATCAACGAAGGGATGGTGGAGTTTAACTGCAGCAAGCCAGCTTTGACTCGGTGGCTATCCTGAACTGTGACTGCAAGTAACTCTTTAGGGGTGGCGCACACGAGTCCACATATTCACCATACCAATACACCACTATGGATCCGCTCCCGTCTCCCTACGAGAAGGCCATCCATAGCACTCACGCTTATCTTGCGCATTTTAGAGTATCCACTTTCACTTGTCTATGAACTATGCAAGGGGTCCAAGTTTCCATATCCGAGGAATCCAGCAATTCGAATAGATAATGATAACCCTGCAGGGGTGTACTTCTTCACACACGCTCCCACCACTTACCGTCGTTTACACGACATGTACTTGGCAACCTTCAAGCGGAAGCCCAACGAGGTTGTCGGCCACGGCCTACCTAAACACTCAAGTCTCTAGTCTAGGTTTATCATCTATCCAGGTTCCATCCATAGGGAGTCCGGCCGAGGTTTCCACATACGGCCCCGAACGATGTGAACAGGGTTCCCGAGACACCAAACGGGCGCCCGGTACACCATGCCACGGTGTATCTACCGCATCATAGCCCACCCCTAGGGTCAGCGCTACGCACGGCCGCCAACACATAACCTACAAACACCAGAAACTAGTTGCAACTCTTGGACAGAGTACTAGGGTGATTAAGAAGCCGAGAGGGTCAATTAAGGATCCCAATGAGTGGTAGTAGCTGTTCATGGATCACAGGACACAGAACTTAGTTCCTAAGAACGGTTTGAATGAGACAACCCACCATGTACTCCTACATGGCCTCTCACCACTACCTTTACCAAATCGTGTTCACACATTTAGCTCACACATAGTAGGACATGTTCACCACATTCCAATTCATCCCCGATGAATCAGACCTGACTCAACTCTAAGCAGTAGCAGGCATGACAAACAAACATGAAGTGTAGGCACATCAAGGCTCAAACAACTCCTACTCATGCTAGTGGGTTTCATCTATTTACTATGGCAATGACAGGTCATGCAGAGGAAAAGGGTTCAGCTACCGCAGCATGTAACAGTTGAAACGTTGTTGTCCTAATGCAGTAAAAGAGAGCAGGAGCGAGATAGTGGGATTGTATCGGAATGAACAAGGGGGTTTTGCTTGCCTGTCACTTCTGAAGATTTATAACTCTTCATCGGTGTCATCGAACTCATCGTCGGAACATACATCTACCGAGGGGGAACAACCACCGGCAACTGAGAAAGAACACAATCAATGCAATGCCACAATATGATGCATGATCATGACATGGCAATATGATGTGATTTGGACTAATGCAACAGGAAGTCATTTTGGTTGAAGTGGAATTCAAAGCTAGATCAAATTCCAACTCCAGATCTATTATCAAGTTTGTCCTAATCATGTTTCATCCTAAACAGTGAGGTTAACTTGCTCAACATGCATGAAAACAGTACAGATGGATAGATTAGATGTTTCTGATCATTTTTCATATATAATTTGTTTGATTTGGAGTTACGGTTGAATTACTATGAATTTTTGAAGTTTTGGATATTTTCTACAATTTTCTGTATTATTTTAAATCCAGAAAATGTTAACTGCCTCAGCATTGCATCACTGTGAGGTCAGCTGGTCAACTGGGCGCCTCCAGGTCAAACCTGACTAGTAGGGCCCACTAGTCAGTGACACATAGTCAGCTACAGAGGCTGACATGTGGGACCCGGTCAAAGCTGACATGGCCAAGTCAAAGTTGACAAGCAGGGCCCACTGAAATTAGTGCTACTCTAATAGAGAGTTAAACTAATTAGTTTAGGCACTGGGCCCACATGTAAGTGGGTCAGGAGGTCAATTAGTGAGTGATTAGTGCTAACTAAGTGGCCACGTCGACAGTCGCCGGAGTCTCGCCGGCGGTGACCTCGAGCCGCGGCGGAGTTTGCTGGAACTCACCAGAGGCGACAGATCGACGCGCCAGGGGCACCAGGGGATAGCTCGTGCCCGTGCACATCTAGGGAGACCAACGGGAGGTGCGTGGATGGCCTGGTTCGTCGACGACGAGCACTTGGCGGCGGCCGGAGTTCGGGCATGGGCGGTGTCGATGCTACGACGCACAAGAGGAGAAGACGAAGGGTGCTATGTGCTCCTGGGAGTGTGCTGAGCATGCTGATGGGCTCGGACGCGAGCTACAGCAGCTGTGGCCGCGGCGGTGCCATGGCCGGCAGCGAGGAGCGCTTGGCAAGGTGGTTAGGGTGGTTAGGGGAGGCAATCGAGCATGGGGTTAGGGGGAAAGGATCGTGGCCTCACAGCGGTTGCAGGGGCCGTAGAAGCGGGCTCGTGGAAGCTCGGACGGCGGCAAATTGACGGTGGAGATCCGCGGTGGCCAATGAGGAAGACGAAGACGATGGCGTCGTTTCAGGCGTCCCGTGGGCGCGTGCTTCGTCTTGGTGCTTCACGACATCGAGGAAGACCCGTTGGACAGGGCAGAGGGGCAAGGGGAGCACGGTGGCTGCGGTGGTGCTCGTCGGTGCACTCCGGCTCGTTCGGGCGGCCGCGAGGAAGAGAGCAGAGGAAAGGAGAGGAGAAGTGGATAGGCCAGGGAGGTCGGGGCGGCACCGAGGAGAGGCAACGCGGCGTCGCGCTGGCAGGGGAGGCAGGCAGGCGAGCTGGTGGCGTGGCGCTCTGCCCGTGCACGTGCGTCGGCCACACGCCTGGCCGACTGGCGCCAGGAGGACGACGGCGGTGGTGGGCTAGGCCTTCTATAGTGCTGGGCCGCACAGGTAAGCTGGGCCGCGGTGAGTTCTCTCTCTCCTTTTCTATTTTCTATTTATTTGTTTTGTTTTGATTTAGTAAAAGTACTAAACCATTTGGTAAATTTCTGAAAATAATTATGGGCACTTGTGAAATTATTTCCAACAGCCCTCATTTAGTTTCAGAATTATTTGAGCATTTAAAATATTTATCGCATTTAAATGCTCAAATTCAAATACTTTATGATTTAATTCAAAAATCCAGGAATGACCTATAATTATGTTCATCATTTTTGGCAGAGGTTTTCACCTTTATGATAAATCACGAACATTTCCAAAGGGCATTCTGGGTCATTAAAAAATATTTTATTTGAACCTATTTGAATTTCATTTGGTGCTACGGTTTACCAATCCCCAGTTCAAATTTCTTGAATTTAAACATGATGACATGAATGCTTTCATGCAATTAGTTACAAGCAGATCTAGGGTCGTGACAACTCACCCCCACTAAACAAGAATCTCGTCCCGAGATTCAAGGCATGAGGTAAGAAGACATGGGGGCACAAAGCTAACACCATCTTCTCGATCCAATTGCTCTTCTTGAAGATGTTGATTCATTGCATCATACTGATCTTGACATCTTTGCTTTTGAGATCTTCACCCAACACGACAAGGGAAAGAGAGGGAAGCTCTACAGGGTTCGATCTTCACGAAGATCAAGCAAATCATGATCAACTCACAGAATGAGATGTTGAACATCTATTGAGCTGAGAGGCAAAACACACCTTAAAAGGATAGAAGAAACAATTGACGAGGGTTCACTAGGTAGGCAACAATTCCACACCTAAGAGGGTGGTGAAAGGTTTTCAACGTAGCGAGGAGTTGAGTTTCCATGATACCATAACGGGGCTCCTCAGGGAAGGTGACTCGTAGAATCATTCCTTAAGTGGCAAAAAGAATTACTTTTGATTTAGAGATCATTGAAACTCTTTATACCAGCCTAAGGCAATTTACGAACAATCGTTTGACGGAGTTCGGGAGAACGACACACTCGGTCTAGAATGGATGATGTGAACTACCTTGTTGAAGACAACGCAAGGGATGATTTTGCTTGCGCGTGCTCTCAAGAACTTGAGCATTTCCATATTCATCAAGGTTCTACCAACATCCGTGTTGAGGATCCTGGCATCAAATCTTACTACCATGATGAATAGTGATGGACAATACAGATACAAAGGAAGATAAAGCCTTCTCAGACTTCCCCTTAGCGAGGCTAAGGAAACAGAATCTGGATGTTCGACTGAGAGACATTTAGCACTCCGCTTCTAATGTTATCCTTGATGTGCTAGCATAATCCATTCATAGATATGGTTTGATATCTAGGACATCAAGTAAAAGGCCGGACTTCGGGAACACAAAAATCCATAAGGAACAACTATTGGAATAATCCTACGAAATCTTTATGGGGAGGTGGCCAACTTTCTCAATCAAGATACTACAATAATATGTCCTCCGGCCGGGTGTATTGGCCATGACATCCACTTTACCGGGTTACAGAGAGACCAATATTATAGTTCTTGAGAAACATCCCAACCATCATATCTTCCTGAGATTCAGATCTGGTTGGTGTCAGGATATTCCAGACTCATCAAGTCTAGAAATAAAAATGAAAGTTTGCAACACAATTCGACGAGATGATCTTGCGAGATTCTCGGGAAATGAACTACGATAGCAAGCTCCAAAACATGAGCTGGTTCTGCTACAAACCTGTGAACACGCTATCCAAGACAAGCATGACTGCGTAGTAGTCTTACAATGAAACACTACCGAGTCCTAGTTGGAACCATCATCAAGGATATCGAAGTCCTTGCATAAGTCATATGATTAGCTCTTATGAAGAAACTTCTTTTCCCTGAACAAATCAGACAGTGGCTTGGTGTGATAGGGAATACAAATGGAATGGAGGTAGTGAGCCTGTCAAACCATAGCATACTTCGCACATGCATGACTGACTTGGGATCGTACCAGAGGAAACAAAAACAAACTTTCTTGAATTCATGACGGCAACTTACTTCAAATACACGTGAATTAGAGGAAGTCACTTCTTTCATCCAAACGTATACCTCATGAGCGGAACATGAAGGCAATGCTTACAAAGTTTCCAACACTAGGTTGATGTTCAACATAAATCATGGGGGAGACAAAATGCTGCTAATGGGCTCAACAGTGACACATCAGAATTTCCATATCACTGGACTTCCACCATTATGTGAACAATGTGATAGTATTGGTCAGACCAAAATATGTAATGGTGTATGCTCGAGGAATCAACCATGAGTAGGACAACATTACGAATATCATTGGTTCTAACTTGATTTGATGATAGCCCACACTCAAATCAAGGTTTGGACAAGACAATAGATCCATCAACTGATCATGAGGACCAATCGATGGAGACATCATCTTTCTTCAACACACACACACACACAAAAAGATATCCCTTATCATGAACTAAGTCAGACAAGCTTCCATCGTCCAACTCTCCAAATTGTTGTTTAGCTTAACCAACTAGCTCAGGAGTATCCAACACAGATTCTTGGAGAATGGCTGGTTTACAAGAAACTAACTCGATCACGAGCTCAACATAGTGGTCAGGGGACAACCTGGTGATACTTCCGAGAAGATAATCGGAAAATCACAAACCACCGATATGTTACTAAGCTTGAGAACAATCTTGCTTTTCAGGGCAAGACGATATGATCAAGAAGAGCGAGGGATTGATACAATCCTAACTCGTTGACTTAAGAGTGCACCAGGAAAAATGGACTAGGTAACACGATCAATCTCAGGATGATGATTGAATAACCAACACGCTAAGACTGAGATTGTTGTCCATTAAGTACCAAGCAACATGGTTGCTAGGAGTATTGATTTCACACATCAAGGTTCACTTGTTGGTATTCCGGTTACAATAACATGGAGACCGAGGAATGAACGATGATGGTGAGAAGTATCACTGTATCAAGAGTTCATAGGAAGTTGTGCAATTCCTATGATATTCCTGACATAACGAGAGCAATACTTCAGGGTAGAACAGAATCAAAAGCTAGATTGACATTTTGATCTTCGGAATACAACTGCTTTGACCCAATCCTAGATATGGATGAGGTACTGGAGTTTGTTTCTCCTAGTCATTCTGAAATAGAATGGCTTGACGGACCACAAGAATAATAGGCACCGATGAACACGAATGCACAACTATTCCTGACTATCAATTGATAGATGAAGGTCGGAATATAACTGAAGAGGGTCAACTCAAGGAACATATAACTTTCTGAGTTGTGGATGCATAGATTTAGTATGTCAAACAAGTTCAACATATTTCTTCCAGATAATCCATGTAGGAAGGTAGAACTGGCAGATTCACAATGTAGAACGAAGAACTCATCAAGAACACTCTTATTGTGATCTTTTGGTTCAAAATAACTTCTGCCATATTGGCTCATGGTATTGGAAGAACGATATACCACGGACCTCGAGGACTATCACAAGATTACTAATATCTTAAGGGAACTAGCAAATACTAACAACACGAAGTAGGGTGAACCTCGGGTTCAAAACCCAGGAGTAGAATACCTACTACTAAATGGCATCACGGGATGCTTTCGAGAATGGTGGCCAGAATCATCACACCAGGAACACAAAACATTGCTAGATTACTAGGTGACTCCCTAAGACACCTAGGGTCATAATAATAGCTCCAACATATATGTCGAGGCAATAGAGTACCTCAACTCACCGATTAGTGTGGTTGAACTGGCCCAAAGGGACATCGGGAACGGAAAGAAGGGATTTGCAAATGCATCAGACTGTTTAGAAACCTGGGATGACTCGGACAGCATAACGGCTGTAAATGCTCAAAAAGATTTGAGACATCCTGCAAAAATGGTGGCATGACCGCTCAACATCACAATATCAAGGTTCTGAGGCCAGCTATGAACATACGGAAGTAGTAGAAACTGAACTGAGACTTGAAACCAACAATCCTATAAGTCTACGAATTAGTAACATGTCATCCTGATAGATAGATGAGAAGGCTTAGTTCTTAATCCCCATAGAAAAGAAGAGGTTGACTTAGATCAGAAGGCCATGAGGTATAAGGAGTAAAAAGAGCCTTACGTTTCTTCCCACAACCAATTCCCCTACATAACTAAAGCATTTCTAGACACGACTTCGACCAGTTTGGCTTGGTAATCCTACAGGCAGTCAGGCTCTGATACCAAAGCTGTCAGGACCCCAATTCCAAGTCACATCGATCTAGCCGGTAACACCTCATATCACTTTGCGGACTCACGCACGGTATTCCCACGGGTGTCGCCTTACCATGGCCCGGGACCATTTGCGCCTTTTGGCTCACGTATATGATAGTGTCGCTAGCATCCATATGACAGAGAACCCAGGCCGACATGGCTAGTCGTGAACCCAATGTGGCACCAACCTATGGGGACAGGCATACATGAATCACATCGAACATGTCGGTCAGCAGCCTGTGAATCCGGGTTGTAGCATTGGGCTAACAGGACTCTGGGAACCCGGGCTGTAGCAGGCTAGGCAGGACTCCGGATGTCACCGCGTGACATTTCCCCAAAGGGACAGACACAGGAACAAAGTGAAACACATGCCGGCCAGTCAAGTGTCCTAAGCAGTAGTGTTGGGCTAGCAGGACTCCGGTGAACCGGGATGTAGCGGACTACAATGGCTCATGGAAGCACTAGACTACATTTCCCCGTAAGAGAGGTTGCCAAGGATAAACAACTAGATTGTCGGATCCCACACATACCAAGCATTTCAATCATACACACAATATGCTCGATATGTGTAAATACAACATGGCATCACAACATAACTCTACGACTCAAGCATTTATTCATTAGGCTCCGATGAGCGAGGTATTACAAACATGGGTCTCATGACCCAACATTCAGAGCATACAAGTTAAAGCACATGCGGAAGCTTAACATGTCTGAGTACAGATATCTACAAATGAAAAAGGCTGAGAAGTCTGACTATCTACCAGATCCTGTCGAGGGCATAAGATCGTAGCTGAGGTATCAAGCTAAATGTCAGAGTCCACACGGAACTACTAGCGAGACTGACGTCTCTCTGCAAAAACATAAAATAGGAAAACATGGGTATAAATGTACCTAGCAAGACTTACATCAGAACTAGCTACATATGCATCATTATCAACGAAGGGATGGTGGAGTTTAACTACAGCAAGCCAGCTTTGACTCGGTGGCTATCCTGAGCTGCGACTGCAAGTAACTTTTTAGGGGTGGCGCACACGAGTCCACATATTCACCATACCAATACACCACTATGGATCCGCTCCCGTCTCCCTATGAGAAGGCCACCCATAGCACTCGCTTATCTTGCGCATTTTAGAGTATCCACTTTCACTTGTCTATGAACTATCCAAGGGGTCCAAGTTTCCATATCCGAGGAATCCGGCTATTCGAATAGATAATGATAACCCTGCAGGGGTGTACTTCTTCAGACACGCTCCCACCACTTACCGTCGTTTACACGACATGTACTCGGCAACCTTCAAGCAGAAGCCCAACGAGGGTGTCGGCCACGGCCTACCTAAACACTCAAGTTTCTAGTCCAGGTTTATCGCCTATCCAGGTTCCATCCGCAGGGAGTCCGGCCGAGGTTTCCACATACGACCCCGAACGATGTGAACAGGGTTCCCGAGATACCAAACGGGCGCCCGGTACACCGTGCCACGGTGTATCTACCGCATCATAGCCCACCCCTAGGGTCAGTGCTACGCACGGCCGCCAACACATAACCTACAAACACCAGAAACTAGTTGCAACTCTTGGACAGAGTACTAGGGTGATTAAGATGCCGAGAGGGTCAATTAAGGATCCCAATGAGTGGTAGTAGCTGTTCATGGATCACAGACACAGAACTCAGTTCCTAAGAATGGTTTCAATGAGACAACCCACCATGTACTCCTACATGGCCTCTCACCGCTACCTTTACCAAATCATGTACACACATTTAGCTCACACACAGTAGGACATGTTCACCACATTGCAATTCATCCCCGATGAATCAGACCTGACTCAACTCTAAGTAGTAGCAGGAATGACAAACAAACATGAATGAGTAGGCACATCAGGGCTCAAACAACTCCTACTCATGCTAGTGGGTTTCATCTATTTACTATGGCAATGACAGGTCATGCAGAGGAAAAGGGTTCAGCTACCGCAGCATGTAACAGTTGAAACATTGTTGTCCTAATGCAGTAAAAGAGAGCAGGAGCGAGAGAGTGGGATTGTATCGGAATGAACAAGGGGGTTTTATTTTCTTGGCACTTCTGAAGATATTATAACTCTTCATCGGTGTCACCGAACTCATCGTCGAAACATACGTCTACCGAGGGGGAACAACCACCGGCAACTGAGAAAGAACACAATCAATGCAATGCCACAATATGATGCATGATCATGACATGGCAATATGATGTGATTTGGACTAATGCAACAGGAAGTCATTTTGGTTGAAGTGGAATTCAAAGCTAGATCAAATTCCAACTCCAGATCTATTATCAAGTTTGTCCTAATCATGTTTCATCCTAAATAGTGAGGTTAACTTGCTCAAACATGCACGAAAAACAGTACAGATGGATAGATTAGATTTTTTGATCATTTTTCATATATAATTTGTTTGATTTGGAGTTACGGTTGAATTACTATGAATTTTTTAAGCTTTGGATATTTTTTGCAATTTTCTGTATTATTTTAAATCCAGAAAATGTTAACTGCGTCAACATTGCTTCACTGTGACGTCAGTTGGTCAACTGGGCGCCTCCAGGTCAAACCTGACCAGTAGGGCCCACTAGTCAGTGACACATAGTCAGCTACAGAGGCTGACATGTGGGACCCGGTCAAAGATGACGTGGCCAAGTCAAAGTTGACAAGCGGGGCCCACTGAAATTAGTGCTAATCTAACAAATAGTTAAACTAATTAGTTTAGGCACTGGGCCCACATGTAAGTGGGTTAGGAGGTTAATTAGTGAGTGATTAGTGCTAACTAAGTGGCCACGTCGATAGTCGCCGGAGTCTCGCCGGCGGTGACCTCAAACCGCGGCGGAGTTTGCTCGGAACTCACCAGAGGCGACGGATCGACGTGCCAGGGGCACCAGGGGATAGCTCGTGCCCGTGCGCATCTAGGGAGACCAACAGGAGGTGCGGGGATGGCCTGGTTCATCGACGGCGAGCACTTGGCGGCGGCCGGAGTTCGGGCGCGGACGGTGTCGATGCTACGATGCACAAGAGGAGAAGACGAAGAGTGCTACGTGCTCCTGGGAGTGTGCTGAGCGCGCTGATGGGCTCGGACGCGAGCTACATCAGCTGTGGCCGCTATGGCACCATGGCCGGCGGCGAGGCGCGCTTGGCAAGGTGGTTAGGGCGGTTAGGGGAGGCAATCGAGCACAGGGTTAGGGGGGAAAGGATCGTGGCCTCACAGCGGTTGCAAGGGCCGTAGAAGCGGGCTCGGGGAAGCTCGGACGACGGCAAATCGACGGTGGAGATCCGCGGTGGCCGACGAGGAAGACGAAGACGATGGAGTCGTTTCAGGCGTGCTGTGGGCGCGTGCTTCGTCTTGGTGTTTCACGGCGTCGAGGAAGACCCGTTGGACAGGGCAGAGGGGCAAGGGGAGCACGGTGGCTACGGTGGTTCTCGTCGGCGCACTCCGGCTCATTCGGGCGGCCGCGAGGAAGAGAGCAGAGGAAAGGACAGGAGAAGTGGATAGGCCAGGGAGGTAGAGGTGGCGCCGAGGAGAGGCAACGCGGTGTCGCGCTGGCAGGGGAGGCAGGCAGGAGCTGGTGGCATGGCGCTCTGCCCGTGCGCGTGCGTCGGCCACACGCCTGGTCGACTGGCGCCAGGAGGACGACGGCGGTGGTGGGCTGGGCCTTCTACAGTGCTGGGCCGCACAGGTAAGCTGGGCCGCGGTGCGTTCTCTCTCTCATTTTCTGTTTTTTATTTATTTGTTTTGTTTTGATTTAGTAAAAGTACTAAACCATTTGGTAAATTTCTGAAAATAATTGTGGGCACTTGTGAAATTATTTCCAACAGCCCTCATTTAGTTTCAGAATTATTTGAGCATTTAAAATATTTATAGCATTTAAATGCTCAAATTCAAATACTTTATGATTTAATTCCCAGGAATGACCTATAATTATGTTCATCATTTTTGGCAGAGATTTTCACCTTTATCATAAATCACGAACATTTCCAAAGGGCATTCTGGGTCATTGAAAAATATTTTATTTGAACCTATTTGAATTTGGTGCTAGGGTTTACCAATCCCCATTTCAAATTTCTTGAATTTAAACATGATGACATGAATTCTTTCATGCAACTAGTTACAAGCAGATTTAGGGTCGTGACACGCCGGATACAGTACAAGTAAATCCGGCCGGGCCGAACACAGCGGGCAAGACCCATTCGAGCTGCGTCGCGATATAGCCCAATACAGAGGCGACGCACGCCCCCTATGCTTCATAGACAAAGTAATGGATCATCAAATCCCAGAGGGTTTCAAACCCATAAATATTGAATCATACGACGACACAACCGATCCTGCGGTATGGATCGAGGATTTCCTCGTCCACATCCACATGGCCCGTGGTGATGAGTTACACGCCATCAAATACCTCCCACTAAAGCTCAAAGGACCAGCGCGGCAGTGGCTTAACAGCTTGCCAGCAGAGTCCATTAGCTATTGGGAAGATCTGGAGGCCGCATTCCTCGACAACTTGCAGGGCACCTATGTGCGACCACCAGATGCCGATGACTTGAGCCACATAATTCAGCAGCCAGAAGAATCAGCCAGGCAATTCTGGACTCGGTTCCTAACAAAGAAAAATCAAATCGTCGACTGTCCGGATGCCGAGGCCCTAGCAGCTTCCAAACACAACATCCGCGATGAGTGGCTAGCCCGACACCTTGGTCAGGAAAAGCCGAAATCTAGGGCAGCCCTCACGACACTCATGACCCGCTTTTGTGCGGGAGAAGACATCTGGCTTGCTCGCAGTAATAACATATCAAAGAACCATGGTACTTTGGACACCAAGGATGGCAATAATAGGTCACGTCGCAACAAACATAAGCTCCACATTAACAACGACAATACCGAGGACACGTCAGTCAATGCTGGATTCAAAGGCTCTAAACCCGGTCAGAGGAAAAAGCCATTTAAAAGAAGCACTCCGGGCCCATCCAGTTTGGAGCGCATACTCGATCGCTCGTGTCAAATACATGGCACCCCCAACAAGCCAGCCAACCACACCAATAGGGATTGTTGGGTATTCAAGCTAGCCGGCAAGTTAATTGCCGAAAACAAAGATAAGGGGCCACATAGCAATGATGAGGAAGAGCCCCGGCAGCCGAACACCGGAGGACAGAAGAGGTTCGCCCCACAAGTGCGGATGGTGAACATGATATATGCAACCCACATCCCCAAGAGGGAGCGGAAGCGTGCGCTCAGGGACGTATATGCGTTGGAGCCAGTCGCCCCAAAGTTCAACCCATGGTCCTCCTGTCCGATCACCTTTGATCGCAGGGACCACCCGACTAGTATCCGTCATGGCGGATTCACCGCACTGGTCCTAGACTCAATCATCAACGGATTTCACCTCACTCGAGTCCTTATGGATGGAGGCAGCAGCCTGAACCTGCTTTATTAGGACACACTGCGCAAAATGGGTATAAACCCCTCAAGGATCAAACCCACAAAAACGACCTTTAAAGGCGTCATTCCAGGTGTAGAGGCCCATTGCACAGGCTCAATTACACTGGAAGTGGTCTTCGGATCCCCGGATAACTTCCGAAGCGAAGAATTAATCTTCGATATAGTCCTGTTCTGCAGTGGCTATCATGCACTGCTCGGGCGAACCACATTTGCAAGATTCAATGCGGTACTACATTATGCATACCTCAAGCTCAAGATGCCAGGACCTCAGGGGGTCATCATAGTTAATGGAAACACAGAGCGCTCTCTTCGCATGGAGGAGCACACTGCAGCCCTCGCAGCAGAAGCGCAAAGCAGCCTCTCAAGGCAATCCACCCGTTCGGCGTTTCATGACCCGGACACCTTCAAGCGCGCTCGGAGCAATCGGCAACTAGACCGCCCGACACGTCTGAGCTCGTGTAGCAATGCGACCCCATCCCGGCCCAAGCCAAACGGCGAAATTTGTGCCACGCGTACACAATTACGCATTAAAAATACCATGGGAACAGGTGGGAAGGGGGGCACAACTACGGCACGCCCCAATACGCGGCTTAAACCGCACTAGGGGCTTCCCGCTTTGTTATTTTTCTCTTTCAGGACTTTAATCTCTAGAAACTCTGTCCGGCAGCACGATTGCCGAACACATGATGCGGCAACCAAGGAGGTAGAAAGCTACGTCACACCACGGAACTCCCAGGTGGATTACGATAACGAGTGAAATATTTGCTTTAATACTATTCCTCAGCTTGCCCTTGGAATCTACATAGTCCTACTTTTTGCTTATCACACTATCTGTATCATTCCGCTTTAACACACCTTTTTGAATAAACAATGCATAGCATTAAGACTATTATCGCGTTCTTCTTTTTTTATATATATGTGTTCATTAATGACGCCGTGCAACCGTACACTTTGGTACAACCAATACACCAGGGGATTAAGTACCCCACAATTTGTGTGAGAAGTCTGAACACTTTCACAAGTGTGGCACCCTGAACTTATAGCATTATATGCATCAGCTCTGAATCATGTCTTTGGTTAAATGTTGGGTTTGCCCGGCTCCTATGTTTCGGTACCTTATGTTCCGCTCTATCGGCTAAGGTAGCGCTAGGAGAACTACTGCGATTGTGCCCCGGTTCTGCTGGGCTAAGCACCTCAGTGGAGAAAGCTAAAACTGACTGTCATGATAAGGCGAGAGACTGGTCGCTGTTCGGCGAGGTATCGAGTCCCTAAAGACTTATGCAGCTTAGAGCGAGGAACCGGTCCTGTCCGGCTTACAGGTGTGCATCGCGCCCCGAATTCGGCCTTCCGAATACCAGGGGCTTTGCCAAAATTTAAAATTATAGAATTCTATGGCTAAGGGAGAGTGATAAAGCATTATTAGTCCGGTTGCCTTGTTCGCTGTGCTGAGCACCTCCCTCAAAGGACCCAAAAATGGGAACAAGAGTGCTCAGGTTTATCCCGAACACCCCAGCACTCACGGCATGGGGGCAGAAGCCGAGGACTAGCCATCTCTCAGATTGGATAAACAGCCAAATAGAAGGTAATATTTTAAATTCAAACAAGCGTTGCATAGCGCATATGAAACTAGTTTTTCATCATACAGGATCACACGAGCAAGTTTA
Source organism: Triticum dicoccoides (assembly GCF_002162155.2). Lineage (NCBI taxonomy): Eukaryota > Viridiplantae > Streptophyta > Magnoliopsida > Poales > Poaceae > Triticum > Triticum dicoccoides. The sequence continues at coordinate 431,937,120 of NC_041386.1, forward strand.
CTCAAATATTACATCCTTTGAACATTCGTCCGCTACAAGACGGGCACCCTTTAGGACACCCTCATAATAAATCTCAGGGGTGCGATGCTCCTTGCCCTGCGGTGGTCCTTCCTTGATCAGCTTCACGACGTCTAGCTTGGCCCATTGCACCTTCACACGGGCGAAAGCCCGGCGTGCACCTTCGATGCAGACGGACCACTTGACGACTTCCAGCCGTGGGCAGGCATACACAAGCCGCCTCACCAGGCCAAAGTAGCTGTTCGGAAGGGCGTCGCCAGGCCACAGCCGGACTATAAAGCCCTTCATGGCCTGTTCGGTCGCCTTGTGTAGCTCGACCAGCTGCTTCAGCTAGTCGCTCATAGGCACCGGGTGTTCGGTCCCACTATACTGAGACCAGAACAGCTTCCCCGTTGAGCTTCCCTCCTCGGCCTGGTAAAACTGTGCGGCATCTGACACGCTGCGGGGCAAATCTGCGAATGCTCCTAGAGAGCTCCGGATTCGGGTAAGTAATAGGTAATTTACTTTCACATGCTTGCTTTGCATATAGAATGCCTTACCCGCCGCTATTTTCTTCATCGCGTCAATCTCCTGGAGGGCCTTTTGGGCTTCGTCCTTGGCACTCTTTGCGCTCTCAAGGGCTGCGGCAAGCTCAGACTCTCGCGTCTTCGAGTCAAGCTCCAACGCCTCGTGCTTCGTCACGAGAGCCTGGAGCTCTTGCTGCACCTCGCCCACCCGAGCCTCTTGCCTTTCCCGCTCGGTGCGCTCCTTGGTCGCTTTATCTTCGGCCTTGGACAATGCTTGCTTTAGGGTCGCCACTTCGGTCGTGGCCCCTGGCAAATATACGATGATCCTGTCATTTTGCAATCGCGTCTTCTTTTATATATACATATCTATAGACAGGGTATTACTTACCCTTGTTCTCCTCGAGCTGCCTCTTGGCAAGGCCGAGCTCTTTCTTGGACCCCTCGAGGTCCTACTTCAGTGTGGCGACCTCCGCAGTCAGTGCGGCTGAGGCCAGCAGCGAAGCCTGTATACGCATATTGACATACTTATATTAGACTCCTGCGATATTATTTGATCCTCTATTCGGCTTTTCTTTGTGAACACCAAACAGAGAATCAGGGGCTACTGTCTATGCGGTAATATTTTTCCTATATTTTAAACACTTACCTCAAAGCCTATTAGAAGGCTGGCACATGCTTCAGTCAATCCGCTTTTGGCGTACTGAACCTTCTGGACCACCGCACTCATAATAGTACGGTGCTCCTCATCGATGGAAGCGCTGCGAAGCGCTCCCAGCAGATTGTCCGGCGCCTCTGGATGGACAGAGGTCACTGGCACAGGCGTCTTGCCCCTCTTGGAAGGAGGCCGCCTGCCCGAGTCCGGAACCATTGGAGGTTCCGGCGCGGTGTCCGGCTGAGGGCCGAACTCGGAGCCCTTAGGGCCTTGTTCCTTCCACTCCTAGAGTCCGGAAGGTCACCTTGCGGCGCCTCCGGGACTGTCTCCCCTCGACCCGATGCCTCTTGAGACAATACCTCGGTGTCGTCCGCAGGGCAAGGGGAGGTGGCGGTCGGAAGTGGATCGCTATCCATATCCGACAAGCCCAGGGAGCTGTCCGACGATACATCGACATGGGCTCGTGGCGGCCTGCATAATCATATTCGGTGTTAGGGGAAGCAGTGCGAATGTGCGATAAAGGAATGCTATGAGTTACTCTGGTATCCGAATACTTACGACTTCGCCAGGGGCTTGGCCCTTAGCATCCAGTCGTCTTCGCCTTCGGCGGCAGTGGTGGAACTGTCCGGAAGGAGAGTCCTTCCCTTCTTGGACCCTTCGGCCTCCCCAGTTGGGGCGGCCTTCCTTTTCTTGTCCCCCCCATCCGAAGGGGGAGCATCTTCTTCTTCCTCCTCGTCTTCGGGGGAGGAGTGTGTCGCAGAGTTATCGGATAATGAGTCTGATGACCCCTGGCGTCGAGAACTCTTTCTGGTTCCCTTGGCCTTCTTGGTCTTCTCCGGCACCTTGTAAGGAGCCGGAGTCAACATCTTCGTCAGGAGAGCGTCTGCTGGGCCTTTGGGCAACGGAGCCGGATAGTCGACCTGTCCGGCCGTCTCCTGCCAGTCCTGTCAAAGGTACAAGAGCTTAGATCCCACATAGAGTCAAACTATGAAAAAACAAGTATCTTGTGAGAGGTAAAACAGCTTACTGCGCTAGCTTGGCGCTTCGCGCAGAATCCGCGATCCTGGGTAGTGGGAGGGGGAACCTCGGCACCCTTGAATAGCACCTTCCAGGCATCCTCGTGAGTTGTGTCGAAGAGCCTATTTAGAGTTCGGTGCTGGGCCGGGTCGAACTCCCACAAGTTGAAAGCCCATTGTTGGTACGGAAGGATCTGGCGGATGAGCATGACCTGGACTACGTTGACGAGTTTGAGCTTCTTGTTCACAATGTTTTGAATACTGATTTGGAGTTCGGTCAGCTCTCCCAGACTACCCCAGGACAGGCCCTTCTCTTGCCAGGAGGTGAGCCGCGTGGGGATGCCAGATCGGAACTCGGGGCTGCTGCCCATTTAGGGTGACGTGGCTCGGTGATGTAGAACCACCCCGATTGCCACCCCTTTATGGTCTCCACAAAGGAGCCCTCGAGCCATGTGACGTTGGGCATCTTGCCCACCATGGCGCCTCCGCACTCCGCCTGGTGGCCGCTCACTACCTTCGTCTTAACATTGAAGGTCTTCAGCCATAAGCCGAAGTGGGGCTTGATGCGGAGGAAGGCCTTGCACACGACGATAAACGCCGAGATGTTGAGGATGAAGTTCAGGGCCAGATCGTGGAAATTCAGGCCGTAGTAGAACATGAGCCCCCGGACGAATGGATGGAGATGGAATCCCAGTCCGCAGAGGAAATGGGTAAGGAACACTACCCTCTCATGGGGCCTGGGGGTGGGGATGAGCTACCCCTCATCTGGGAGCCGGTGCACGATGTCGTCCGGCAGGTATCCGGCTCTCCTTAGCTTCTTGATGTGTCCCTCCGTGACGGAGGAGACCATCCACCTGCCTCCCGCTCCGGACATGGCTGGAGAAGGTTGAGGTGGGAAGTGCGGACTTGGGCGTTGGAGCTTGAGTGTGCGAAAATGGATGAGCAAAGGAGGAAGAAGGCGTGGATGAGAAGGTGAATCCTTATCCCTTTATATGGGCGGACAAAACTAGGCGTCCCCACTAGCCTGGTAAAACTCGCTTATCCCCCAAGCGCTGTAATCGATGGCACGGTTGGGTTACCCACGCCCGTATTGATGAGAATCCTGTGATAAGGGGACACGATCTCTGCTTTGACAAGACGTGTCAAAAAACTGCCTCGCGTTATGTGCAGGGCTAGTTAAAGGAAACGGTTCGAATAATCACCGGGCCATGACATAATGCCGTGTTGCCAAAACAAGTCAGCAAATTAGATTTGTGGAAATATTATTCTCTCTATGGTGGTATGTGGAACTTATTTTGCAGGGTCGGACACTATCCTTGTATTCAAATTCTTCCGTGATGTATTCGGAGGAAGAACCCGCCTTGCAATGCCGAAGACAACACTGCGCGCCGGACTCATCATCATTGAAGCCTAGTTCAGGGGCTACTGAGGGAGTCCTGGATTAGGGGGTCTCCGGACAGCCGGATTATATCCTTTGACTGTACTGTTAGTGTTGGTGGGAATGACACCTATGGGATCACAAGAATCCCTACTGCGGTTAGTGGGGTGCGGGGTCGTGAGAAGAGCGGATCTAACAGGTAGCACACGGTTCGTTTATCCAGGTTCGGGCCGCGAGGATGCGTAAAACCCTACTCCTGCTTTGGTGGATTGTATATCTGTGTTCTTGAGCTAGCTATGGGGCGTGAGGAGCTCCAAAAAGCCGAATCCTTCTCCTGGTCGCCTCGGGCCTCCTTTTATAGAAAAAGAGATTGCCACAGTGGCACACCAGAGGTGGAAAGGGTACAGTGATGCGAGGTTATCCCTCGCATTACATGAGAAGGCACATTTAATGCGTCTTGCTTAGGTGTCCTTGCTTTATCGGGGACGGGGGAGAGATCTGTCTCGTCCGTCGCCGCTCCTTCTTGTGTCGACACACGCCTTGGCCAGCGATGCCTGAGATGCCATGCAGGTAGGCAGGCAGCTGAGGTGGCGCAATGGTGGGTCTTCACGAAGATCTGCATGCCGCCACGCAGGTGCCTGCCCAGCTGGTTGGGTCGGCAGCTGCATGCGAACGGCGGTGGAGTTTAGTCGGCGTGGGCCTGATGGTGGCCCTGCGGGTGTCCTCGGTAAGGGCCTTGACAGGGCCCCGACAAGGGTCTTGCTGAGGCGCCTGCTGTCATCCCCGACAAGGTGCTTGCCGGGGGCCTTCTGGTCTTCCTCGGCTGGGATCCCGCCAAGGGTTGTCGTCTCCTTAGTGCGTATCTGATCTTGAATGTCTTCAGAAAGATCTGCATGCCGCCACGGGGATGTCTCCCGAATCCTTGCCCTTTGGGGGCAGTGGACTCAAGGGTGATTTGCTCCGTAGGGGCGGGACGAGTCGCCTCGGCAAGGGTCTTGCCGAGGCTGCTAGAACTGTCTCCCGGCAAGGATCTTGCCGGGGGAGTCCGCTTCGTCCCCTTTGCTCTTCGTGGTCTTGGCCTTGGCGTCATTCTAGTTCTCTTGAGCTTCGGTCTTACCCTGGCTCACCCCCCTTGCCTTGCTTGGTGTGGTGGTGCCCGTGGCTCAGACTGGCCGTGCACAGTTATAGGGGTACAAAAAGTGTACCCCTCTTTTTGTACACCGACAGGAGCCCCCGGGCCTGGGCCACACATAAGCGCAATGTGTTGTTGGGCTAGGCCCAAAAACGGTGTGCGGGCAGGCGGGGCGGTTTTTACCGCGGTAAGATTCTTCGCGCGCTGCGCTTCCCATGACTCCCGCGTGTGGCGCGGCGTGGGGAGGTGCATGTGACGTGGGCAGTATGCGTGGGGTTGGTTCCCGCGGGCATGCGTCACACCACAGTTAATGTGAAAGGAGGCGGCCCGTGTTTTCCCTCGTAAAAAAGGAATAACCGCGGGCGCACTGCTCACTTTCTCCTCTTTCCTCATGCCTTTTCCAATCTCAGAGCCGCCGTTTCCTCTCTTCCTTCCTTCCTAAGCTTCCGCCGTCGCCCGCCGTCGTTGCTTCGCCATCCCCCTTCCTCAGCCCTCTAAACTTCTTGGCCGCCATGGCGCCCAAATCCGTCAAGGGCAAGGGGGTGGCTAAGGGCGCTGGGACTGTGGAGCCGCCGGAGAGCGCGCTGTCGGGGGACCGGACGAAATCCGCCTTTTTCTTCCCCTCGATGGTTGATGTTCATGAGCTCCGGGCCTCCTTCAGGCCCCTATGGGGAGCGAAGACGGGGGGAGAGAATTCGGGACACCCGGCGATGCGCATCATTCCTGTTGCTTGCGCCGATCCTGCTCCAAATCGGTATCCCTTTTTCGTCGATTATCTTTCTTGCGGGTTATGCCCCCCTTTCTCTGATTTCTTCTGTGACATTATGCACACCTTCGGCTTTTGCCTCTTGGATTTTACTCCGAATGCGGTGGCGTGCATGGCTTTCTTCGCGCATCTTTGCAAAGGCTTTGCCGGGGTGCAACCCAACAGGGCGCTCTTCCGCCATTATTTCTTCCCTCGGATCCAGCCGGGAGGTGCCGTCTCTGGTTGCGTCACCTGGATCCCAAGATCCAAGGGGGCATACCCGGACGGTGCCGTGAAGGAGAGGTGGGAGGAATGGCATGGCCGGTGGTGCTGGATTGAAGATGAAGACCCGCTAGAATTCTGCAAGGTCCGCCGAGTGCCGCCGGTCCGCGGCAGCGATTGGAGTGATGTCAACGTCGCCGACGGGAGGCTCACTGTCGCCACCACCAGGATTCTCTGGCTCACCCGGGCTGGACTCACCCTTGAGATGATCGGGGCGGACTTCATTTGTCGCCGGATCGCCCCGTTGCACAACAAGGGGAGGCCAGCCTGGCTTTTTACGAATCCGGCTGACATTATGCGACTCCGCCCCGGCCTCGACCACAATTTCACGGTGTTGGCGCATGCCCACTTCTGCCAGCGGCTTTTCCAGCTTGATGTGGGTTGCGATGGCGTGGTCGAATGGACTGGCAAGGCCGCGAGGGCTGCCGCAAAGGTTGGCAAGGCCCTCAAGGGGCCGTTTTTCAAGCTACCAGCGGGGGTGGTCCCGTTGTGCAACAATTCACGTCGATCCGGGATCATCGCCATGATGCCGGACTGTAATGCGCATGGCCCTGTCCCGAGCTGGAAGGAGCCGAAGGACGCGGATGTGCAGCAATTCTTTGACACCCTGATCGAGGTGTATGTCAATGCTGACGCCGAGCGGTGTGTTGTCATGGACACCACCCAGGCAGAGCTGGACTACATCGCCACTAGGGCGAGAGAGGCACAACTTGCCATGGAGGCCGGCAGCGCCGGGGATGTGGAGGACAAGTCCGCAACGGTTGCGGAGGAAGAGGATCTCACCCGGTGGGCGGCGGCCTCCGGGGAAGCCGGCAAGGCCACTGCTGAGGAAGAGGTGGTTGATGATCAGCCTCCCTCCTCCTCAACTTCGGGCCTCGGCAGATATCTGAAGGTGGGCGACGATCTTTTCGTCCATCTCCCAGGTGCTTTAAGTTCTCGAGCGCCCGCCGAAGGGGAAGTCTTTGACGGCAAGGTGCTTGCCGCCACCGGGCTCGAGGTTGTCGATGAGCCAGGCGTTGGCGGTGATGGTTCTCCAGAAGAGCAGCTTTTCCGCCCTATGGAGGCCAACTTCCAAAAACTCCAGGCGCTCTACCGTGTCCGTATGGACAAGGTTAAGTCCATGACGGCAACGGTGGACCAGGCGGAGGTGGATTTCAAGGCGCGCATTGCTGAGACGCAAACCTGGTTCCACCAGACTCGCGAGGAGCAGAGGGCCTTTCAAGAGCAATTGGCCAAGCGCAATGTCGAGCTCACCATGAAGATGGCTGACATGGAGAAGGCCCAGGAAAAGGCGGCGAACTTGGCTGCCGCGGCCGAGGCCGTCCGAAACCAGCATCAAGCCGCACTGGATTCCCAGGAAGAGGACCTCACCGTGCGTGAGGCGAAGCTTGCCACAGCGCTCCGTGGCAAGGATGAGGAGCTCGAGGCCCTTGTTGCGCGGCGGACTCGCGAGCTGGAGCAGAGGCACAAGGAGGCACTCGATGCCCAGGCTCTGGCCCATGCCGGCAAAATAAGGGAGTTGGAGGTGGAGCGGGATGAGCTGAAGGAGCAGGCCCTCAAGCTGTCCAACAAGAAGAGCACGCTCAACAGCGCCTTGGTAGAGGCGTAAGGAGCGGTCATCAGCAGGGTTGGGGAGCTCTCCGAAGTGCAAAACTCCGTTAGAGATCTCAAGCTGAAGCTGGAGGATCTCGAGAAGATGTTGTCGGAGAGCAGGGCTCAGGAGGAGACCTTGACCAGGAGTCTGGAGGAGGAGAAGCAGCTGCGGGCGAACGAGGCCGCCTCCCACCAGGAATATGTGGCAGGCGAGAACAGATGGATCAGTCGTCTGGAGGACGTCGCCGGCAGGGTCACCTCGCAGTTGGCCACCATGGGGATGCCAAACGTGAGGTACGCCCATGAGCATAGCGGGACCGTCAACACCAAGCTGACCCAGTTCTTCGAGGGCGTCCTTGAAGCCTTGGCTTATCTTCACTCCACCCGAGCATCCACGTTGGCCGAGGAAGCCCGGCAACTTTGCCGGGGGGTCATGACCAAGGTCCTCACCAAGATGGCATACTGGAATCCCGACCTGGACTTCGATGCTGTGATGGATAACTTGCCGGATGGTACTGACCTCACGGTGCTCAAGGAGCGCATCAAGTCTGTCATCAGTAGCATCGACGAAATCAAGAGGGTGGAAGGCCAGCGCCTGGATTAGGCATCCCGTTCTTCACCGCCGCTGCAGGTTCACGACCAAGACAAATTTCATCTTTAGTTAGAACCGCAGTAATGATGTGATGTAATATAACTTTGCAGTACTCTTAATTGCATGCACGTTATTTCCCCGTTCAATTCCTCTTTGTATGCGCACCCTACGTCGATTGGGTAGGCTCACCGGCGCGGAAGCCCCTAGCGGCGTTCTGGGGACGGATCCCCATGGGCCTGCTGGGTATGCGTGCTGCCGGACGAGCCACCTTTCTGTTCTGAACGCGGCCGCTTGAACTGTCGAGCTTGACTCGAGTCAGAATCGAGAGCGTTATTGATCGTGGAAGGCTACTCTGCCATTCTCGACGCAGCCGCTTGAGCTGTTGAGCGGACTCGAAACAGGGCAATGGCATTGCCGATCGTGGGAGAGCCCCCTGGCGTGCAGGTTTC
>NC_041386.1:431945878-431958417 GCF_002162155.2 Triticum dicoccoides
TAACCTCATATAAGAAGGATAGAACAAATAAGGGTTTAGTGCAACTTAGCTTCTGTCTGCAATCGCTCGAGTGCCAATCTTCTGGCCTCCTTCCCTCTCCAAGAGCCACGACGACGAAGGAGTGCTGGGCTGATTGCTAGAGCTGATTCTCACAACTGCACCGCCCCCCTACCTGGCGCGCCAAAGATGTCGGTGGGAACGACACCTATGGGATCACAAGAATCCCTACTGCGGTTAGCGGGGTGCGGGGTCATGAGAAGAGCGGATCTAACAGGTAGCATACGGTTCGTTTATCCAGGTTCGGGCTGCGAGGATGCGTAAAACCCTACTCCTGCTTTGGTGGATTGTATATCTGTGTTCTTGAGCTAGCTATGGGGCGTGAGGAGCTCCAAAAAGCCGAATCCTTCTCCTGGTCGCCTCGGGCCTCCTTTTATAGAAAAAGGGGTTGCCACAGTGGCACACCAGAGGTGGAAAGGGTACAGTGATGCAAGGTTATCCCTCGCATTACATGACAAGGTGAATTTAATGCGTCTTGCTTAGGTGTCCTTGCTTTATCGGGGACGGGGGAGAGATCTGTCTCGTCCGTCGCTGCTCCTTCTTGTGTCGACACGCGCCTTGGCCAGCGATGCCTGAGATGCCATGCAGGTAGGCAGGCAGCTGAGGTGGCGCAATGGTGGGTCGTCACGAAGATCTGCATGCCGTCACGCAGGTGCCTGCCCAGCTGGTTGGGTCGGCAGCTGCATGCGAACGGCGGTGGAGGTTTAGTCGGCGTGGGCCTGATGGTGGCCCTGCGGGTGTCCTGGTAAGGGCCTTGCCGGGGCCCCGACAAGGGTCTTGCCAAGGCGCCTGCTGTCGTCCCCGGCAAGGCGCTTGCCGAGGGCCTTGTGGTCTTCCTTGGCTGGGATCCCGCCAAGGGTTGTCGTCTCATTAGTGCGTATCTGATCTTGAATGTCTGCACAAAGATCTGCATGCCGCCACGGGGATGTCTCACGAATCCTTGCCCTTTGGGGGCAGTGGACTCAAGGGTGATTTGCTCCGTAGGCGCGGGACGAGTCGCTGCAGCAAGGGTCTTGCCGGGGCTGCTAGAACTGTCTCCCGGCAAGGATCTTGCCGGGGGAGTCCGCTTCATCCCCTTTGCTCTTCGTGGTCTTGGCCTTGGCGTCGTTCTAGTTCTCTTGAGCTTCGGTCTTACCCTGGCTCACCTCCCTTGCCTTGCTTGGTGTGGTGGTGCCCGTGGCTCAGACTGCCCGTGCACAGTTATAGGGGTACAAAAAGTGTACCCCTCTTTTTGTACACCGACAGTTAGACTATGAAGATACAAGATTGAAGACTTCGTCTCGTGTCCGGATGGGACTCTACTTGGCATGGAAGGCAAGCTAGGCAGTATGGATATGGATATCTCCTCCTTTGTAACCGACCTTGTGTAACCCTAACCCTCTCTGGTGTCTATATAAACCGGAGGGTTTTAGTCCGTAGGACAACATACAACCATACCATAGGCTAGCTTCTAGGGTTTAGCCTCTCTGATCTCGTGGTAGATGTACTCTTGTACTACCCATATCATCAATATTAATCAAGCAGGACGTAGGGTTTTACCTCCATCAAGAGGGCCCGGACCTGGGTAAAACATCATGTTCCATGCCTCTTGTTACCATCCGCCTTAGACTCACAGTTCGGGACCCCCTACCCGAGTTCTGCCGGTTTTGACACTGACAACCGGTCTTCGCCTACTTCAAGTGCCGGGGCATCTGTCCGTCCTGCCACGAAATCAGCGAGCGCGGCTCCCTTCATGACCCTGGTAGTACTGAACTCCAACTGGAATGCTTGCAACTCGATGTTCCATTCAGCGACCCTTCTAGTAGAGTTGGGGCTCCTGAGGACTCTCTTCAATTGGTAAGCTGAGACGACCTTGATGGGGTGGCCCTGGAAGTAGTGCCGCAACTTTCGCATGGCTACCAGGAGCGCGAGTGGGAGCTTCTGAGGCATGGGGCACCGTGCTCTTGCATCCCGCAACACCGTGATGACGAAGTATACCGGGTGCTCGACGAGGGTAGGCGTGCTGATGAGGTTTGCGTCTTCCGGAAGCTGGGGTGCCTCCTGAGGTGGTAGAGCCCCCGACGCTTGATCGCTTGCCAAAGTCTTCGCGAGTTTGGGGGCGTCGTCCTGCCGAGCCCGATCCTCTGCCGCTGCTGTTGCGGCCCTCGTGGCACCCTTTCTGGATCTTGTGTCGTCTCTGCTGGAGGTGTGGCACGGCGTGATGCGCCCTTGGCTTGGTGTTCTTCCCGAACCGCCACCTGAGCCGCGGTGGCTGAGTACGGGGTGGCGGCAAGACAGAGCACTAGGGGCTCGCGAGGTCGTGTCGCCACAATCACTGGAGGGTTGGCCAGGTATATCTTGAGGTCTTTAAAAGCTTGGTCGGCCTCTGGGGTCCACTCGAACGGGCCCTTCTTTTTCATCAGCTTGAAGAAGGGCAGGGCACGCTCCCCCAGCTTGGAGATGAAGCGCCCTAACATAGTCACCCGACCAGCCAATTTTTTCATTTCCTTGAGGGTCTGCGGTGGACTCATGTCTTCAATGTCCTTGACCCTCTCTGGGTTGGCCTCGATCCCTCTGTGGGACACCAGGATACCCAGCAGCTTGCCGGAAGGGACGCCAAACACGCACTTCTCCGGGTTGACCCGCAAGTCCACCTGGCGAAGGCTTTCAAAGGTCTCCTCCAGGTCTAGGAACAAGGTCCCCGCCTCCCTAAACTTCACCACGATGTCATCGACGTAGGCTTCAGCATTTCTCCCGAGCTACCGCCCTAAGGCGATGTGCATGAGCTGTTGGAAGGTTGCACCCGCGTTGCGCAACCCGAACGGCATGCAAGTGTAGCAGTACACCCCACACGGGGTCAGGAAGGCCGCCTTCTCCACATCTTCTACCTCCATCTTGATCTGGTGATATACTGAGAACACATCCAGGAAGCATAGCAAGTCGCACTCAACGGTGGTGTCGACGATCTGGTCGATGCGTGGAAGCGGGAACGGATCTTGGGGGCAGGCCTTGTTGAGGTTGGTGAAGTCGATGCACATCCGCTCCTTCCTACCTTTCTTGGGGACGACGGCGGGGTTCTCCAGCCACTCGGGGTACTGAACCTCGCGAATGACACCTGCAACCTCCAATTTGCGGGTTTCTTGGACGATGAGAGCTTGCTTCTCCGTGGACTACCGCCTCGCCTTCTGCTTCGTGGGGCGTACGTTGGGGCACACCTTCAGGTGGTGCTCTATTACCTCTCTTGGGACCCCTACCAGCTGATCGGGCTCCCAGTCAAACACTCCCTTGTTTGCATGCAAGAACTTCACTAGCGCCTCCTCCTGACCAGGCTCCAGGTTGGCGCCTCTGGTAAAGGTTGCCCCTGAGGACCCGTCCTCCTCGACCGGCACTTGCTTGGTTTCTGCCTTGTCCTAAGTGAAGAACTGCTTCTTCTTGGTTGGTGCGGCTCCCTTGGCCTTGGAGGTATCCGCGTCGGTGGGTTGTGCTATCGTGGCGGCCTTGAGGGCAAGCTTGAGCACCGCCAGGGCCTCCTTGGCGTCCCCCTTGATGGTGAGGACACCTTCGCACCCCGGCATCTTCATGAGGTTGTAAGCAGGAAGGGTTGCTGCCATGAACTGGGCCAGAGCTGGATACCCGAGGATGGCGTTGTACGGGAGGCCAATGCGAGCGATGTCGAAGTCGATGATCTCGGTGTGGTAGTTGTCGCACATCCCAAAGGTCACGGGGAGGAGGATCTGCCCCAGGGAGCGGGCGGAGTCCCCACCCACCACCGAGAAGGGCTTGCTGTGGCGGAGCCAATCGAACGGTACGTGAAGGAGGCCGAAGGCTTCGACGGAGAGCACATTGAGTCCGGCGACGCCGTCGACGAGCGTCTTGGTGATGGATACATGGCAGATGGTGGGCGCACACAGCATCGGGAGCGCACCCGAGCTGACGGTGGAGGCGGGATGATCCTTTGAGTCGAAGGTCAGGTCGGCCTAAGGTGCGGCCCAGCCAGGCGGAGCCCCCGGGCGCTTGGAAGCGGCACTGATCTAGCGAAAGTGCGTCTTGACATGCCGATCTGAGGGTGGTGCTTGCGAACCACCAAGAAGAGCTGCGACGATGGGGGCCGCCGGTTCCCCGAAGCAAGTGATGAAGAGGTTGCGCAGATCCTGCAAGGTGGCGACAGAAGACTCCGGCAAATGGAGGAGCCAGGCGCATGGCGCACCTACAAGGGCCATTGGGAACCAGTTGGCCATGACCTTACTGTCGCCCCCGGCTTCCAGAACGGCCTCCTCGTACGCCAGCAGGAAAGCCGACGAGTCCGCCACGCGGTCGTAGTGTGGCGGCATCTCCGACTTGAACTTGGGTGGCCACCGCACCTGCCGCAAGGCGGGGGCAAGGGCTCGGAGCCCCCGAGCGCCGCTTCGGGCCCCGGTAGATCCAGCTGGAGGGGCGCCCACCATGGGGGAGCGGGCGTGGAGATGGTGGAGCGCGAGTCGATGGAAGAAAGACTCCGGCACACCCCTACCTGGCGCACCAAATGTCAGATCACGGGTTTCGGCAAAACCCTTAAGTTTTGAACACTTGGGTGCGCGCGAAGATTTCCCCCTACCGATCCATGTCCTAACTCAGCTGAGATCTTACGAACTAACTCGACGAACTTGCAACACAAAGGACACAAGATTTATACTGGTTCAGGACACCGTTGTGGTGTAATACCCTACTCCATTGTGGTGGTGGTGGATTGCCTCTAGGGCTGATGATGAATAGTACAAGGGGAAGAACAACCTCCTGAGGTTGAGGTGTTCTTGTGCTTGGTGAACTTGTGTCTGTGAGGATCTGACCCCCCCCCTAGCGATGGTGGTGGCTAGTCCTATTTATAGAGGCCTTGGTCCTCTTCCCAAATATTGAGCGGGAAGGGAGCCAACAACGGCCAATTTGAAAGGGGACAACTAGTACAGCTTATCCTGACAAAAGCGGTTCTCGCCTACCAAAGGCTCTGGTGGTGACGCCGTCTTGGGCTCCATGGTGACCTCCGTGTTGCCATCCTGCTGGTCTTGGTCTTGTTGCACGGATATGGAAACCTTTGGTTGATGCCTCGGTACTCCGCGCCTGCGCTTGCCCCCTTAGCACCAAAGAGGAAACAAGGACGATGCGCGCGCTAACACCCGCCTGGCGCTCGCCTGGTCTTGATCATCACTGCTTACGTCATGAGAACCTCACGAGGTTTGTCTGGCCTTGATCTCTTCGCCCCTCGCGAGCCAGCCTAGTGAGGCTGCCCCCTGAGGAGGTCTTGCGTCGTCCGCGTCGCGAGGCTTGGCCCCTCACGAGGGTCTTGAATGCCTTGTTGATGAAGATGGGCCGTACAGGCCTACTAGCAAAGCCACGCCGTGGGCCGCAGGCAGGCAAGTCTAGGGACCCCTGTTCCCAGAACTCTGACAACACCTCTCTTTTTCATCTCTCTCCACTTCTCTAAAAAATCAAAAGCACAAAAATATTTTACTTTGTTAGTTTTCTCGTTTGTTTGCTTTGTCACCATGTCTCAAGAAAATACCAAGTTCTGTGATTTATCAAATACTAATAATAATGATTTTATTACTACTCCAAATCTCCTCCCGCCACTAGTGCATAGTCATATGATATTAATGCTGCTTTGCTAAATCTTGTTATGAAAGAACAATTTTCTGGAAATCCTAATGAGGATGTTGCATCCCATCTTAATACCTTGGTTGAATTATGTGATATGCAAAATAAAAAATATGTGGATAATAATATTATTTAGTTGAAATTATTTCCTTTCTCGCTAAGATATCGTGCTAAAAATTGGTTTTCATCCTTGCCTTGAAATAGTACTAATTCATGGGATAAGTGTAAAGATGTTTTTATTGACAAGTATTTTCCTCACGCTAATATTATTTCTCTTAAAGTCAAATCATGAACTTTAGGCAACTTGAGCAAGAACATGTTGCACAATCTTGGGAGAGAATGAAATTAATGGTTAAAAATTCTCCCACTCATGGTTTAAACTTATGGATGATAATACAAAAAATTATGTGGCACTACTGCAGGATGCTGCTAACGCGACACTACGACCAGAGACACTTTCACGAAATTGTGTGCGATGCATTAATCACAAATGGGGATGTAAAAAAACCATCAAAAAAGGTGCAAAACGTTTGCAATGGAGGATGCAACAAACACGGTTCAGATTTTAGTTGCATGCGCGATCCAGGGCATACGGTTCAGTCCAATGAACTATTTGCGATGAGGCGGAACAAAAGAAACGGGCAGCCTGATGAAGGCGTGTGCGATATAGAGCATACGGTTCACTCGGATGAACTGTTTGTGATTAGGTAACACAAAAGAAACACGCAGCCAGATGAAGGTGTGTGCGATATACAGCATACAGTTCACTCGAATGAACTATTTGTGATTAGGCAACACAAAAGAAACGGTCAGCCAGATCAAGGTGTGTGTGATTGAGGGCATACACTTCTAAAGGATTAACCGTTTGCGATTAGGCAATAGAACAGAAACGGGTAAGCCAGATCAAACTGTGTGTGATTGATGGCATACACTTCACATGGATGAACTGTTTGCTATTAGCCACAACAAACTGAAACAGTTAGATAGATCAACGTGTGTGCGCTAGACGAGCACACCCATTCTAATTAAAAGAATCATGTGCGATGGTAATAACGAGCGCGCACGGTTGATGGAACAAGACGTCTACTGACAATGCCTATTGCGGTGCACCCTATGGTGCAAACGCCACGTACGCGGCCGAGAAGGCATATGTGCCCATGTTATGCCTTCCGGGAATAGTGCCACACTTATAACCATCAGTAAATTTTGAGCATGTGTCCCATCACAATTTTTTTAGAAGAACAGGGAGGTCGTGTCCCGTCACATTCTAAATTGCAATCATGTTCACACCGATCAAAACCTAAATGGTTTCCCACTTAGGAGCGTATTACTACGCGGTTATAAATACTACCACTCCAAGATGACTGCACATTCCTCCTCAACTCCTCATCCACAAAAAGTCAAAAACAAACAAGTCATTAATCATCGTTCCACTAAAAGAAAAATACACTTCCGCGATGATACGTGCTTGTCACAGTAGGTCACGTTTTCTGTCATGCATGTACATCCATGACAATTTTATGACAGAATCAAGATAGTCATACCTGTGCTATCGTACAAGTGTTCCATGACATTACCAAAATTATCATCACAGAAGTGTCCACTTCCATGACGATAAATCGCATCTCACAGAAGTGCTTTCATCAAGGGTGACCGACACGTGGCATCCACCGTAACGAAACACCGTTAAGCTATCGAGTCCGGTTTTGGATCCGATAACCCGTTAACAGCCCCGACCAATGGGTATTTTCCACGTGTAAAATCATCATTGGCTGGAGGAAACACGTGTCGGCTCACTGTTGGGACAGATGTCATCCACTCATTGGACCCAAGGCGCCTATGATACATCGACACATGGCACGGCCGAAGGGAGGCCCATTCCTGTGAAAAGGACGTCCCGTTTGACTTGGTCAAAACGTGGCAGGCCAGCCCACAGAAAGCCTGTTAACGGTCTGTTCGTATATAGCCCATTTAAATCCCACTAACCAAGGCCCGTTACAACCTCTCTGAATTAGGCCCAGTACCGTCATCTGGGCCGTCCAATATGATTCCAGCCCATTTCAACTTCCAGCCCATGTATGGCCCATGACATGTTTCGGCCCATATGAGGCCCTTTGTAACTCTTGGCCCATTAATGACCCGTGGTGAAACTGGCCCGTAATGAATAGTGTATCACTTCATACCCATTAACGGCCCATTATTCCATTGGGTCGTTTCTAGCCCAGGTTATCTTTCGGCCTTCTCAGGGCCCATTTATTCTTGGGCTCTTTTCCAACATTCGGTTACTTACGACCCATTACTATCATTTTCTACTCGTGGGCCAAATTCAGCCCGTGGTTACAGTCAGCCCGTTTGTGTCCGTTAATACGTTTGGCCGTTTTCGTGTCAAAAAAACCCGTTGGGCTGTTTTCATAGAGTTATCAAATACGACCTATTAATGACCCGTTATGGTCCATGAATAGTACGGCCCATGATTGGCGAAACAATGATACGCCCCGTAGAAGGCCCATGGATCCTACGGCCCGTAGAAGGCCCATGGATCATACTGCCCGTAGAAGGCCCATGGATCATACAGCCCGTAGAAGCCCCATGGATCCTACGGCCCGTATAGAAGGCTAATGGATCCTACGGCCCATAGAAGGCCCATGGATCATACGACCCGAAGGAGGCCCATGGTTACAACAGTCCGTGTGTTGCCATGATTATTTTGGCCTAGTTTCCAAAAATAGGTTATTGTGGCCACTAGAAAAACACAGAAAAAGGACTGTAGTGACTACAAGCAAACAACTAAACAACACAATAAGGAAATGAATAAGCAAGCAATTAACGCTAGCCTATTACCGCTATTACACATATTACATCCACCGGGCATCAAAGTTCGCCACCAGTACAAATATAGGGAACAAAGCAACATATTACATACACTGGCTGTCAAAATTGGCCACCAGTGCAAATAAACGCGGCAGCAAAACCAGAGCATAACTGAAACAACTTCAGAAGAGCTCAAGAAACATTATCCTGGGTATCCACCATGCTGGCAATAAGCTTAGCAAGCTTATTAGCTTTGTCCTGTTTGGCGCTAAAATCCTCCAAAGCTTACTGTTGCACCAGAAAGTATGCATCTGAATGCTCCAGGGACTTCCGCAGTCCTTCCGCTTCTTGTCGCAGCATAGCTGATCGATGTCTTTTAGCTTGTAGTTGAGACTCAAGAAACCGAACTGATTCAGACAGTGAGTTTGAATAGCTTGTGCAAGCAGTAGTGGCTAGTAACTCGAACACTAAACCAAGACAGGACTTTGGGGTTGTCTCACTGTCTTCGAGATAGTCTTCCTTAGCTGTTTTATCTGCTTTGTTGGAGACCAACAAGGATGTGTCACTATCCTAAACCTTATCTGCATTACTTCCTTTACCATTGCTTAATAAGGCACTCTTCCCGAATATTCTGTCAGCATTCTAAAAGAAGAAACAAGCAGACACATAACAGGTTTAGCATGTACTAGTATATGAAACTCATTTCGGTGAACCAGTTCATTAGTAAGGTGGACAGGATTAAACTACCAAGTCTTCTATTGCCAAGTACTAGTACATAATAAAAACATCAAACAAACATATATCTATGTCCTATGGTCACTGCATTGTCTTCCCAAATCAAAATAGAGACACGGTTCAAATCATATCAGTTCAAGACAAAGCAGTAGTGAAAGAATACAAAGCGTGGGAAACCACACAACACAACAAAATTTCAGATGGGTACCACAGGTCTACATGTACAACAACACTATTGACTCTGTTGTGATGCTAGGAATGTGCATGATATGAGAAGTCAACTATATGCACAATTGAAATTGAAATTAACAGAGCTATTGATAAGAGCAAACCTGTTAAAGAAACATGCGTGAACATACCTGTTGTGCCATTGAAGTTTCGATTGGATCCTTCAATTTAAAAATAAGTTTGTATGAGTAAATACAGTGATACAAGAGCAAAACAGTATGCATGATAGCAATCATAGTTAAAAAACGTGCGCCTAAGAGAGCGCTTAAGCGCGCCTAGGCTCTAGGCGTTGGCAAAACGCATTGGGCATAACTACGCTCAATCTGTGCATAACTGCGCGTAAGCATGCGCTTTGGTCAGTAAAGCGCAAGGCAGTGGCAAAATGCACAATTAACGCCTAGCATTTTTTTAAACTATGATAGCAATGGAATCTTAAATTAGAACATTTGTTCTTCAGGTTTAGGCACTTGTTCTACATGAACAGAGTACAATAAGACGCAAGAATATAGTACTTAAAAATAGAAAATGAGCTCATAGACCTTACCACATTGTTTGTTCGGGACCAGTACAGAACAAGGCGTTCCCAGTCATCGTCCAGCAAACGTGTCTCAGGAGAACGTAAGGGAATTTGATGAGTTTCTTTGCCGGTGAAGTACGTTTTCTTCAGGTAATTCCGATACTGCCACCAAGCATTCTTGAAGATAGCAGAGGTATTAGAATAGGTTACCTCATCCTGAGTTTCCAAATCGGTCCTTCTCTATAGAGAAAAATTGGAAAATTTGCTGTATTATAACCATCATGGAGGTAGGATGTATGGGCCAAAGCAAAGTAATTGCCATGAATAACATTACTTACACATAACTCCTGGACAAACACCTGCAACTAGCATTTTCCTTCATCTTCAGTATAATATTTCCAAGATGGGAAGATACGTACATACGATTTAGCAACATCAAATGTGATATATGCTAAACTATGGCTAGCTGGTTGTGCTTCCTCTACAGGAATAGCCGTACTAACTGGTGGAGTTGGGGTTCGCCGTGGTAGTACTGGCCCTTTGGGCATTGGAGCTACCTTACTAACTGCTCTTGTTTGGGAGCTTTGTGGTGGAGATGGTGCTGTGTCAACAGGAACTGGGTTACTATCTGCTAGGGTTGGGGTTAGATTGGGTGAAGCTGGTTCTTTCTCCATCGCAGTAGGGGTACAATCTGCGAGAGTTTGGGTTATGTGTGCTAGGGTTGGTTCTCGTGTATGTACAACCGGGGTGCTATCTCCACCAAGAGGTAGCATTATTTTATTTGAAGACCGTGTTTTTAGTCCGCTAGATACTGGCATCACCCGCTCCAATTCAAATGGCTGATAACAGGAAACATAGTTGAATGTACAGACATTGTATGAGAGACAGATGCAATAGATAGTGTGGAAAAAGAGGGCATGAAATAGTTGACATGTATATTGTTTAACTAAAACGGATAGCATGAAATAATTTCACATATATGATGTCTATCTAAACTGGATAGCATAGCATAACATAATTCAAAGATATGATGAATAACTAAACAGGATAGCATGACATAATTCACCTACATGTTATCTAAGTAATCAGGATCGCATCATTTAATTCACATATGTGATTTATATGGTAAATAGAGGGCATTCAATATGATGTCTAAACTAAGAACATGGTGTTGAATATTGTGTATATGATGTCTAAACTATGCAATGCAAGACACCATATGCATGATATGAGCAGTATAACCGTGCCAAGTTAGAGCATACACCTTGTTGGGGGAATAGGACTGGTCATCTGTCTCTAAATCCATCTCTGAGGAGCTATCGGGACCCAACAAGAGATCTGCTTCGACAGGTAGCACTATCCGCTCTGAAGGCCTTGTTTTCACTCCAGATTTTTCAATTTCCCACCCAAATGGCTGATTCACAGGAAGAGTAGTTTAATGTACAAACATTGAAAACAAATGGAAATGTAATGAAGAAAAGGAAGGGCAAGTTATCATTCAAATATATGATGCCTGGTTAAACAGGATGGCATTGCACATTTCACATATATTATGGCTGGCTAAAGGACATGAGACTGCATAATTCCCATATATGATATAGAAACTAAAAAGGTGCCATTACAGAACATGTCTAAACTAAGCAGATGACATATATGATGTCAAAAGTAGGCACTGCAAGGCAACATATGCATGATATGACTAACATCATCATGCCAAGGTAGAGCAAACACCTTGGGGGGTAAATAGGAGTGGTCAGCGGCGTCTGAATCTGCCTCAGAATAGATATCTTCCTCTGGATTACAATCTGGAGAGGGTTGGGGAGGGTTTGCCATTGAACCCACAATGGAGCGATGTCTGCATGACATTGTATTGCCGCAAAAAACTATTTTATTTTTCTCTACATGTTTAGCATGACTGTGTACAATATCTGACATGCATACGAAAAAATATGGTGATATTATGTAAGGAGAGCATGCAGAAATTTAGAGTGATCGTAACAACCTGTGGATGGATCCAAAAATAATGATAGCAGGCTGATGATTGCTTTAATTTAATAAAAAGACAGATTATGATTGCATAGGCATACCCTAGGTGAACCAGATATTAGACAGAGATACTATTCATTGCTTCCTCGATATGTTCCCCACAACTAATTTAGAACTCAAATTTGAACATTAATTTGGACCTGACTTGGAGTCCAAGAGGTGAATAGGACATCAAGGCTAAAGCAGCACAAGACAGCCATCGTCAATCTCAAGTGGGATTCTAATAGCACCCCCAATAGATGATGTAAAATATATGTAAAATTTACTTCACCAAAATCCACCTGACTACAACAAATGAGGTAAGAACTGTTGACTCTGAACTTAACTGTCGAAACTGAAATTTACTGTGGAATCTGAATCTTACTGCCGAAACTAAACACACTGGTAGTAGAGAGGCACTTTACATAGTTTACGGAGGGCATGCAGTTCATCTTCAACCTGCACCCCCTGAGCCGCTAGCCCCCACTGACCGAACTGCCAGCCCCAGCGCCACCTCGCCGCCCCGAAACAACTCCCCACCGCTGGTCTGCCGCCGCCT
>NC_041386.1:431958633-431981147 GCF_002162155.2 Triticum dicoccoides
AAAGTCGATTCAGTCAACTGAAGTGTAGCCAATCGAAGTAGAGCGAGTGAGCGAGGGAGTGCTGGAGTAGTAGCAGCTTGGCGAGCAAGCGATCGAGCGAGAGCCGGAGCAGCAGCAATAGATCCGGCTGGTATGGACGCCACCACCAAAGGGGCTTCGCACTGGGGGAGAGCCGCCGTGGAGATGTCGCCCGCGGCGCCGGCTTCAAGGTAGCCTCTCCATGGGGGTGCGGGATGGAGCACCGTCAGCGCCTGGAGGTCGAGTTAAGGAGAAGGTATGATGCGATGAGTGTACAACCTCTTTGGTGGCACCGAGTAGGCCTTAGCTTCGTCCGAGGAGTCGATGAGGATGCTGCAGTTCTGGTGGAGCTGGTTAAGGCGGCACTGTGGGGATGGAGCAGCCGCGATAGACGAGGCGATCATCGAAGCAGGTCCTTGGAGGTGGAGGACGGGGCGGCTGAACCGGTGGGACGAAGAGATGTATGACGGATCCTCATCCGGGGAGGTGGACGAGGGACGTCGAGCTGTTGCGCTGGACGACATCGTCGGGGAAGAGGCTCCGGCTGGGCAGCAGTGAGGTGGCGGACAGAGGAGGGCGGGGTTTCGCGGCTGGAGCGGAGAGGTTATGGCGGCCTGGGATTTCAAATGGCAAAAAGGAGGTGATGGGAGGGGGGTGAACCATGACTTAGGGATGGGCTTGTCCAAAATGTAGGGTGTGTTACAAAAGTACCCCCCATCAATTTGAACTAGCGGCCCTTTCGGCTCAGGGTTAGAAGGGGGAATTCGCGTGTCGGGATTTGGCAGCTGGAGAGAGTTTTCACACGCGTTGTAATTTCGGGATAGCAAGGCGCGGGTTGTGAAGGCACCATTTTTGGGAGCACGATATCTGAATTTTCGAGATATAACATGGTGCGGGTTGAATTTTAGGGACAAGCCTAACGTGTAATATTGTACTTGTACGTACCAAATTAATTCGCACTTCCCTCAAACAAAAATAAAACGAAAAAATAAAACTATTCACACCACACAAAGAGAGAGTCTTGCCCCGTTTTACTATAAAAATGCTATTCAAAGCTACTCCCTCCTTCCATCTATATAGGGCCTAATGTGTTTTTCGATGCTAACTTTGACCAAATATTAGAGCAATAATATATGACATGCAAGTTACACAAAGCACACCGTTAAATTTGTCTATGGAAGGTTCTTTCAATGATATAATTTTCACATTGTGCATGTCATGTACTATTAATCTTGTCAATAGTCAAACGCGGTCTTAAAAACGCATTACGCCCTATATAAAACACGGTCTTAATTTTCACATTGTGCATGTCATGTACTATTAATCCATGTTATGTCCAATTAAATTTTTTCGCTTGCTGTATGATGCATGTAACCTACTCATACCAACATTTTAGTGCATTTCAAATGTCTATACTACCGCTGTAATTCGAACTCAATTTGAATTCGTTTCTCTATTTCAATAAGAATCTACAATCATGATTGTTGCCAACTTCAACCATTCGTGTATTACCTTAATAACACACCACATGATTACTATAGAGATAGATATGAACTATGTGTACTACATGAACTCGAATTCTATTGTTTGAATACACTTGATGTTGATTCCAAGTAATAGTACATTTGATGTACTAACTATATATTCATAATCTAAACCATGTTCCATACATACACCATGTTTATCACACATAGTATAGTGCCCCGCCCGCTACATTATGACAAGTATTTAGACCTAAGCTGCAAAAGCCACACATTAGCCCAAATTATGATCAATGTTCTATATATTATACGTAGTACTAGCAAGGTGCCCATGCATTCCATAGAACATCAACATAATCAAGGGGAGGCTAATTTGCAAATATGGAGAGGGGTGTGGGTATCTTTTTTTCAAAATTGCCATAATTTCCTTCATATCCATTAGATATAAATCGGACGGCCTATATTGCAGGATGGCGGGAACACCATCATCAACAACTCCGTTTTTAATAAGAGTAGAGATAACATATATTATATGTAGTATAACATGTTCATAACCACGCCATGTGTATCACCGTTATATATATATATTCACACATGCGTCGGTTTAAAACACTATTATAATTTCTTCAAATATCTAAATTCTCTTTTTATAATGAAGTATGATCTCTATTCGTCTTTCACACCCACACAATCCTCTTATCTTTGTAGCTAGCGCTAACTTGCTCTCGTGCATGCACACGCCCGCATCCCTCTCACCCTCCCTCGGCATTCTCTAGCTCCATCACGCAAATTTGTCTTTTCACTTTAGGTCGTTCACCCACGGTGTGTGTAGGCCCAACTCCTTCTTTACGGCACACACCGACCGATATGCCTCTCTAGCCAGGTGTGCCTAGCACAAACACAAGCCTCCCCCTTCTCTTATCACCGTCCATGCCTCACTCCCACCACTCTTTTCATCGATCTCGTACTCGCACACTCCTTCCCCCTCAATATAGTATGACTCTCGCACCACCTCCTAGATGCATCCCTCTCTCTCTATCCTTCTCCCCATGCCTCATTTTCTTCTAACACACACATGCATGTATACCGATCGATCTCCCAACATATACCTAGGTCGACTTTAACTATTCCCCCCCATCGATCAGCGTACTTCACAAGTTATGTCTCTCCTTTCTCTGACAAAGGATGATTGATCTTCCTACATAGTTACATCTGCTTACCACAGCCATATCGTCCCCCTCATCATTCGTGCATGCCTCCTGACCCGTCTCTCACACGCACGTGCATAGACAAGCAGCCATCCCCTCTCTTATTGATATTGCAGGCGTGCCCTCCAGTTGTCTAGCAAGCTTATCCCACCATTTGTTAGAAGCAACTCCACTACCACCCCCTCCAACACTCTAGCTCTGTCTCTCTCCCAACCTTATTCCTCTCCTACACATATGCATAGATGTCGATCGATCTCCCTTAATACATGAGGTAGGCCTCTCTCCTCCTCCGCACATATACCAGCCATTGTACCTCTATAGTTAATTAGGCCTCCCTCCCCCCCACCACACACCGATAGTTAAGCGCTGTAGTTAGGTATCCATGCCACAGAGAAAAACTGCACCTGTCCCCTCTCATGTTCCAGTAGGCCATCCACTCTATATCTCTGACGTGGGCACACACAAATTCGATGGCACTCTTTATCGATCACGCGCGCGCACACACACACACATCATCCCCCTCTTCGATTCTATGGACACCGAAAGCCGATGATGCCTCCACTCTCTTCTTGTGGATCGCCCCCTCTATATATATGATATATCCAGGACTCTATTTCACACACATTGCATATGTTACATTTTTTATTGACCCCCCCAAAAAACTCTCACGAACCCACACACTATATCTCTCTACGTTTGTATCTCTCTCACACAAACCCATTAGGTGGTGTACGTATACAAGAAGAGAATAGGTGCACCGTGCACGTACTCACGCTTCGTGCCCAGCCACACCCGCACGGGTACACGGTGGATGTCATTTCTGTATCAAATGGCAGCCCACGTGCTAATTTGAACGCGTGTAGAGGTTGTTTACCTACGGAGGTCATGTACCACGCGTGCATGAAACAAAGTTCGACTTGATGCGTTGGCGCTTTATTTTTAAATAAAGTTATATCGCTCAATGGCACGTACACAAAAAATAAAATGATTTTTATGGAGAAAAAGGTAGTCCGCTCCACTATATACAATGGAGCCTGCCTGCCTGGTTTGTCTCTCTTCAGAGTATCTCACACAAGGCTGCGGTGGCTCTCTCTCACACACTGTTGGTCACTGATCCGACCGCATACCGTCCGCCGGTGGAAAGTGAGGACATGCATCGTTTCTCCGTTCGACGGCGCCGAGGCAGCACGTCCTGATCTGCGGTACACGTCGTTCTCTCTGACCAAGCTCCGGTGTGGTAGGGCCTACACTACCTGCTCGCTGCCGTAGTATGGGCAGATTCCGCCCGCCGCCGCTCACCTAGTTACATCCCGACGACCTCCAGGTATCCCCTCCGGCCTTGCTCCACTGCCCTTCTTCCCACGTCACTGCATGTGGATCTTCCATACTTCTTTGCCCAAAACGTAGCTCGTCCGGCATACTTTCCATATTGCAATCTCATCCTCACACCGTTTTAGACAAACACAACCGTGTTGTTATCTTCCCTTAGGACAAGGAATATGCTTATTTTTTGTCGTCGCATATGTCATCAACTGTCATTGGCCAGTAATTATTTCCTTTCTACCTCTTTCTTGCAAACAGGGCTATCCATTTCACCTCGTTGCTATTGTGACCTTTTCGTGAATTGCACAAATCACTTTTTTCTTAAGAGTGTTTTGTGCAGTTGTACTAAAATGTCACAAGGGCAACATCTCTACATTTCAGTGTGACTACACAAAGGAAGATTGGTTTTTCTCTATCCTCCTCATCCAACTCCGAGCCTAATCTTCTCCCACTAGTTAGTCTTAAGAGAGACTGCATAGGTGACCGGCTTCTATTTGTGTGTTTATTGTTTCATCAGTAGTCCTCTATTATCGTAATCACACTTAATATCTTTGGAACAGGGACGCTCAGCTCTATTTTAGTGGAACTGCACAAAATGATAAGAATGTTGCATGCTCCAGACAACTACTTTTTTCCCAACATGCCTTGTTGACTTAGATAGAGCTGGGGGGGACGTTGCTGCCAATGAAAGCATGGATCAATTTTTAACACCTTCTCACAACTTTGTCTTTAGTTGTGATGTAAATATTAGCTCTGATCTGCTAATAGTTGAGATGCATTAGCAAGGAAGTTAGTTTTTTATTGTTTCTAAAAGAGCATCAATGGCAAGACACACGAAACAAAAACTGAAAGCTCACACCATTGTACAATTTCATATCGCTGAAAAAATTATTTGCATAGTACGTCAATTATGTAAACAAATGATGGAAGCTTGATAGCATTGCCAGAAGCCTCTTCGGCATCCGGGTCCATGTGCCATGCACAAAATTATACTCCTTTGTTCCTAAATATTTGCCTTTTTACAAATTTCAAATGGGTATATTTTAGAGTGTAGATTCACTCATTTTGCTTCGTATGCGTACTCCCTCCGTTCCTAAATATTTGTCTTTCTAGATATTTCAGCAAGTGACTACATACGGAGCAAAATGAGTGAATCTACACTCTAAAATATGTCTATATACATCCGTATGTAGTAGTCCATTTGAATCTCTAAAAAGACAAATATTTGAGAAATCTCTAGAAAGACAAATACTCCGGAGTATATTTAAGAACCAAGGGCGGTAGTGCACAACCGCATGGGAGACTCAGCCCGTTCATTGTGCCGCATTAATAGTGAGTAATGAGCAGTCAAATCATAAGCCCCACCTTTCCCACTGTAAGTTGCTCGGAAGAAGCAACCATCAATACGCTCTTCTTTGAATCCGATCATACTACTCCATCCGTCACTGTTTATAGAGCGTGCTTCAGAAAAAGAAAAAATCTCTGGGACCAAGGCGACTAGCAATCGGCCTGAAAAATAGCATTGATAGTTATAGCACGACATCTATTACTAGAGGAAATAACACGTACACATATGCATGCAGTGCTTCCACCCCGGGTACACACATGCATGCACTTACTCCACTCCGTAGTACATCAAGAGAAAATTGTGGACTTGATTGCGGTTACCACGCCCTAATTAATTGAGCATTAAACCAAATGCGTCTAAAGTCTCTCTGGTGGTGGAAATGCATTCAGAGAAATGGATCATAATGAAGCGCGCCCTGTAAACTGTGACGGAGGGAGGAGTAGTATGAAGGTGCAAAACCAAGCATGCGTATGGCCAGTCGGTCAACGCACCTCCTCTTGGCATATCACTGACATGTGGGACTGGAGTGTGAGCAAACCGATCTCAATTGACGGCAAAATGGCCAACCCGCTGTTCCTTGGGAGAGATGAGCGGCGAGAACACACAGACGGGCTCGCACAGAGGCCAAGATATATTCGAGCATGGTTGATTGATATCATCATTACATGTTGGCCTGCCGTTTTCTGCCCTTCTCCGGAATAAATGTGTACTTTATCAGAGATTAAAAAATAAGAGTACATATGCTCCACCATGCGGTTCTAGCAGTAGTACTACTCGTACTACTAAACCTTGCGCTTGGCTCTTTGCCTCTTCGTGAAGTCGAACAATGATGGTACTCCGCATGTTCGATACTATAGTGTATGCCTCTGGCAATCTGGCACCGAATGAACTGATGCATGTACACCGCCTGGGCGAGGGTAGGTTGCATTAGTCAAAAGGCGTAAGCGAGCTTCACCTTGTCCTACAAGCTTCTCCTCATTCCGCGAGTTGACAGGACACACCAAAAAGTAGTGCTAGTCCATACTCCCTCTTTTCCGGTTAATATGGCTTAATCTTTTTTGTGGGTAAATGAGAGAGCTTTATTCATATATAAGCATTCTTAGGATGATCAGCCAAGACCCTGGTCACTAGGAAGCGAGGTACCCCGCAAAAAAAGAAGTAGGAAGCGAGGTGTTTCACCAAGCCAGCTCTCGATCACATTGAAAGTGCAGCAAGCACGGTTCGCACAAAGATGCACCGCAAGGTTTGCTGACCTGTTTACATGCTGAATAACAAAAAAGAGGAAATATTACCAAGCGCTCCTATTTGTAACAGGATATGAGCCAGAATTATGCGAGAATTGTGGCGACTGTTCCATGCAATCAACTTCCATTATCACATGCGAGAACCCTCAAAGAGAACCAAATATCAGCTATGTGTTTTATCTCTCTCTCTCTCTCTCTATCTGTCTCGTGATCTACATCATGGGCTTTGTTAATATAGTTGAATCATATGATGTTTCTCCCCTCTATACTCTCGTTGTGATGAATGGAATCTTTACCCTTTGAAGTTTTGTCATGTCGGATTGAATATTCAGAGATGAGAACACATGATATATGTCTTGTGGTATGAATAGTCGTGGTGATAATGAGGTATCGTATTGATTACTTGATATATGTTTTGGCACTCAACTTGCGGATTCCTGCGATGACATTGGGGTAATCTATGCATAGGGGTTGATGCACGTTCTTGTCCTTGTTTCTCTGGTAGAAATCTTGGGGCACTCTTTCTAGGTCTTTGTGTGGATTGAGTATTATGAATATAAATATTCTTTGGTGTTATTCTAGTAAGAACTCTAGGATAGATCGAACGGAAAAATAGCTTTGTGTTATTTTAGTATGAACTCTTGAATAGATCGAACGGAAAGAATAGCTTTGCGGAGGTTTCGTACCCTACAAGCAATTCCTGTCTTTTGTTCCCTCAAGTGGATTGCACTAGCGAAATTACGGACCCTAGGCCTTGATTTTAAGCATTGAAATACCGTTTTTGTGCCCATTTACATTTGCTACCTTGCTGTTTTTATTTATTCAGATTATAAAAATATATTTCTACCATCCGTATTACACTTTTATCACCATCTCTTCGCCGAACTAGTGCACCTAGACAATTTGCCATTTGTATTGGGTGTGTTGGGGACACAAGAGATTTATTGTATTTGGTTGCAGGGTCATTTGAGAGAGACCATCTTCATCCTACACCTCTCACGGATTGATAAACCTTAGGTCATCCACTTGAGGGAAAATTTCTACTGTCCTACAAAACTCTACGCTTGGAGGCCCAACACGTGTCTACAAGAATAAAGTTGCATAGTAGACATCACTAGGGGAATGGGACGATGTTCTGCATAGACGCGGTCGACTTCGGTGATGGAGCAAACCCACTGTCGGTTCGTCCCAATCGGGGGTCTCCGCAGTATGGGCTGATGCCACCTCCCAACCGTCCTTCTAGCTATAGCTCGACGTCCCAGGTATATCTTCCTTTCGAAGCCGACTTGCTCCGCCACCGCAGCTCCCCACGTAGCTCCGTCTCCATGTCGATCTTTCTCTACTTCTACCGGCTTCTATTTGTGATGAGTTTATGTCTCATGAACTAGTACCAGTACTATTATTCTAATCACACATCTTCAATATCTTTGCCATCAGGGATGCTCAGCTCGATTTTAGTGGAACTGCACAAAAGCATCGTATGATCCAAGGGTGCCAGCCGTCTTCCTTTCGACAGGTTCTACCTGGCCAGGAAATTAAATCCTGTTTAGGGTTTAGGGTTTAAGTCGTAGTGACCCCATCTATAGTTTTTCTTTCGTACACGCTCTCACAACTTTTGTCTTTAGTTGTGAAGTAAATATTGGCTATAATCTGTGAATCATTGAGCTGCATCAGCATGCGTGTTAGTTTTCCTATTTATTTGATGGAATGTTTTAACAGGGAAACCTTGGAGTAGGAATGAAAATGGAGTGGAAAGTTTCCGTTTTTCCGGAGAAAAAATTGAAACAGAGAGAAACCAATGTTTCGTTTCGTTGGATCGCACCATCGAGCAAAACCAACGTTTAAATCACGAAAATTCTAAACTCACGCGCTTTTACAGGGCTCTTTAAATCACGTCTGTGGCATTTGTGTCTCACCCTCCTCCACGGCTCGACCCCACACAGTCGCTTGGCATGCCACTCACCGCAAACCGAGTATACGATAACTTTCTCGCCTGCTTGTTGAGGGATCGCACCATGGAGTACTAGTACTACTGGAAGAGATTGACGAGTTGGGGGAGGACAGCTAGCTATAGCACGGACTCCCAAGAACTTTTTACATGCATGTTGTGGCCGGCTATTGCGACCTTTGAACGCGGAGCAGTCGCGTGCACCAGGAAGAGGCGCGGGCGACGCTCTCTCAGCTGGCGCGCCGCTTCAATGCTGGTGCCAGTGAGAGGTCGTGTCCGCTCTGGCCGGGCATGAATGCGGCACTGACCATTTCGGGCGGGAAGCACGCGCGGGTGACGAAGAGGGTTCGGGTTGGTCAGGAGCGGCCGTGCCAGCGGTCTGGACGTCCGCAAACAAGAGATGTTGTACATTAATATTGCCGCGTATATAATTAACAACGTAAATAATGTGCCAGTTGGACAAATATAATTGGAGATGGAGATGGAAATGGAATTTTACATAAACACGGATATGCATGTCTATGTCTATGTGTGTGTGCGCGACGACTCTCGCGGCCTGGAAGCGGGGGCGTGTTTTTGATCGAGTTTTCTTTCTTGGTACGCTAAAAAATTATCCGCCAGTTTTCTTTTCTTTTTTCCGGGAACACGCGTATTCTATTTAAAACCACTGCTATGGAGAGATTTTTTTACTCCATTATAGCTCTTGTTTGATATAGTTTCTCGCGTCTCGCTCTCTCACCGTTTCCATATCAAAACAAGATGACAATATCCACACTATCTCTCTCCTCACCGGTGGTCACAGATCCGGCCGAATCCCATCCGCTGCGGGAGGTGAGGAGGTGCAGCGTTGACGTTGTCGCCGTCGGCGATGGAGGAAGCCGATGTGCACCGTCCTCTCGGAGCCGGCGCTGGCGCGGACGAAGGTCCTCCGCGCCCTTGTTCGCTGCCATCGTGTGGGCACATCCCGCCCGCCCGCCTAAGCGACATCTCGCCCACCTGAGGTATAACTTCTTGTACTGGTCCAGCTCCCCAGATCGTTGCATGCGGGTTTTCTTCTATGCGACTACTCCCCAGCTCCCCGTGTATAGTAGCTAGGGTTCGTCGGCTGGTCCAACATCGCCTACTATTATAGAGGAAATGCCACTCGAAAAGTTGTCCTGATTTATGCCTCGGTGGAGGTATACTTGTTGTTTCGACAAAAAGTACATGGTGGTTGTGCAGTCATTGTCCATATGCTCCAATTGCTGCTGCTAATCTAATACTATCATTGGTTAAATGAAGAAATGCTTTTTTTTCTCGGGTATCCTGGTTTAGTTCCCATCAAGATAATCATGATGCTTCTGTTTGTTGGTGTACTTTTCATTATTCTTATTGACACTTGAGATGTCATTGTTAATCTTGTAAAACAAAGTAACAACACTATATCCCTTTTTTATATTTTTTGAAACAGCGATGCGTATCTCCATACCCGAGCATGTCTTCCTCAATTTTAGTGGAATTGCACAAAATTGGATGGCCATTGTTGTTCCACCTCACTGTCCTCTGCCACGTGGTTCTTCCTTCCTCGAGGTTGATTACTGAGAAGAAACAGACCACAGTGAGGATTTGTCGAACTTCATAGGTGCCTCACCCAAACTTGATGCCAAATGGATGATGCATCACCACGATGACCTATCGATGCTCATGGTTGCACCTCATGGTTGCATCGGCTGGTGAAGCTGATCGATTCTCAATGAAAAACAAGCTGTCTTCCATCAGTGCTCTTTGCTTGTTACCCACAAAGATGATATCCTTCGTCAGTTCACCTTAGTTGCGTTGGAGATGCAATCGTCTTTCACGTTGGTGCAATTTCATCACACAATTGGCTATGAACCAAATGTTTCCTCGATGAAGGATCGACGTTGGTACTAAGAGCATAAGTTTTGTATTGATTTCTAAGCCTTCTCACAACTTTGTCTCCAGCTCCCCTGTAATTTTATTTGTCCAGCTATTAACTTTGATTGAAAAATGGTGTGGACTAAAAACCCCGATGGACATAGTAGCCCTCCATTTTTATTTACTCCGCATATTAGATTTGACTGAAGTCAAACTTTGTAAAGTTTGACCAAGTTTAGGCCGAACACAACAAACCATATATTAGAGAGGGCAAACTGTACATACTCTCAAACCTTTCCGATAATTGAAATTAAAATTCTTTATTTGTACACACTCTCACACGTTTCCGATAATTTGGTGCATGTGTGGTTGTTCACTTAAGGGAGGGTAGTGTACTGCATGTGAAGGACAGGAAGTGCGACCAGGACGTGTGGGTCGTTAGTTCATCGGAAGTACTCCATCTGTTCCTTAATATTTGTCTCTCAAGTGATTTGAAATGGACTACCACATACAGATGTATATAGACATTTTTTACAGTGTAGATTCACTCATTTTGCTCCTTATGTAGTCATTTGTTGAAATCTCTAGAAAGACAAATATTTAGGAACAGAGGGAGTAGTAGTTTTCTTCACTGGTACATTAAATATAGAGTTTCGTTTCATATTTACACAATTTAAAACGATTGTTATGGAGAGAATAAGAAAACCACTCCACTATATATTAGTTGTATACACGAGTACTATACGGACACAACTTCATTGACCTTAGTGCACCTGCCTTTGGGTTTATGACAGGTGGGCCAAAAATGTGGCTGGCCCACCTGTCATACAGCCAAAAGCAGGTGCAGTTAAGGCATCAGAGCTCATTCCGTACTACAATATATATATATAAGCTGGAGCCTCAGTGCTAGTTTGCTAGGGTTTGCACTCTCCACACTCTCGCCGCACTACATATATATACACACGCTGGAGGCTCAGCGTTCCTTTGCTAGGGTTTGCTATATTCACAGTCTCTCACCCTCTTCACCAGATCTAAAAAAGACTGTGTTGTGGCCTCTGTCTCTCTCACCCCCCTCACAACTTGCGAAGGAGGCGTCCGGATCCCGCCACACCGGGAAGGGGAGGAGGTGCAGTGTTCACTCTATCGCCTTCGGCGAGGGAGGTAATCCACTGCCGGCTGCGCTTTTCTCTTTCACCTAGCACCTGTGCGGGAGGGCCACCGGCCCCTTCTTCCTCGCTGTTGTACATAGTGTGGGCAGATCCGACCTCCCGCCGCATGCCTTGCCACATCCCGACGACCCTAAGGTATAAGTTTCTTTGAAACCGTCATTGGTCTAGCTGCATGCGGATCTTTTTCGATTCTGTAGTCGAATCTAGGTCTTGGTTCAAAGAGGAAAGAAGGGTGCGGTGGGGTGGAGCATGAATCTAGGACGTGGTTCAATGAGGAAAGGAGGGAGGGAAAGTAGTATAGACTAGCTATCTAGCCGCTTTGTTGGTCCAAAAGGGAAAAAGGGGGTAACCCAGTGCACACATCTATAAGGAACCGAACTCTTTGTTGAAAAGGGAAAGAAAATGGGGGGTCGGGTAGTTTGTGCAGGACTAGATTTGCTGCCATAACGTAGGAAAAAGTTTCAAAGAGAACAAATATGGGACCAACACTGATATGCTGCTTGGCTACATACTCTGCATCACCCATTTATACGTGTGGAAGCACATGGTGATGGAATGTCCCATGTCCCATCCACATGATCGTGCAGTGTGTTTTGAGATGTTCTACTACTTGTATTGGTACTATTTTAAATAAATGTTGAATTGAAGCTAATTGCTCTCTTTTCCCATTAAGTAGTGAACAAAAATGGTACCAACCCAGACATGATGCTTGTTGCTTTGTTACAACAAACTCTGCATCACCCCTTTATAAGTAGATGGAAGCACACGGTGTTAGGGATCGGCGGGAGTACCATTTCTGTTAGGGATCGGCTGGAGTACATGTTTAAGAAATGTATTGTTCAGATAATGTCTCTGTTATTATACATCAGTTACAGTGTTTTACAAATGGTACTATCCTGCTTTGTAGTTCTTTCTACATGTTTAACCAAGGTATTGTTAAGATAATGTCTCTGTTAAAATGAATCGGTCGCATTGTTTTAGGAATGATACTTTTCTGCTTTGTCGTTCTTTATACATGTTGAAACAAGGCATTGTTAAGATAATGTCTTAGTTAATATGAATGAATCACACTGATTGAGAATTGCTACTCTCCTGCTTTGTTTCCCATTAAGATAAGGTAGATCAGTAGATGTTTTTCTTTTGGGAGTACAAGTCATCAACTGTTATTTCTCAGTAATTGTTTCCCTTATACCTATTGTTGCTTACAGGGATATCAAAATTAAAGCTCAGTTTTATTCCGACTTTGATTTTAGTTGAACTGGACAAAAGGAGCCAATGTGTCTAAGACAAACTACTGCATTAGTGGGTCCAGTTGGTCTTACCACTCTACAGAAAGAAGTAGTGATTGTTTGCGCTACATTACACAAGGAATGATCGAGAAGCTTTACAGAGTATTAGTAGATGCTGGTGACATGACTAGTCTGCAGAGAGCATAGGAAACTCTACAACACCTGGAGTGCACTAGGAAAAAAGTGCCCAAACAAGTACAGGAAGCCATGACAGGACTCCAAATCTGTCAATGTCATTCTAAGCAACAATGATGGGGCATCTGGGTATGGTAATCTATTTACCGTACTTTCAGTTTCTTAGTCCACCGATTGGTGGGTTGACACTGGGGCCAATATTCATGTGTGTCTTGCCGTGTCTTTGTTTTCTTGCAGCATATAAATACGATATCCATAGGGATGCTGAGCTTGATTTTAGTGGAACTGCACAAAATGTCCGGATGGTTTGTGTCCTCCATAATACTTCATCATGCACAATACATCGAATGGTTCTCTAATCATTCGTCGTCACCTTGAGCCACCAGACTATATGTTTGAATGGTGTTGCTAGCGTCAGCCATTAAGAAGGGTAAGAAGAAAGACAAAAGAGAGATGGCTGCTTTACTTGTGGTTCGGAGGAACACTGGGCAAACAAGTTCCCAAGCAAGTACCAAGAAGCAAGGATAGGACTCCAAGTCTGCCAATGTCAGTCTAAGCAACAATGATGGGGCATCTGGGTATGGTAATCTATTTACCGTACTTTCAGTTTGTTAGTCCACTGATTGGTGGGTTGACACCGGGGCCACTATTCATGTGTGTGCTGCTGTGTCTTTGTTTTCTGGCAGCATATAAATACAAAATCCAGAAGGATGCTCAGCTTGATTTTAGTGGAACTGCACAAAATGTTCAGATGGTTCGTGTCCTCCGTAATACTTCATCATGCACAATACATCGAATGGTTCTCTAATCATTCGTCGTCACCTTGAGCCACCAGACTATCAGATGACAAACCCTGCCCGTTCCACAATCATAGGCATTACATATTTTGAATGGGAAAAGCTTGTCAAAATTGACATTAGTTTAATATATCGGAATTGGAAACCCTTGTCAATTTTTGCTCATTGTTGTTAGCCAGAAGACATGCATTTGATATTTTTGAGTGGGATGCCCTTTGCTGTGAGCAACATCGATCGTTTTTTCCTACTCCTGTCTTTAGTTCAGAAGTAAATATTTACTCTGCTGAGATGCATAGTCACATGAATGTTGACTTATGTAAGATATTTTAAGAGTTTGTTCTGAATATTGTCTATGTAATGCTAGGCCTTGTGTTTGATTGCAAAGTTGAGCTTGGAATGGTGTGGCATGCGGCATCACGAGCTGTTCACCGTGCCTCCTGAGAATAATGCTTCGTATTGTTTTGCATGTCGATCTAATGCCAGTGATTTTCTTGTTAAGAAGATCATCCTCTTTTGTTGTTTCCGTGCTTAAGAAGTTCATCGTCTTATGTTTCATTCATATCCTATACGACAAGTAGGGTAGGTTTGACGTGAAACCATATGATCTTCTGACCAACTCATCATCTTAGGCCGTGATTGGATCGTCGTTTTCCAACCAAAACCGCTTGTAAAACTGATGCTTGTAAATAAAAGTAGATGGTCTCGGGCGAAGCGCTTGGTTGGTCGTTTTCGACTAGTAAAATATACACTAGTCTCTCAAATTACACGCGTAACCCGCCGGTTTTACTTACAGAACTCAGGCCCTCGGTTTCATTATGCCTGTATTTTACGCGTTGTTTCTGATGACGAGTAAATTCCACTTGTATCTTAATACAGGTGTGAAATAAACCAGAGCTCCCAAGCGCGGCCTTACCGTTTCATGCCGTCTCAGACTCTCGAAGGTTCTCATAGGTGTCCGATGATCCTGACTTCCTGAATGAGCAGCGGGCGCTGTATCAGACCATCCGTAGGGCCCGCGAGGCCCTCTCTGTCGTCCTTCGAGTTGTTGCGCTCGTCATGGCGCCGAGCATTGTTAACATGGTCAATGAACATGAGGATTCAGGAGATGACTTTATTTTTACTGGATGACAGTAGGGACCCACTAGGGCCATAGCCGTACGTAAGCAAGTGCCTCCTTATTATGTACAACTATATTTTTTGCTTCCTCCTGGTTTCCTGACATCATGGTCCCACACCATTGTCAACCTATGTAGTTAATATAAACGAGAGAATTGCACAAGGTGCGGCCTGATAACCCACAAGTATAGGGGATCGCAACAGTTTTCGATAAGTAAGAGTGTCGAGCCCAACGAGGAGCTAAAGGTAGAACAAATATTCCCTCAAGTTCTATCGACCACCGATACAACTCTACGCACGCTTGACGTTCGCTTTACCTAGAACAAGTATGAAACTAGAAGTATTTTGTAGGTGTTGTTGGATAGGTTTGCAAGATAATAAAGAGTACGTAAATAAAAAGTAGGGGCTGTTTAGATAAAGAAACAATAAAGTAAATATAGCGAGTGTGGAAAAGTGGTGGTAGGAGTTGCGAAATTGTCCCTAAGCAATTGACTACTTTACTAGACCGATAGCAAGTATTATGTGGGAGAGGCCGCTGCTAGCATGTCATTGCTGACTTGGAATTCTATGCACTTATGATTGCAACTATTAGCAAGCATCCGCAACTACTAATGTTCATTAAGGTAAAACCTAACCATAGCATTAAGATATATTGGTCCCCCTACAATCCCGTATGCATCAATTTCTATGCTAGGTTGAAGCTTCTGTCACTCTTGCCCTCCAATACATAGTCCTATCAACATACAACTAACCCTATGGTGTGATCCATGCGCGCACTCATATGATGGGCACCAAAGGACAGCAACATAACCACAAGCAAATTAAATCAATCATAGCAATTCATCAACCACCGATAGGACAACGAAAATCTACTCAGACATCATAGGATGGCAACACATCATTGGATAATAATATGAAGCATAAAGCACCATGTTCAAGTAGAGGGTACAGCGGGTTGCGGGAGAGTGGACCATTGTAGATAGAAGGGGGAAGGTGATGGAGATGTTGGTGAAGATGGCGGAGGTGTTGGTGAAGATTGCGGTGATGATGATGGCAACGGCGGTGTTCCGGCGCCACCGGAGGAGAGGGGGAGAGGGGCCCCCTTCTTCCTCTTCTTCCTTGACCTCCTCCCTAGATGGGAGAAGGGTTTCCCCTCTGGTCCTTGGCCTCCATGGCATGGGAGGGGCGAGAGCCCCTCCGAGATTGGATCTATCTCTCTGTTTCTCTCTGGTTCCGCGCTCTGTTCTGGCTCTGTTTCACCGTTTCGTGTATATATGGAGATCCGTAACTCCGATTGGCCTGAAACCTTCGCCGTGATTTTTTTATAATATTAGCTTTCTTGTGGCAAAAGAAGAGTGTCAACCGCCTTACGGTGGGCTCACGAGGGTAGGGGGCGCGCCCTAAGGGGGGGCGCCCCCTGCCTCGTGACCACCTCGGGCACTGGTTCGCTTGATTTTCCTTCTGAATTTTCCATGTTTTCCAAAAATAAGCTCCATCCGTTTTTATCCTGTTTGGACTCCGTTTGATATGGATATTCTGCGAAACCAAAAACATGCAATAGACAAGAACTGGCACTGGGCACTGGATCAATATGTTAGTCCCAAAAATAGTATAAAAAGTTGCCGAAAAGTATATGAAAGTTGAATAATATTGGCATGGAACAATCGAAAATTATAGATACGACGGAGACGTATCAGCCTCCCCAAGCTTAATTCCTGCTCGGCCTCGAGTAGGTAAATGATAAAAATAATAATTTTTGACGTGGAATGCTACCTAGCATAATCTTGATCACATATCTAATCATGGCATGAATATTAAGACATGAGTGATTCAAAGCAATAGTCTATCATTTGACATAAAAACAATAATACTTCAAGCCTACTAATAAAGCAATCATGTCTTTTCAAAATAACATGGCCAAAGAAAGTTATCCCTACAAAATCATATAGTCTGGCTATGCTCCATCTTCACCACACAAAATATTCACATCATGCACAACCCCGCTGACAAGCCAAGCAATTGTTTCATACTTTTGATGTTCTCAAACCTTTTCAACTTTCATGCAATACATGAGCGTGAGCCATGGACATAGCACTATAGGTGGAATAGAATGGTGGTTGGGGTTATGTGGAGAAGACAAAAAAGGAGAATGTCTCACATCAACTAGGCGTATCAACGGGCTATGGAGATGCCCATTAATAGATATCAATGTGAGGAGTAGGGATTGCCATGCAACAGATGTACTAGAGCTATAAATATATGACAGCTCAAACTGAAACTAAGTGGGTGTGCATCCAACTTGCTTGCTCATGAAGATCTTGGGCATTTGAGGAAGCCCATCATCGGAATATACAAGCCAAGTTCTATAACGAAAATTCCCACTAGTATATGAAAGTGATAACTCAAGAGACTCTCTATATGAAGAACATGGTGCTACTTTGAAGCACAAGTGTGGTAAAAGGATAGTAGCACTGCCCCTTCTCTCTTTTTCTCTCATTTTTCATTTTTTTATTTTTTTTATTTTTTTGGTGGGCTTCTTTGGCCTCTTTTTTTATTTGGGCTTCTTTGGCCTCTTTTATTTTTTTTGTAAAGTCCGGAGTCTCATCCTGACTTATGGGGGAATCATAGTCTCCATCATCCTTTCCTCACCGGGGCAATGCTCTAATAATGATGATCATCACACTTTTATTTACTTACAACTCGATACTAGAACAAAGATATGACTCTATATGAATGCCTCCAGCGGTGTACCGGGATGTGCAATGATCTAGCGTAGCAATGCCATCAAAAAACGGACAAGCCATGAAAACATCATGCTAGCTATCGTAAGATCAAGCAATATGACTGATGCTCAAGTCATGTATATGATGACGATGGAAGTTGCAAGGCAATATATCTCGGAATGGCTATGGAAATTCCATGATAGGTAGGTATGGTGGCTGTTTTGAGGAAGGTATATGGTGGGTTTATGGTACCGGCGAAAGTTGCACGGTACTAGAGAGGCTAGCAATGGTGGAAGGGTGAGAGTGCGTATAATCCATGGACTCAACATTAGTCATAAAGAACTCACATACTTATTGCAAAAATCTATTAGTTATTGAAACAAAGTACTACGCGCATGCTCCTAGGGGGATAGATTGGTAGGAAAAGACCATCGCTCGTCCCCGACCGCCACTCATAAGGAAGACAATCAATAAATAAATCATGCTCCGACTTCATCACATAACGGTTCACCATACGTGCATGCTACGGGAATCACAAATTTCAACACAAGTATTTCTCAATTTCACAATTAATCGACTAGCATGACTCTAATATCACCATCTTTATATCGCAAAACTATTGCAAGGAATCAAACATATCATATTCAGCGATCTACAAGTTTATGTAGGATTTTATGACTAACCATGTGAATGACCAGTTCCTGTCATCTCTCTAAATAGATATAAGTGAATCACGAGAGTTTAATTCTTTGTACAAAAGATATGCTCGTGCTCTAACAAATATAAGTGAAGCAAAAGAGCATTCTACAAATGGTGGTTGTCTAAGTGAAGAGAAACACGTAATCCAATCTTCAAATGATATAAGTGAAGCACATGAAGCATTCTATAAAGCCATACTCAAAAGATATAAGTGAAGTGCAATGAGCATTCTATAAATCAACCAAGGACTATCTCATACCAGCATGGTGCATAAAAAGAAAAATAAAAACCTAAATGCAAAAGACGCTCCAAGACTTGCACATATCGCATGAACGAAACGAATCCGAAAACATACCGATATTTGTTGAAGAAAGAGGGGATGCCTCCCCAGCATACCCAAGCTTAGACGCTTGAGTCTCCTTGAATATTTACTTGGGGTGCCTCGGGCATCCCCAAGCTTGAGCTCTTGCCTCTCTTCCTTCTTCTCACATCGACACCTTCTCAATCATCGAACACTTCATCCACACAAAACTTCAACAGAAAACTCGGTATGATCCGTTAGTATAATAAAGAAAATCACTACTCTAAGTACTGTTGCAAACCAATTCATATTTTGTTTTTGCATTGTGTCTACTGTAATATAACTTTTCCATGGCTTAATCCACTGATATAAATCGATAGTTTCATCAAAACAAGCAAACTATGCATCAAAAACAGAATCTGTCTAAAACAGAACAGTCTGTAATAATATGAACATTCACCATCTTCTGATACCTGAAAAATTCTACCAAAATTAGGAAAAATAAAAAATTTGTATAGGAAGACAGTGCAAAAATAATAAGAACCATTTGATGTTCCAGAAAAAAATGTAAAATCACGCACTACAGCCAAAGTTTCTGTCCTGCACCGTACAAACCATCAAGCAAATGTAAACATCCTAAAGGCAAACCTTGGCACATTATTTTTATAATACAATGGAATTGTATAAGGGGATAATTATTTTTATTGAAAAGTTTATGTAATCAAGATTCACAAAGTTGCCGTGAGCATGAACAAAGTTCAAGGAACTCTCCCACTTCAACAATGCTTGTCTTTCTCACTTTCGCTTTTATTTTTGAAAAAGTTTTGGGTTCCCCTCTTTATTTTTGTTGTTTTAAAACTATATGAAAGCACTTAACAGAAATAAATGACTCTCTAAAACTTCCGGGTTGTCTCCCTGGCAGTGCTTTCTTTAAAGTCATTAAGCTAGGCATATAGTGCTCAAGTAATGGATCCACCCGGATCCCAAGGTATATCAAAGCCAATTTTAATTAACAATGATTTATAATTTAGTAGTGAGCACAAAGTAACATATATCATGTAACAATGAAGTCTAACTCTCTTCCTATGCATCGGCATGTCATAAAAGAACAATTCATGCACACATAGTAAAGGCCAATGCATAGTATAAATAGTTTCTTGCAATTTTATCATATTGGAAACATAGACAGGTGGAGATATAGTTCCTCTCTCATAATAATTGCAAGTAGGAGCAGCAAGCACATGCATATTATATTCATCAAAATCATCATGTGTAATGGTAAAAGGCAACCCATCAATATAATCCTTAATAAGGGCAAACTTCTCCAATATAGTGTAGTTGGGAGAATTGAAAAAGATAACAGGACTATCATGCGTGGGTGCAATAGCAACAATTTCATGTTTAACATAAGGAACTATAGAAAGTTCATCTCCATAAGCATAATTCATATTGGCATCTTGGCCACCAGCATCATCAAAAAGGGATATTTCAAAAGAATCCAAGGGAGCATAACAGTCATCATAGCAATCATCCTTCGGTAAGCACGAAGGGGAATTAAACAATGTATGAGTTGAAGAGTTACTCTCATTAGAAGGTGGGCACGGGTGATCAATCCGCTCTTCCTCCTTTTGTTCTTCGCTCTCTTCCTCATCTTTTTCATCCAATGAGCTCATAGTGTCATCAACTTCTTCTTCCATAGATTCCTGCAAAATATTGGTCTCTTCTTGGACAGCGGTGACTTTCTTAATAAGTGCATTAATTTCATAATTGTATTCATAATTCTCATAGCAATATTTGAGGATAGCTAAATTTTCAGATCTATAACAAGCATCATCAATATCATCAAACTCTTTAAACATAGATTCAATTTCATAAGCACCCATAAAAGCAA
This sequence comes from Triticum dicoccoides, assembly GCF_002162155.2. Taxonomy (NCBI): domain Eukaryota; kingdom Viridiplantae; phylum Streptophyta; class Magnoliopsida; order Poales; family Poaceae; genus Triticum; species Triticum dicoccoides. Next base: position 431,979,199 of record NC_041386.1, read on the forward strand.
CAAATTCTTCTATTTGTTCCACATCATAGTAATCATATATACCTCTAGCATAAGAAGCCAAGGTTTCATTATCATTAAATTTGCATCAAAAGGGGAGGTGTGGAGAATTCATCCTAGAGCAACAAGTATAATCATATTCCGAGCATAGTTGTCTAGCATACCACTTCAATATATAAATTTGATCCCATAATAGTTTCCCTTTTTGTGTCAAGCGATAATCCCTAAAGTATTCACATTGATCCAACGTTACTCCCATTACATAATTGAATGGGGTTTTCTCAGGATTATTAAAGTAGTACATAATATCTTTCACATAACTAGCATCGAGGGTTTTAGGAGGTTCCCTATCTCCATGAGCAGAAAGTACACCTAATTTTTTTGGTATTTCATGTTCCATATCCATAACTAAAGATAGAGAACAACTAAGAACAGCAAATAAAAATTACTTAGTGATAAAGCAAACAAGCACACACGAGAATATTCACCCCACGCTATTGCTCCCCAGCAACGGCGCCAGAAAAAGGTCTTGATAACCCACAAGTATAGGGGATTGCAATACTTTCCGATAAGTAAGAGTGTCGAACCCAACGAGGAGCTAAAGGTAGAACAAATATTCCCTCAAGTTCTATCGACCACCGATACAACTCTACACACGCTTGACGTTAGCTTTACCTAGAACAAGTATGAAACTAGAAGTACTTTGTAGGTGTTGTTGGATAGGTTTGCAAGATAATAAATCGTACGTAAATAAAAAGTAGGGGCTGTTTAGATAAAGAAACAATAAAGTAAATATAGCAAGTGTGGAAAAGTGGTGGTAGGAGTTGCGAAATTGTCCCTAAGCAATTGACTACTTTACTAGACCGATAGCAAGTATTATGTGGGAGAGGCCGCTGCTAGCATGTCATCGCTGACTTGGAATTCTATGCACTTATGATTGCAACTATTAGCAAGCATCCACAACTACTAATGTTCATTAAGGTAAAACCCAACCATAGCATTAAGATATATTGGTCCCCCTTCAATCCCGTATGCATCAATTTCTATGCTAGGTTGAAGCTTCTGTCACTCTTGCCCTCCAATACATAGTCCTATCAACATACAACTAGCCCTATGGTGTGATCCGCGCGCGCGCTCATATGATGGGCACCAAAGGACATCAACATAACCACAAGCAAATTAAATCAATCATAGAAATTCCTCAACCACCGATAGGACAACGAAAATCTACTCACACATCATAGGATGGCAACACATCATTGGATAATAATATGAAGCATAAATGTAACATCCCAAATTTTCAATTTGAAATGTTATACACTAGATCATCATTGCATATCATATTTTATTGCATTTTGGTTGATCCTAGAAAATTCAATGCAACTCAAGGACCCTCGGAGAGAGTTGGGGATTTCGTTATTTTCATATTTGAGTTTTCTCAAATTTTGAAAATAGGATCATTTGATTATATATATTTTATCTTCAATTATTTCTATTATGAAAATATGAAAGAGGGAATAAAATGACTTTGCCAAAATAAAGAAATATTGAGGATTTAATAAAAAATCAAATAAGATTTTATTTTGGTTTTATTTGCTATTTTATTTGAATTTAGGAAAAATGCGCATTTTCCAAAATTGCATTTAGGCCCCAAATAAATGTTCATCCTGAGCGGCTTGATTTTACAAGCCGGGGAAAATTTATTTCGAGATTTTTGGAGTCCGTTTAGTATTCTTTTTGTTTTTTTCTGAGCGTAACTATTTAAAAAAACGCGCAAACGACTTACCGGGCCGTGTCCGACCAGGACTCCCAGCCCGACCGGCTTTAAATAGCCGGGAGGCCCAGCCGCCACCCCCACCGAAACCCTAGCCCGCAGCCGCCCCCCTAGCGCGCCACCACCCGCCGCCGCCGCCGCCCGCCGTCGCCCGCGCCGCCACCCGCCGCTGCTGCCG
>NC_041386.1:431981312-431989305 GCF_002162155.2 Triticum dicoccoides
CTGCTGCCGCCGCTGCCGCCGGAGGTAGATCTTGCCGCCAGTTTTTTTTAGAAAACCGATCGGTTTTCCGTCGGTTCATTCGGTTTTTTTAGTTTCGTTTTTTTAAATAGATCGGTTTTTTCGGTTTATTTATTAAGCGAGCGTTCGCCTGTTCGTTCGCTTTAACGAACGCATTCTTTGTTTAGATCCATATAACGAACGTTCGTTCGTTAATCTGTTCTTGGTTTTCTTTTTCTCGGATTAAATCCGCGATTTTTCTGATCGCGATCCCTGATCCGAAGTTCATTTTAGTATAACTTTTCACCCATTTATCGGAATCAGGTGATTCAAGAGCCTGGAGTTTCGTCTTGAAACCCTCTTTCCGTTTAACCAACTCAAACAAGTTTTTGAAACTGTAAAAATTGCCCTAGATCCAGAATAGTAAACAAAGCATGTTTCTTTTGCCGTTTGTCTTTCGTTGCTTCGTTCGATTTGATTCTTTTTGCCAACCGGAGTTCTTAAGTTGAACTTTCTGGTTAGATCTCTTATTTGAGTTTTACCTGTGCATTAGTTGAGTACTTATTGTATGCTTGTTTGTTTGCGATAGAGTACCCGGAGTGCACCGCTTGCTACTTCGAATCGCTAGGTTTTGCGGATCATCAGCAAGGCAAGTAACACTTTGATCATACTTCATGTTACCCAGTTTTATTGCATTAGATCAATCCTCACACATTGCATGATTAGGATCCAATTAAATTGTGGGTTTGGGAACTAGTTGAGGTAGTACCTATTACCTGTTATTATCAAACCTTTGGGAGTTACTTCTACGTTTGCTTATTCTGCTATTGCTATGCTAGTAGACGTGGATTGGGTGAGTGTTTCCATGACAGATGTGAGATTGTTAAATTAATGGTTTATCTAAGGTGGCAACTTAAATACACATCTGGGTGGATTGAGGCACCTGGGTATTCCAGCGATTGCCTGTTTTCTTTGGACCGCCACCTAGGCTCAAAGGGATCATGAGATTATTCATGCTAGAAACTTTAGTGTGCAGCCACAAGCTACTATGGGCTCTAGCATAGTTGACTAAGTCGTGCGAACTCTTAGAGTGGTAGACTAGCAGATGCAGGGGATGTAGGTTGGTACGGTCTACCCGTTCGTAAGGTGCTAGCACTTCTAAAAGACTGTGTCTTGGTCATCCGTTTCTCAAACACCATGTAGTGCGAGAAATCCAACGGAGGAGATTGAGTCTTGTGGGGAAAAGTGCGCAAACCTGTGCAGAGTGTATAAACTAATCATGGTTAGCTGTGTCCCTGGTTATGGACCTCTTGAGTATCTAATACCTGGATTATCATCTGAATCTCATCGTGTTACTCTAAAATTAATTTGTCGGGTTTGTTTAATGATGATGCTTAATTGGGATTGAGAATGATGTCAACCATTCTCAATGTTTAACAACTACCATGATAGTTAATTTTTTTTATTCCTTTGTAGTAGGGAAAAATAGGTTTTACGCAAAACTGTAACCATAGAGCTTTCCACCAGCCAAATATGCATATAGTATAGCCTATTTCATTCCGTTATTTTCTATGTGTTACATTGATAGCATATTCCATGTGCTGACCCGTTTCGGGCTGCAGCGTTAATGTTGCAGACTTTTCAGACGATGATTAAGGTGCCTTTAGGTCGTGGTTCTATACTCAGTGATGCCGTTGGAGTTGATGGACTCACTTATCTTCCAAGCCTTTCGTTGTTATCGTTATTAGATGGCCTTAAGCCATATTTATTGTAATAAGTTCTCTTTTGAGACACTCGATGTAATAAGTGTGTGATTGCTACTCTGTTATAAATCGTTCAAGTACTGTGTGGTGTCAGCATTGCTGATCTAAGGATGACAACTGAGCACAGAGATTGGACCATTTGAGGTCTGGTCGCTACAAGATGGTATCAGAGCACACGCTGACTGTAGGACACGACCACTAAGAAAGACCTAGATCACTACTCTCACTCTTCTCACTCTAACCTCTCATCTTTTCTACTCTTTTAGGATGGCGAATGCAAGGAACAAGTTCACGCAACCGGATGAAGATACACCCTTTGGACGTCACTTGAAGAAAGTCACTAGATACCTGAACATAGGAGTACCAAGCTTCACCGGAACCTACAACGCCACTCTACCTGAAGAAGAGCGCTGGATGATTCAAGTTGAAGTTCGAGGAAGGACGTTCATGCTAGTCATTGAGCCCATAGAGTTTTCTTTTGATGCACCAACTTGGAGTCTAGGAAAGAGCATGGCAGCTCACATCGCCATGGGACGCATTGGAGAAGTTTACCGCAATGATCTCAAGGACACTATCTATCAGATTTGTGGGCGCCGAGATGAGCAATGGGAGATGATCAGCACCAGGAAGGATAGATCAGTTGTAGCTTTTATCCAGGAGTTAAATCAACACATTCGATGTCAGGAGAACCAGATGTGCGCTGACATAATAGATCTGAAGAAGGCAAGAACAAGAATCAAGGAACTGGAGGAAGAACTCAAGGCTACACGTGAAGATTATGAAGAGGAAATCGAAGTATTAGTGGAGAAGAATGACGATCTGATCAAGAAGATTGGAATATTTATGGGAGGCCCTACACCAGTAGAAGAAGACGAAGAACCCAATGAGATTCTCCCAGAAGACTACATCATCATCGACGACACTGACTCAGATCCAGATGATAGCGATGATGACTATGTTGATGAAGCTGGAGCAGATATCATGGAGTCTGCAACCGAAGAATATTTCTAGTAGACCACCCCAACAGTAGTAGTAGGCTACCATGTAAATATAGTAGTCCGAGCACTTTTGCGATAGTTAAATCGATTGTATGCCCTTGTTTGATTGATTGAATGAAGTGAATTGTTTGCTTTTGCCTCATGTGCATATGGGTAGTGTTTTCTCTTTAGACCCCCTCTATTCTTAAATCTCATCTTTTCTAAACCCTCAGATGCCTTCGAGACGTGACCCCAGATTTACCTTTCCACCGGAGCTCACTCAGTTGATCCAGCAGCAGAACACATTGATGCAGATGCAAGTCCAGAATCAGAATCAGGGGAACAACAACAACAAACCACCACCACCACCACCACCTGTTGATCACTTAGCCCGTTTTGTTAGGCTGAATCCGCTGGTGTTTTCCAGTAGCACCGAGCCGATAGTAGCAGATGATTGGCTCTGCAAGACAGCTAGAGAGTTGACCACGTCAGGATGCACAGATGCGGAAAAGGTGAAGTTTGCCGCACATCAGCTTGAAGGACCCGCATCATCATGGTGGGAGAATTTCACAGCCACTTTCCCTGTCGACACTGTCACGTGGGACTAGTTTCACCAGGCTTTTCGTACTGCCCATGTTTCAGCAGGAGCTATGGCCATGAAGAAGCGAAAGTTTCGCAACTTGCGCCAAGGTGGACGGACAGTTGGCCAGTATATGGAAGACTTTAGTAAGCTAGCACGTTATGCCCCAGATGACGTTGCTACGGATGCAGCTAAGCAGGAGAAGTTTCTAGAAGGACTGAATGATGATTTGAGCATGCAGTTGATGGTAGCCACGTTCAACAACTACCAGGAGTTGGTAGATCATGCTCTTATGATTGAAGGGAAGCAGCAGCAGATTGAGAATCACAAGAGGAAGTATGGACAAGGAAAGTACAACTCAGGAGCTCAGCAGAAGCCACGTTTTACCCCTTGACCGGGAGGACATTTTCAACATACCCATGGAGGAGGTAGCTCACATAATCACAATGGAACCAAGAATGGTAATGGGAATTGAGGAAGCAACGGCCAGAACCGCACCAACCCATCGACCCCAGCCATGAGAGACCTGAGCCAAGTCACTTGCTTTAAGTGCCAGAAGACCGGACATTATGCCAATGAATGTCCTGAATCCCAGAATGGAAATGGCAATGGTAGCTCTGGGAAGAAGCCGAACCCTTTCAACAGGGGACAGGTGAACCATGTTAACATGGAGGAGGTTGAAGAGCAGCCGGATGCAGTAATCGGTAAGTTTTTGGTTAAGTCATTTACTGCACTCGTTCTTTTTGATACTGGTGCATTGCATTCATACATATCAAGGGGATTTGTGCATAAGTATAAACTACCAACCCAAGCCCTTAGATCACCCATGTTAGTAACCTCGCCTGGAGCAGAGTATATGGCTAGTCTATGGTGTGATCGGTTACCATTAAGGATTGATAACTACGTATTTCCCTCAGACCTAATAGTATTGGAATCTCAAGGATTGGATGTGATATTAGGCATGGATTGGTTATCAAAGTACGAAGGAAATATTGAATGTGCCAGTAAGTCAATTTTTCTTACCACGCCAGAAGGGTGAAGAATCAAGTATGTATCCCGGCATGTGCCGAAAAGGACTCAAGTAAATTGTTTAACAGGAGTTGTGCAGGAGGAAGTACCAGTGGTGAAAGATTTCCTTGATGTATTTCCAGAAGAATTGCCAGGCATGCCACCGGATAGAGATATTGAGTTTTTGATTGAGCTTTTGCCAGGCACAGGGCCAATATCTAAGAGACCATATAGGATGCCAGCCAAGGATTTGGTGGAGATTAAGAAGCAGATTAAGGAGTTACTGGATAAAGGTTATATTCGCCCAAGTTCTTCACCTTGGGGATCGCTAGTACTTCTAGTGGAGAAGAAGGATGGATCGTTAGGGATGGTTGTTGATTATCGAGGATTGAATGAAGTAACCATCAAGAACAAGTACCCACTACCGATGATCAATGATCTGTTTGATCGATTGCAAGGAGCTAAGGTATTTTCCAAGATCGATCTGCGATCAGGATACCACCAGTTGAATATTCGAGAACAGGATATACCCAAGACAGCTTTTACCACCAGGTATGGGCTGTACGAGTATACCGTTATGTCATTTGGTCTGACTAACGCCCCTGCATATTTTATGAACATGATGAACAAGGTGTTTATGGAGTTTCTGGATAAGTTCATTGTAGTGTTCATCGATGATATCCTGGTATACTCGAAGAACGAAGAGGAGCATAAGGAGCATTTGCGTTTGTTACTTGGAAAGCTCAGAGAACATCAGTTATATGCCAAGTTTAGAAAATGTGAGTTTTGGTTGAAGGAAGTTGGATTTCTCGGACACGATATATCTGGAGAAGGTATAGCAGTAGATCCCACCAAGGTTGACACTGTGACAAATTGGGAAGCGCCAACAACAGCTGGAGAGATCCGGAGTTTTCTTGGACTCGCAGGATACTATCGGAGATTTATTGAAAATTTCTCGAAGATTGTGAAGCCTATCACGGAGTTGTTGAAAAAGGATACCAAGTTCATATGGACTGAGGAATGTGAGGCTAGTTTCCAGGAGTTAAAGAAACGTTTGGTTACATCACCTGTGTTGATTTTGCCAGATCAGACCAAGGATTATGAGGTGTATTGCGACGCTTCATGTCGAGGACTTGGAGCAGTGCTTATGCAGGAAGGAAGAGTTGTTTCATATGCCTCATGACAGCTTAAGCCTCATGAGTTAAATTATGCTACGCATGATTTGGAGTTAGCAGCTGTAGTGCATGCATTGAAAACCCGGAGGCACTTTCTCATTGCAAACCATTGTGAGGTGTACACGGATCACAAGAGTTTGAAGTATATTTTCACGCGGAAGGAGTTGAATCTCAGGCAAAGGAGATGGTTGGAGCTCATCAAGGATTATGATATGAGATTGCATTATCACCCCGGAAAGGCTAATGTAGTAGCTGACGCGTTGAGTCGTAAAAGCCATGTCAACACACTAATGACGGGAGATTTACCAGGGGAGTTAGCAGAAAACATTCGTGAGCTATGTTTGGAAACAGTACCGAGAGGCTATGTAGCAGCATTGGAGATTCAGTCTACTTTGATGGATAAGATCAGAGATGCCCAGAAGACTGACAAGGAGATTGCCTCTATAAAGGAGAAAATGAGCAAAGGAAAAGCTAAGGGATTTCGTGAGGATGAGCACGATACCTTATAGTTTGAAGACCGTTTTTATGTGCCTAATGATTTGGAGATCAGGAAGTTAATTCTGCAAGAGGCCCATGATTCACCCTACTCGATTCACCCAGGAAATACCAAGATGTATGTGGATTTGAAGGATATTTTCTGGTGGAGCGGAATGAAGAAGGATATTGCGGAGTATGTAGCAGTTTGTGATGTATGTCAGAGAGTAAAGGCAGAGCATCAGAAGCCAGCAGGATTGCTACAGCCATTGCCGATACCTGAATGGAAGTGGGATAAGTTAGGCATGGATTTTATTACGGGTTTACCCAGAACTCGTTCAGGCTATGATTCAATTTGGGTTGTAGTCGATCGTTTGACAAAGGTAGCTCATTTCATTCCAGTGAAGACTACCTATACCAGTGCAAAGTTGGCAAAGATATACATGACCAGAATCGTATGTCTGCATGGAGTTCCAAGGAGCATTGTGTCAGATAGAGGAACCCAGTTTAACTCATAGTTCTGGAATCAATTGCATGAAACTTTGGGTACCATACTGGAGTTTAGTACAGCTTTCCATCCGCAGACAGATGGACAGACTGAGAGAGTCAACCAGATTTTGGAGGATATGCTGAGAGCTTGTGCGCTAGATTATGGATCTAGTTGGGATGAGAATTTGCCATATGCAGAGTTCTCTTACAACAACAGTTATCAATCCAGTTTGAAGATGGCCCCTTTCGAAGCCTTGTACGGAAGGAGGTGCAGAACCCCATTGTCTTGGGATGAAGTTGGAGACCGCTAGTTGTTTGGACCGGATCTGATTAAGGAGTCTGAACAGAAAGTAAAATTGATTCGCGATAGGCTCAAGGTAGCCCAGTCTAGGCAGAAGAGCTACACAGATTCAATACGCAAGGAGACAGTTTACGAAGTCAGAGACCGAGTTTTTCTTCGAGTATCACCACTTCTAGGAGTTAAGCGCTTTGGAGTTAAGGGAAAATTAGCGCCACATTTTGTAGGCCCATACAAAGTTCTGGAGCGTATAGGAGAAGTTGCTTACAAGTTGGAGTTGCCCGAAGGATTGTCAGGAGTTCACGACGTGTTCCACGTATCCCAGTTGAAGAAGTGCCACACAGAGATGGCTGATATACCACTGAGAGATACAGTGCCGCTGGAAGCGATTCAGTTGGACAGTGATTTGACCTATGAGGAGAAACCAGTTAAGATTCTAGAGTATGCCAGTCGAGTCACCCGCAGCAAGGTTATCAAGGTTTGCAAAGTTCAATGGAGCCACCACACGGAGGATGAAGCCACCTAGGAGCGAGAGGATGAATTGCTGAAGGGCCACCCTCACCTATTTTCTAGCCAACCCGAATCTCGAGGGCAAGATTCATCTTAAGGGGGTAGGTTTGTAACATCCCAAATTTTCAATTTGGAATGTTATACACTAGATCATCATTGCATATCATATTTTATTGCATTTTGGTTGATCCTAGAAAATTCTACGCAACTCAAGGACCCTCGGAGAGAGTTGGGGATTTCATTATTTTCATATTTGAGTTTTCTCAAATTTTGAAAATAGGATCATATGATTTTATTTATTTTATCTTCAATTATTTCTATTATCAAAATATGAGAGAGGGAATAAAATGACTTTCCCAAAATAAAGAAATATTGAGGATTTAATAAAAAAACCAAATAAGATTTTATTTTGGTTTTATTTGCTATTTTATTTGAATTTAGGAAAATGTGCGTTTTTCAAAATTGCATTTAGGCCCCAAATAAATGTTCATCCTGTGCGGCTTGATTTTAGAAGCCGGGGAAAATTTATTTCGGGATTTTTGGAGTCCGCTTAGTATTCCTTTTGTTTTTTTTCTGAGCATAACTATTTAAAAAAAGAAAAACGCGCAACCAATTACCGGGCCGTGTCCGACCTGGACTCCCGTCCCGACCGGCTTTAAATAGCCAGGAGGCCCAGCCGCCACCCCCGCCGAAACCCTAGCCCGCCGCCGCCGCCCGCGCCG
>NC_041386.1:431989749-432027706 GCF_002162155.2 Triticum dicoccoides
GCTGCCACCCGCCGCTGCTGCTGCCGCCGCCGCCGCTGCCGACGCCGCCGCCGCCGGATCCGTCGCCGGAGGTAGATCTTGCCGTCGTTTTTTTAGAAAACCGATCGGTTTTTCGTCGGTTCATTCGGTTTTTATAGTTTCGTTTTTTAAATAGATCGGTTTTTCCGGTTTATTTATTAAGCGAGCGTTCGCCTGTTTGTTCGTTTTAACAAACGTGTTCTTCATTTAGATCCAGATAACGAACGTTCGTTCGTTAATCTGTTCGTGGTTTTCTTTTTCTCGGATTAAATCCGCGATTTTTCAGATCGCGATCCGTGATCCGAAGTTCGTTTTAGTATAACTTTTCGCTCGTTTATCGGAATCAGGCGATTCAAGCGCCTGGAGATTCGTCTCGAAACCCTCTTTCCGTTTAACCAACTCAAACAAGTTTTTTCCACTGTAAAAGTTTCCCTAGATCCAGAATAGTAAACGAAGCCTGTTTCTTTTGTCGTTTGTCTTTCGTTGCTTCGTTCGATTTGATTCTTTTTGCCAATCAGAGTTCTTAAGTTGAACTTTCTGGTTAGATCTCTTATTTGAGTTTTACCTGTGTATTAGTTGAGTACTTATTGTATGCTTGTTTGTTTGCGATAGAGTACCCGGAGTGCGCCGCTTGCTACTTCGAATCGCTAGGTTTTGTGGATCATTAGCAAGGCAAGTAACAGTTTGATCATAGTTCATGTTACCCAGTTTTATTGCATTAGATCAATCCTCACACATTGCATGATTAGGATCTAATTAAATTGTGGATTTGGGAAGTAGTTGAGGTAGTACCTATTACCTGTTATTATCAAACCTTTGGGAGTTACTTCTACGTTTGCTTATTCTGTTATTGCTATCTAGTAGACGTGGATTGGGTGAGTGTTTCCATGACAGATGTGAGACTGTTAAATTAATGGTTTATCTAAGGTGGCAACTTAAATACACATTTGGGTGGATTGAGGCACCTGAGTATTCCAGCGATTGCCTGTTTTCTTTGGACCGCCACCCAGGCTCAAAGGGATCATGAGATTATTCATGCTAGAAACTTCCGTGTGCAGCCACAAGCTACTATGGGCTCTAGCATAGTTGACTAAGTCGTGCGAACTCTTACAGTGGTAGACTAGCAGATGTAGGGGATGTAGGTTGGTACGGTCTACCCGTTCGTAAGGTCCTAGCACTTCTGAAAGACTATGTCTCAGTCATCCGTTTCTCAAACACCATGTAGTGCGAGAAATCCAACGGAGGAGATCGAGTCTTGTGGGGAAAAGTGCGTGAACCTCTGCAGAGTGTATAAACTAATCATGGTTAGCCGTGTCCCCGGTTATGGACATCTTGAGTATCTAGTACCTAGATTATCATGTGAATCTGATCATGTTACTCTAAAATTAATTTGTCGTGTTTGTTTAATGATGATGCTTAATTGGGATTGAGAATGCTGTCAACCATTCTCAATGTTTAACAACTACCATGATAGTTAAAAAAAATTTATTCCTTTGCAGTAGGGAAAAATTGGCTTTACGCAAATAACCATAGAGCTTTCCATAAGACAAATATGCATATAGTATAGCCTATTTCATTTTGTTATTCTCAATGTGTTACATTGCCAGCATATTCCATGTGCTGACCCGTTTCGGGCTGCAACGTTAATGTTGCAGACTTTTCAGACGACGATTAAGGTGCCTTTAGGTCGTGGTTCTATACTCAGTGATGCCGTTGGAGTTGATGGACTCACTTATCTTCCAAGCCTTCCGCTGTTATCGTTATTAGATGGCCTTAAGCCATATTTATTCTAATAAGTTCTCTTTTGAGACACTCGATGTAATAAGTGTGTGATTGCTACTCCGTTATAAATCCTTCAAGTACTGTGTGGTGTCAGCATTACTGATCCAAGGATGACACCTGAGCATAGAGATTGGACCGTTTGAGGTCTGGTCGCTACAATAAAGCACCATGTTCAAGTAGAGGGTACAGCAGGTTGCGGGAGAGTGGACCACTGTAGATAGAGGGGGGAAGGTGATGGAGATGTTGGTGAAGATGGCGGAGGTGTTGGTGAAGATCACGGTGATGATGATGATGGCCACGACGATGTTCCGGCGCCACCGGAGGAGAGGGGGAGAGGGGCCCCCTTCTTCCTCTTCTTCCTTGACCTCCTCCCTAGATGGGAGAAGGGTTTCCCCTCTGGTCCTTGGCCTCCATGGCATGGGAGGGGCGAGATCCCCTCCGAGATTGGATCTATCTCTCTGTTTCTCTCTGGTTCTGCGTACTGTTCTGGCTCTGTTTCACCGTTTCGTGTATATATGGAGATCCGTAACTCTGATTGGCCTGAAACCTTCGCTGTGATTTTTTTCGAATATTAGCTTTCTTGCGGCAAAAGAAGAGTGTCAACCACCTTATGGTGGGCTCACGAGGGAAGGGGGCGCACCCTAAGGGGGGGCCCTGCCTCGTGACCACCTCGGGCATTGGTTCGCGTTGATTTTCCTTCCGAATTTTCCATATTTTCCAAAAATAAGCTCCGTCCGTTTTTATCCCGTTTGGACTCCGTTTGATATGGATATTCTGTGAAACCAAAAACATGCAACAGACAGGAACTGGCACTGGGCACTAGATCAATATGTTAGTCCCAAAAATAGTGTAAAAAGTTGCCAAAAAGTATATGAAAGTTGAATAATATTGGCATGGAACAATAAAAAATTATAGATATGACGGAGACGTATCACAGCCGACAGCTGGGACCAAGCAGCTCGAGCAGTATTTGTGTTTTTGAGGCGTGAGCACTGTAGAGTTTTTCTTGGCGATGTTTTCGTTGTTGTTCCGAGGAGAGCAGGGTATTAACTGGGCGGGCTGTGGCCCGTCTAGCCCAGGACAGATATGCAGCCCAGATATTAATTTTTTTCAAGATGAAAATTGCTAGCCCAGCTATTCGTTTTTTGAGGAATACCCAGGCAAGGTCAACTTGTTATTCTCCGCCCCGCTGGGCTGCAAATCTTTCCTAGGAGGGATGCATTAGGCTTAGTAGGAAAATGGGCTTTAAAAAACAATAAATGGGATGTAATTATAAAAACTGCGCAGTAACTATTAGAAAATGCACCAAACAAGAAATTAGTTTATAAAATATTATTTATGGATTTTGAAAATCTTAATTTTTAATTGTTGTGCATGCAATGTTTCGTTGGATTTTTACGTAATACAAATTTATATTTAATCTGACTAGAAATTTCGGGATAAAAATATTTCGGATCCCATCAAAATGTGGGAAATTTTATTGAATTCTGTCTTGAATGGTTGGTTTTTTTTTGAATAAATCTTGAACGGTTGGTTGAAATTATTGATCATTGTCCTGGCTAGAAAATGGGCTGTACTTTTAACAAACTGTAAATGGGTTGTAGTAAATTCCGTTAGAATTCAAAAATGGGTTGTACATTCTTACAAATCGCAAATGGGCTATAAGTTCTCTGCCACACACTTGTGGGCCTACTAAGTTGACGCGTCCCCTAAAAAAAAGAAGTTGGCGCGTATGTAAGGCTTTGTTAACTTATTATAGTCAACACACGGTTCTACCAGCAGTGGCCATTGGATGTCTATCCAACGGATGTCGTGCTTCTTCTTCAATCTTGGATGTTCTAGCTTCGGTCGCCCAAATCCCCCTGACATCTGGGGCGCACCATTTCGGAGGCTGACCTGTGGGCCTACTAAGTTCACGCGTACAAGGGCTTTGTCAACTTAGTCAATATAAACGATTCTAGCTGCAGTGATAGTACGATGTCCATCCAACGGCCGTAGTGCTTCTTCAACCTCTGGTCTTCTTGCTCCAGCCGCCCAAAGCAGCGCCGGTCATGCCGCCTGCTCTGCCTCCCGTGGTCGGCTGTGCTGGCGCGGAGGCCTCACCGCCCCCTACTACTCCCACTGCTGGCCAGGCCATCCCTCCACTAACCCACACCCCCTGTTATTCTACGGCGACGGCAGCCTCACACCGTATAGCTGAACCAGTGAACCCTCATACTCCTCTCCACGCGGGCTTCCACTGTCGCGTCTTCCCCGGCTCCGCATCATCCCCTTCCTAGGCCTTGCCGTCGTCCACCTCCTGGTGCTCTCGACGAGGCATGGTCAACATGGTCAAGGAACGACTTCCATTGGAAGAGTACTGTACGTGAAGAGGCTGACAGCTTGGTCCACGGCGGCCGCAAGGAAGTGCATCCTTATTATGCGCAAAATAATTATTCCTCCACCTGACAGCAGGGACCTAACGAACGGGCCACCGTATTTCTTGAAAAAAATAATGTTTCCCCCCTGACTGCTGGGACCCACCAGCTACATCTTCGCACGCAAGGAAGTGCCTCCTTATTACGCACAAAAAAATGAATACTCCCCCTGCTAGATGGGACCCAGTATAGTGGGAGGCTGACTTGTGGGCCTACTAGGTTGACGGGGACGGAGGGCTTTGTCAACTTAGTCAATATGCACGATTCTAGCTCTAGTGACCATACGATGTCGATCCAACGGCTGTAGTGCTTCTTCAACCTCTGGTCTTCTTGCTCCAGCCGCCCAAACCAGCACCGTTCATGCCTTGTGCTCCTGCCTCCCGTGGCCGGCTGCGATGCCGCGGAGGCCTCACCGCCCCCTACTACTCCCACCACTGGCCAGGCCATCCCTCTACTCACCCACACCCCCTGTTATTCTGCGGCGACGACAGCCTCACACCGCAGCGAACCAGTGAACCCTCATACTCCTCTATGCGTGGGCGTCCACTGTCGCATCTTCCCCGGCTCCACGTCGTCCCATTCCTAGGCCTCGCCGTCGTACACCGCCCTGGTGCTCTCGGCGCGGCATGGTCAACGTGGTCAAGAAATGGCTTCCATCAGACGTGGACTGTACGTGGAGAGGCTGATAGCTGGGTCCATGGCCGCACCAAGGAAGTGCCTCCTTATTACGCGGAAAATAATTATTCCAGTACCTGACAGCGGGGACCCACCGGACGGGCCACCGTATTTCGTGAAAAAAATGTATCCCCCCTAACTATTGGGAGCCACCAGCTACATCTTCGCACGCAAGGAAGTGCGTCCGGGCAAAAAAAAACGATTCGCCCCCTGACTGCGGGGACCCACCAACTATATCTTCACACACAAGGAAGTGCCTGACAGTCGGGACCCACCTGGTCGAAGCGTACGTAGCGTTGTCATTCTGGTTGCGAACGTGTACGTACAAACAAGTCCATGTAGAGGTGCGCACGTGTCATAGTAGAGGCGCGCACGTAGCATGTACACGTAAGTACAACGGCCAATGTGCAAGAAAGAAAATACGGCCACGTACGTACATACGGGTAGGGTCTCGAACGCCTACTCACGCATACGTACGGCCAGGGCTCGTGTACATGGCTGGGTCGGAACGGAGAAACAGCATCATCCTCGTGTTCATGGGGAGCCAACCGGCTGGGTCGGAACGGAATGCGTCATTGTGTTCATCGGGAGGGCTTGGATGGAACAACCGATGGAAACGAGGCCTGGCGTACCGCACAACGGAGGAAACGGCCTTGTGTTCGACCGGCCATGTTCGAAATGGGGTCTTATTCATTGGGAGGGGTCTGGTGTACCGCAAAACGGAGGAAACGGACCTCCTACGGTCGAAACGGGGGTCCTATTCATCGGGAGGAGTGTGGCGTACCGCAAACGGAGGACACGGACTTGTGTTTGAGCGCTACGGTCGAAATGGGGGTCCTGTTCATTAGGAGGGGTGTGGCGTACCGCAAAATGGGACTCCACGGGATACTGTTCATCTCCACCGTCGACCCCCTCCAGCCTCCACGGACTATTGTTCATCCACCCTCGACCTCCTCCAGCCTCCACCTGCGACTGTTCATCCATGGGCTCCTGTTCATCCAACCTCCACCGCGCGCTACTCCACCGGCTACTGTTCAACCAGCCCTCTCCACACGGTCTCCTATACAACCACCCCTCCACGGGCTACTGTTCATCCAGCCCTCCACCATTTACTATTCATCCAACCCTCCACAGGGTGGTCCTGTTCATCCAGCCCTCCACGAGGGTCCTATTCATCCAGCCCAAGCGGCTCGATCAATCGGGGTCCTGTTCATCCAGAGGCAACACCACGGGGTCCTGTTCATCCACGCCCACCGGGAACTGTTCATCCAAACTCCCCAGCAATGCTCACTATTCATCCAGAGGCAACATCGATCGACATCAGTTAGCAGCAGTAGCGAAGGAATCGATCGACCGGGTTCAGTTAACAGCCATCGATCGATCACTCGGGTTCAGTAACGTGTAGCTTGCAGTGCAATCGTTCGGGTTCAGTAGGCGAACGCCTCGCTCGGGTTCAGTTAGAGCCCAACGCCTCGCACCCACGCGCGTGCGTGTACAAGAGAAACGCGCATCGCTCGGCCCCGACCACCCACCGTAACCAGGAACACCCCGATATTTTCCTCGCCCCTGCTTCTACCACGGTTTTTTCCGTCATGGACGACCCAAAGAATGTCATGCAACTGCCTCTCCGGCCCGCCCAAGACGAAAAGCCCATTTTCTGCCATGATTTTTTGTCATAGAAGTAGGAGCCCACCACATCTATGATGATACCGGGTTTTGTCACAATTATCGTCATAGAAATGTCATATGTATGACAAAAAGAATTCATTCGGCCCGAAATGTCATGGATGTGTCTTTTTTGTAGTGTTTCCTTGCATCCGCCATGGCCAGCGTGAGTTCTGGGTCGAGAGATTGCCACCAGGGAGAGGCGAGCCTAGAAGCGGGAGGACGAGAGATGTCCTGCCTCACCATGAAAGCAGCTCACATGTCCCGCCGCACGGCCATAGCAGCAAAGAGGTCCCGCCGCACCGCCGAAGTAGGACGGAGGACGCGCCGCACCGTCGATGTAGCAGACTGGTCCGGCTGCGCTGCGGAAGCAGAAGAGATGTCTTGCCGTGCTGCGAATGCAGCAGAGATGTCCTCCTGCACCGTGGCGGCCTGGGAAAATGCCTCGCGGGCAGGCATGGACTCTTACAGGCGCATGCATCCCCTCGTCCTTAGGCAGATGGATCAGATCTCCAGGTGGGCGAGGTTGCATGATGACTTGAAAGCCTCGTTTAAACAGTCTACCGACCTCATTCATGATGCTACTGAAAATTATTATGAGGGAGGAATATATGCTTGTTGGAATTGCAATAATATCAAGTTTCCTCTCTATGAGCTTAAAGTTTTGAAGTTATGCTTGTTTTGCCTTCCTATGCTAGTTGATTATTGTTTCCATAAATTGTTTGATCACAAAATCCCTATGCATAGGAAGTGGGTTAGACATAAATGTGCTAGTCATATTCTTCTTGATGCTCTCTTTATGTTTCAGTTCTTATCCTTTATGTGAGCATCATTGAAATCATCATGCCTAGCTAGGGGCATTAAACGATAGCGCTTGTTGGGAGGCAACTCAATTTTATTTTTGTTACTTGCTTTTTGCTCCTGTTTAGTAATAAATAATTTATCTAGCCTGTTTTTTGGTTGTGTTTTTGTGTTTAATTAGTGTTTGTGCCAAGTAGAACCGTTGGGAAGACTTGGGGAAAGTCTTTTTGATCTTGCTGTAAACAACAGAAACTTTAGCGCTCACGAGATTTGCTTCCATTTTTTATTGGAGAGTGCTATTTAGTTAATTCTTTTTGAAGATGATTAATAGGTAAATTACTCACGCCCAGCAATTTATTTTAGAATTTTTGGGGTTCCATAAGTTTGCGTTAGCTACATATTACTACAGACTGTTATGTTTTTGACAAATTCTATTTTTCGTGTGTTCTTTGCTTATTTTGAAGAATCTATGGCTAGTAAGATAGTTTATAAACCATAGAGAAGTTGGAATACAGTAGGTTTAACACCAATATAAATAAAGAATGAGTTCATTACAGTACCTTCAAGTGGTGTTTTGTTTTCTTTTGCTAACTGAGCTCACGAGCTTTCTGTTAAGTTTTGTGTTGTGAAGTTTTCAAGTTTTGGGTAAAGATTCGATGGACTATGGAATAAGGAGTGGCAAGAGCCTAAGCTTGGGGATGACCAAGGCACCCCAAGGTAATATTCAAGGACAACCAAGAGCCTAAGCTTGGGGATGCCCCAGAAGGCATCCCCTCTTTCGTCTTCGTTCATTGGTAACTTTACTTGGAGCTATATTTTTATGTACAACATGATATGTGTTTTGCTTGGAGCGTAAATTTATTTTGTTAGGATTTGCTTGCTGTTTGAATAAAATAACAATATCTTAAATTCTTTAATGTTAGAGAGTCTTCATATAGTTGCATAATTATTCGACTACTCATTGATCTTCACTTATATCTTTCGGAGTAGTTTGTTGTTGTTCTAGTGCTTCACTTACACCTTTTTAGAGCATGGTGGTGGTTTTATTTTGTAGAAATAGATGAACTCTCATGTTTCACTTATATCATTTTGAGAGTCATTTAGAACAGCATGGTAATTTGCTTTGGTTATGAAATTAGTCCTAATATGATGGGCATCCAAGAGGGATATAATAAAAACTTTCACATAAAGTGCATTGAATAATATGAGAAGTTTGATACTTGATGATTGTTTTGAGATATGGAGATGGTGATATTAGAGTCGTGCTAGTTGAGTAGTTGTGAATTTGAGAAATGCTTGTGTTGAAGTTTGTGATTCCCGTAGCATGCACGTATGGTGAACCGTTATGTTAAGAAGTCGGAGCATGATGTATTTATTGATTGTCCTCCTTATGAGTGGCGCTCGGGGACGAGCGATGGTCTTTTCCTACCAATCTATCCCCTAGGAGCATGAGCATAATACTTTGTTTCGATAACTAATATATCTTTGCAATAAGTATGTGAGTTCTTTATGACTAATGTTGAGTCCATGGATTATACACACTCTCACCCTTCGACCATTGCTAGCCTCTCTAGTACCACACAACTTTTGCCGGTACCATAAAGCCACCATATACCTTCCTCAAAACAGCCACCATACCTACCTATTATGGCATTTCCATAGCCATTCCAAGATATATTGCCATGCAACTTTCCACCATTCCGTTTACTATGACACGCTCCATCATTGTCATATTTCTTTGCATGATCATGTAGTTGATATCATATTTGTGGCAAAGCCACCGTTCATAATTCTTTCATACATGTCACTCATGAGTCATTGCACATCCCAGTACACCACCGGAGGCATTCATATAGAGTCATACTTTATTCTAGTATCGAGTTGTAATCTTTGAGTTGTAAATAAATAGAAGTGTGATGATCATCATTAATAGAGCATTGTCCCAAAAAAAAGAGAGAAAGGTTAAATAAAAAAAGGAAGGCCAAATAAAAAAAGGGGGAAAATGCTACTATCCTTTTACCACACTTGTGCTTCAAAGTAGCACCATGATCTTCATGATAGAGTGTCTCTTGTCTTGTCACTTTCATATACTAGTGGGAAATTTTCATTATAGAAGTTGGCTTGTATATTCCAACAATGGGCCTCCTCAAGTTCCCTAGGTCTTCGTGAGCAAGCAAGTTGGATGCACACCCATTTAGTTACTTTTGTTGAGCTTTCATACATTTATAGCTCTAGTGCATCCGTTGCATGGCAATCCCTACTCACTCACATTGATATCTATTGATGGGCATCTCCATAGCCCGTTGATACGCCTAGTTGATGTGAGACTATCTTCTCCATTTTTGTCTTCTCCACAACCACCCTTCTATTCCACCTATAGTGCTATGTCCATGGCTCATGCTCATGTATTGCGTGAAGATTGAAAAAGTTTGAGAACACCAAAAGTATGAAACAATTGCTTGGCTTGTCATCGGGGTTGTGCATGATTTGAATACTTTGTGTGGTGAAGATGGAGCATAGCCAGACTATATGATTTTGTAGGGATAACTTTCTTTGGCCATGTTATTTTGAAGAGACATAATTTCTTAGTTAGTATGCTCGAAGTATTATTATTTCTATGTCAATATTAAACTTTTGTCTTGAATCTTTCGGATCTGAATATTCATACCACAATTAAGAGAATTACATTGAAATTATGCTAAGTAGCATTCCACATCAAAAATTCTGTTTTTATCATTTACCTACTCGAGGACGAGCAGGAATTAATCTTGGGGATGCTTGATACGTCTCCAACATATCTATAATTTTTTATTGTTCCATGCTATATTATATCCTGTTTTGGATGTTTATGGGCTTTATTATGCACTTTTATATTATTTTTGGGACTAACCTATTAACCCAGAGCCCAGTGCCAGTTTCTATTTATTAGAGTATCGCAGAAAAGGAAAATCAAACGGAGTCCAATTGACCTGAAACTTCACAGAACTTATTTTTGGACCAGAAGAAGCCCACGGAGTATCGGGGATGGACCAGGAGAGTCCCGAGCTGCCCATGAGGGTGGGGGCGCCCACCCCCGTGGGCGCGCCCCTTGCCTCGTGGACAGCCCGAAGATCCACCGGCGTCCTTCTTCCTCCTATATATACCCATATACCCTAAAAACTTCGAGGAGCACAATAGATCGGGAGTTCCGCCGCCAGAAGCCTCAGTAGCCACCAAATTTGCTACTGTCCTACAAACCTCTGCACTTGGAGGCCCAACAACGTCTACAAAAAGAAGGTTGTGTAGTAGACATCAGCGGCGAGCGCCTTCTCATAAGCGGCAAGGTCCTCCTCCTGGGAGTTCAGCTCGGCCTGGTGCTGGTGCCGAGTAGCCTCATCCTTGGCGGCATGTTCCATCGTCGCTTCCTGGGCTCTCTCGACATCAACCTGCTTCAGGATGAGCTCCTGTTTGCACTCAGCCAGCAAATCCTGGGCAGCCTTCAGTTCTTCATGGGCCCTGTGGAACCAAGCTTGCGTCTCGGCGACACGCTCCTCGAGATCCATCTCCACCTTGTCCACTGTCGCCATCCTGGACTTTACCTTGTCCAGGCGGGCACGATGGAGCGCCTAAAGCTTTTGGAAGTTGACGCTCATGGTCCGAAGGAGCTGCTCCTCTTGTGAACCGCCGCCACCGGCGCTCGGTTCATCAACAACCTCAAGCCTGGTGGCAGCAAGCGCCTAGTCGTCGAACACCTCCCCCTCGGTTGGTGCCCTGGTGCTCACCGTTCCTGGGAGGTGGACAAACAGGTCATCTTCCACCCTCAAGTACTTTCCTGAGCTAGAGGCGGCAGAGGAGGAAGGTTGGTCGTCAACCACCCCCTCCTCGGCGGAGGCCTTGCCGGCCCCTCCGGCAGGCCCCTTGTCGGCCTCCTCGGCAGCGGCCTTGCCGGCCTCCCCGGCAGGCCCCTTGGCGGCATCCTGAGCGGCGGTCTTGGTGGCCTCCTCGACAGCGATCTTGTCGGCCTCGGCCTCGGCGTCCCTGGCAACCTCCTTGATGACAGTGTCAATGTCCTCCCGGTCCGCTGAGGAAGGGTCTGGATACCAAGGAGGGATATGAGGCGGAGCCAAGGTCAAGGTTCAAAAAGAAGAAGAAAGAACAGGGACGGGAAACAAACGACTTACCCACACCGTGCTGGGAAGAAGTGGCACCCTCCCTGCCAGCATTCATTGCCGGGGCAGAACCCCCGGTACCCAAGTTCGCCTCCTCCTCCATATGCGTGGGCTCGGTGGTGGATGCCCTTGCCAGGGACGCCCCTTGGGGCGACGTAGTCGAGGGGGGGCGTTGGGGGTGGCCCTCCGCGGCTCCTCCTGCCGCCATTCTTCTCCTACAAACTCGTCAAGGTTAGCTTCAAGGGGTCACACCCCAATGTTCATCAGTGTAGGAGTGAGTGATGAGCTTACGCTGGGGGCTGAAGCGGGGGCTACACCGGGGGATGCTGTCCGGGCTGCTCTCCACTAGCAACGGCGTGCGCGAAGTACCCGCCGGGGGCTTGACGCCTGTCGAGGCCTTGGCCCTCTTCGCCACCCTCTGGGCCAGCGTCTCCATGTCCCTGTGAAGATAACATCTAATCAAAGGAGGATAACACAGGATTAAATTCAGGAGATGATGTGGGGGGCGAAATACTTACTCTTCCTCCACTAGCTTCCTCTTCCCCGCCGGGCTAAAAGGTTCGAGGTTGAACTTGGCCTCCAAGGTGCTGTCCGAAGGAGAAGGGGAAGGGGAAGGGGGCCGGTGACGCTTGGACGAGGAGGAAGCAATCACTGTCCTCTTTGCCACCGCGGCCTTCGCCGCCTTCTTCGCTGCCACGGCCTTCATCGCCCTCGTCTCGCGCACGAGCTGCTCCTGGGCCGGCTGCTGCTGCGTGGTCCTGCCGGGCCGGACCAGCTCACCAGAGCTGGCCCGCCGTAGACGTGCTGCCGCCCCGAGGCCGGGGGGTCGTCTGCCTCAACCTCCTCTTCGGATGACTCATCGCCCGCGTCTTCAACAAGGGGGCGCTGGCGCCGCTGGCCTCCCCGACAGACTCCGCCCACTAGGCGTGCTCCTTCTCCTCCGCGGCCTCGTCCGCCTCCTCCTCTATGGTGCCAACGCTGCCGGCCTCCCTAGCGAGCGCCGCCTCTGCTGCCCAGGCGGCGATATAGTCCAGCTCCACCTTGGTGGTGTCTTGGATGAGCAGCGGCTCGTCACGGACATAACTCTCTGACAAAGTGTCGAAGAACTCTTGTACCTTCTATGCTGGCGGCTCGGCTCAGGCCGGGTCAAGGCCATGCGCATTGAAGTCTGGCATCATGGTGATGATGGCGGATTGGCGAGAGTTGTTGCTCAGTGGGACCACTCTCGTCGGCAACCCAAACAGGGGCCCCTTGACGGCCTTGCCAGCCCGGTCCTCTCAGCCCTGCCGTCGCTGTTCATGTCAAGCTGAAAGAGCCTTTTACAGAAATGGGGGTGCCCCATCACCGGGCCAAGTCAGAGCCTCATGATGTCGGCCGCGTTCTTGAAATCCCAAGCCGGCCTCCCCTTGTTGTGCAGCGGGGCGATTCGGCGCCGGATGAAGTCGACCCACATCATCTCAAGGGTGAGCCCGGCCATGGTGAGGCGATGGATCCTGGTGGTGGCGACCGCGAGCTTCTTGTCGTTGGTGTCGAGATCGCTCCAGTCCTTATGACAGGTCGGCGGGCTCTAACGAACTCGGCAGAACTCCTGTGGGTCCTTCTCCTTGATCCAGCACCACCGGCCCTGCCACTCCTCCCAGCTCTCCTTCTAGGCACCCTCCGGATACGTGCCCTCCTCCTGGGTCCTTGGGATCCAGGAGATGCAGCCGGAGATGGCGCCCTTGGTTGGAGGCGAGGGGAGATGTAGTGGCAGAAGAGCGCCGTGATGGGAAGCACTCCGGCAAAGCCCTCACAGAGGTGGGCAAAGAGAGCCATGCACACCACGACATTCGACGTAAGATCCAGAAGATGGAAGCCATAGGTGTGCATGACATCGTTGAAAAAGTCATAGAATGGAGGGCAGAGCCCGCAGGAGAAGAAATCGACGAAGAAGGGGTACCGATTTGGGCCAGCCTCGGCGAAATCGGCAGGGACGATGCGCGTGGCAGGGTGCCCCATCGTCTTGGCAAGAAATAGTTCTTGAGGTGGACCGCGTCGACCGTCAAAGGGAAGTAGGTGAGCTACGTCCGCCGCACCGCCGACTCACTCTCCAGCGCCTCCTTCTCCCCGGCGTCCTTAGCCTCTCCCTTGCCCTTGCTAGTTTTGGGTGCCATGGCGGCTGGGAGAGAGCGAAGGATCAAGAGCAATGGGGGCGTAGCAACGGCGACCAGAGGCGAGAGCTTCGAATCTTTTGCCCGAGGAAGAAGAAGGAAATGACGGTTCCGAGATTGGAAAAGGCACAGAGGGTAAATGAGCAGCACACCTGCAGTTTTTCCTTTTTATGGGGAAGGCGCGGGCCGCCTCTTTACCATGATGTGACGCATGCATATAGCAACTGCCCCGCGCACGACCCCCACGTCACGCATTCAACACGGGTCGTGCGGAAGCACAACGAGCGAGGGAGTTACTTCAGTAAAAACTCCGCCGCGTGCACGCCCGCGCACCGTTCTGGGCATGGCCCAATAACGCCCCACGCTTATAAGTGGCCCGGGCCCGGGAGCTCCTGTCGATGTACAAAAGTAGGGGTCCCTTTTTGTACCCCTTTACTTGTGCGTGGGCAGTCGCATCCCCAAGCCCGTGTCCACGCTTGGAGGAGAAGAGGAAGCAAAGTCCCAAGACTACCAGAGCAACACCAAGCCAGAAACACGAAGATCAGAAGGGCGAGGTGAACTCCCCCGGGAAGGCCCTTGCCGGGGCGGCCTCCACAGCCCCCGTGTCGGTGTCAAAACCAGCGGATCTCGGGTAGGGGGTCCCGAACTGTGCATCTAAGGCGGATGGTAACAGGAGGCAGGGGACACAATGTTTTACCCAGGTTCGGGCCCTCTTGATGGAGGTAAAACCCTAGGTCCTGCTTGATTATTCTTGATAATATGAGTAGTACAAGAGTAGATCTACCATGAGATCGGAGAGGCTAAACCCTAGACGCTAGCCTATGGTATGATTGTCTGTTGTTCTACGGACTAAAGCCCTCCGGTTTATATAGACACCGGAGGAGGCTAGGGTTACACAAGGTCAGTTACAAAGGAGGAGATATGCATATCCGTATTGCGTAGCTTGCCTTCCATGCCAAGTAGAGTCCCATCTGGACACGGGACAAAGTCTTCAATCTCGTATCTTCATAGTCCAACAATCCGGCCAAAGTATATAGTCCGGCTGTCCGGAGACCCCCTAATCCAGGACTCCCTCAGTAGCCCCTGAACCAGGCTTCAATGACAATGAGTCTGGCGCGCAGTGTTGTCTTCGGCATTGCAAGGCGGGTTCCTCCTCCGAATACACCATGGAAGAGTTTGAATACAAGGATAGTGTCTGACCCTGCAAAATAAGTTCCACATACCACCGTAGAGAGAATAATATTTCCATAAATCTAATTTGCTGATACGTTTTGGCAGCATGACGTCACGACACGGCCCGGTAATTATTTGAACCGTTTTTCTCTAACCAGCCCCGCACATAACGCGAGGCGGTTTCTTGACACGTCTTGTCAAAGCAGAGATCGTGTTCCCCTTATCACGGGATTCTCATCAATACAAACGTGGGTAACCCAACCGTGCCTGTTAGTATGACTCCTAGATCTTAGGTAAGTCTCGAACGGCCACAAGGAGGACGCCTGATATTCATCCCCTTTATAAAGGGACAGGGCTTTTTTCTTTTTTCTCTCCCGCGCTCAATCGAATCCTTCCCCCGCCTCGAGTTCTAACACCCAAAGCCTAGGTCAGGCGCTTCGGACCTTCAATCATGTCCGGATCCAGCCTTCAAGGCCGGTGGATGCCTTCCTCCGTCATAGAGGAGGACATCAAGAAGTTGAGGGAGGCCAGATATCTGACCGCCGAAATTTCGCATAGGCTACCTGCCCGAGGGCAGGTCGTCCCTACTCCCGAACCCAACGAGATCGTTGTGTTCGTCTCCCACTTCCTCCGAGGACTAGGCCTCGCTCTGGATCCCTTCGTTAGGGGTCTTATGTTTTATTACGGGCTGGATTTTCTCGATCTGGCCCCGGATTCCCTTCTTCACATCTCGTCATTTATTGTCGTTTGTGAGGCCTTCCTCCGCATTACCCCTCATTTCGGCCTGTGGCTCAAGACCTTCGATGTGAAGCCGAAGACGGTCGAGGGGCAGTACGCAGCATGCGGAGGTGCTCTAATAAGCAAAATTGCTGATGCTTCATGGCCAAAGGGTTCCTTCTAGAGGTGTCCGGATTGTGGCAACAGGAGTGGTTTTACGTCACAGCTCCCCGAAGTGCCAAGTGGGTAGCTCCCCCACCTTTCGCTCGGGCCCTCCACCACAACCGATGTCATGGATCAGCAGGGGGCTGTGCTGGCGTCCAGCCAAGGACGTGCCAATACTGCAGAGCCTTATCCGAGATCTCTTCGAGGGAGATTTCAGTCTAGTTATGGTAATGCAAGTCATGCTGGTTTGTCGAGTCCAGTCTTGCAAATGCCGACCCCTCCGCATGTGGGAATTCAACCCGGAAGGACCGTGCACTATTCAGAATTTCCTCGGCATGACACACAAGGAGATGTACAAGTCGTTCTTCAGATCCCAAATAGAGTGTCCGGACACTATCGAGGACGTCGGCCTGAGCCGCAACCGCCCCGCTTCCCAAGTAAGTAATCCCATGGCCGAACACACTATCCTTTTATTTATCATGACATCATCCTGAAGAATCGCTCTTTGGCCAGGACTGGATAACAAAGGCGAAGATGATCCGGTGTTCGGCCCCCCTTCCTGAAGGCTTGGACAATCCGGTGCTGGAAAAGATGCTTGAGCCAGCACCTTGTCTGGTGCCCTCAAAGGAAGATGAAGGGGGGAATAAAGAGGGAGAAAGAGGGCCTCCATCACTACCTATTCCAATCGAGGGAATGAGCGCCTCCGCGAGGGAGGATAACCAAGGGGAAGAATATGAGATTCTCTCTCCCCGGGGAAAGAAGAGGACTACCTCTGAAGATTCGTAAAATAAGGCTTCCAAACGGGAGAAGAAATCTCCGCCAGAGGGTCCTGCCTCGGAGGGTATTCTTGCCGCACAATGTCCGCGCGGGGATCAGCCCTCTACCGAGCTGTAAGTAATCAAAAAGTACTTAATATTGAAGATACCCTACCTTACTTCCGAAGACAATAACCGATGCTTGTAAATTGTAGCCTGGATCACTGCCCTTCCCGACAGAGTTCATCTTCGGGGGATCTTCTTCCGGAGATGATGGACAGCGAAACGCCTCCCCTGGACTCCCCAGCTCAAGAAGCGGGCGACCTTGAAGTGTCTTCGCGAAGGGTATCTTTAGATCCAATATCTCCAGAGGATAACCCTTTGGCTGTCTGGCATCCCCAGTATCCGGCTCCTGAGGAGAGCGACAGCAAGGGTCCATACTGTGTTCGGTCGGACACACTGAAGGATCTTCTAGGGAAAGCCGTCGTCTCGGAAGCGCATCGTACACTAATGGGTACGGTAATTGAAAGGATCTCATTTGCCGAAAGCGGTTTGCACGAAGCTTTTATGAGTCTGCTGAAAGGCTTTGAGGTACGTAAAATAATGTATACCTTTAATAGTACCGCATACGTTAGGTATGCCCATGAAGATAGTAGCCCTTGAGACTCTGGTTGTCGTCGAGAACGGCGGCAAACAGAGGATCATAGTCCCAGGTAATAACCAGACCGCCTGTATGCGCAGGTGGTTGAAGCTCCGGTGGCTAGCCAGACTGATGGGTTTGCCGAACTAAAGCGGCAGCTAGATGCGGCAGATGCCGACATCGTGCTTGTCAACAAGCAGCTTGATGAGGCACAGGGTGAGTGATTTTTTCTAGTGATCGTAACATAATAAGAGCAGCATGATGCCAGTATCTTTAATATGTTGTGACTGCAGATGGAGCTGCCACCGTGGAGACCCTTCGGGCGGAGCTTGCCCGAGCCAAGGAGCAAGCAAGGAGTAGCAATGCGGCCGCTTTAAAGGCGGCCGAAGAGTTAAGGGCTGAACAGGCCGCACATTGCGGGAGCAAAGAAAAAATTGCCAAGATGGCCATGGAGTTAAAAGATGCTGCTGACCATTACCGGCTTCTTGAAGAAGAAAACCAGGTGAAGGCGACGGACCTGGAGAAGGCCCGGGTGGATGCCAAGGAAGCCCGGTCCAAAATTAGAGCGACGAAGGAGAAGTTGAATCAAGCTACGGATATCGTTTCTCGGAAGCCCTTCTTGTTGCGGATGAAGTTTGGAGATCCGAAATATGCTCCTCTGGACCGACTATGGAGTTCTGCGGATGAGTACATGGATTTGGCTGCAAGTGCTACAGATGCTACGGAGTACTTCAAGGATCAGAAAGGTCCTGAAGTGGAGGAGTTGTTCTGGTCAAAGTTTAACGCTCCAGTCCGTCCGCTGTTGCTGAATGAGCGATTGACCGGTTGGGCCGAGCTCCGTAGATTATCCGAACTGGCCATGAGGTCCGTTGTGGATCATTTGTGGCCAGGAGGGCCAAGGCCGAATTGCTACTTTAGCTTAGTGCAACAATTCCTTGGCGCTGTGCCACGCATCGATGCTGTAAAGAGGTCGGCGTGCATAGAAGGCTCGTGGATGGCCCTTGCCCGCGTAAAAACATACTGGGCGGAGATGGATGCCACCACTGTTGCGGCACAGGGTTGGACCATAGGCCGAGTGGCTGCCGAGCACTACTTTGAAGAAGTTCTTGAAGGCACTCGTGCGGTAGAGGCTCAGTGCTCGAAGAATATTATGTTTGAGTGACATGTATTCCCATTGTAAAAACAATGTTTTGTTGAGTTTATCAAGGTTGTATTTATACTTTTGCCCGAAAGTACTATGATGCCTCCTGTGCGGCCGTTTATGTATATATGTATATAACCTGAAAGATGGTAGTCGTCGGCTTTAGCCCCCACGCATATAATGCAGGGGTGTTCGTAGAAGACGCATGTTCACACTTGATCCAACATCTTGGTCCATTAAGGAGGTGATAGCGCAGCGAACTAGGCAATCGGACTATAATGCTTTAACACTTTCACTCAGCCAGAGGAGTTGACAGTGGGGCTACTTTATAGCCCCTGGTGGCTCCGCACTCATCCGAATTCGGGGTGCGTACATGCCTGGCCGGGAAACGGCCCTTCGTTAAGGCGGAGGAATCCCGAAGATTCCGCTAGGTCATCGAGTGGTTGACCAGTCTCATGCTATATCATGACAGTCAGTTTTCGGCTTTTCTCTACTGAGGTGCTCGTCCGGATGAACTAGGGCACAATCGCAGTAGTTCTCCTGGTGCCGCCTTAGCCGATAGAGCGGAACGTAAGGCAGCAAAATACAGGAGCCGGGCAAACCCAACATTTGACCAAAGACATGATTCAGAGCTGATGCATATAAGGCCAAACTCGTGACGCCGAACACTCCCTAAGGTATTCGGTCTTTATGATGTAAACCGAGCCTAAACAGTGCCCTTGGTAATAAGCCCCTGGTGTCCAGGTACGTGCAATATTCTGACGTGGCCACATGCCAATACGTCAGCATCCTTCTCAATTGTACTGAGAATCCAACGGATGTGTATCAACAAGAGATAGTAAAAAAGGTTTACGCAGGGTCTTGATCTAAAAAGAATCCTTGGAACGGGTGCCTCTTGCACGTCTACGCCTGTGTCTCCGTTGTGCCATGTCCTGGACGGGTGTAGCACGATGGTCATCTATAAAAGAGAGGAACGTAGTTGAAAAGTTGTCGTGCAAAAAGGTAGGTTATACTAAATAAACTATATACAGTTCAAGATGAGTAAAGTTGAGCCTAATTGCCACTTGTTTGCGTGCATTGAGCCCCTTGTATTGTAATAGGGGTATAGCCATCAAACCTATATCAAGTACATATAGCTGCGCTGGACTCGTCTAACCGCATCCGTGGTCTTAACGACCTGGCAGATGCATTAGTTGGTGAGGCTGTTTAGTGTGCGGCTGCCAAGGCAACCGCACAGTCTTCTGCGCACAAGGAACGCTCGATATTTCCATTTACTGTAATGATGCCACATGGACCAGGCATCTTAAGAATGAGAGAAGCTTAATGCGGTATTGCGTTAAAGCGAGCGAAAGCTTCACGTCCGAGTAGTGCTTGATAACCACTTTGGAACGGAGCGACGTGGAATGTTAAATTTTTGCTGCGGAAGTTACGGGAAAGCCGAATATAGCCTCTAGTAGCAGAGAGCCCGTGCAATGGGCCTTTGGGTCTGGCGTTACTCTTTTAAAGGTAGTATTGTTGCGGCTAATTTTTGTTGGGTCTATCCCCATTTTGCGGACTGTGTCCTGAAATATCAGGTTTAAACTGCTGCCGCCGTCCGTCAGGACTCGTGTGAAGTGGTATCCGTCAATTATTGGATCTAATACCAAGGCAGCCCATCCTACACGCCGGGTACTTGCCGAGTAATCCTGATGGTCGAAGGTGAGGAACCTGTTCCAAAGCTTTCGGGCTGACTCTTCGAGCTGTTGAGTTATATGACTTAAATCATCTGCATCCGGTGGTCGGACATAGGTCCCTTGAAAATTTGGCCGAAAAGTGTCGGGGATATACCCCGCGGTGTAAACCGGCCGGAAGTATAACCCGGCCGGGCTAGGCGTTTCATTGGTAAACCGCCAGAGGATTGGTGGTTTACGTGATTGGCGGTTTACATGTCTGGCGGTTTACGTGTCTGGCGGTTCACTGGTATGACGATTCACGAGCCTGAAGACTCATTGGTGACCCGGCGCGTGTTCTGCACGGATGACAAGGCCCAAGGCCCAGCATGCCGGTTTATGTTAATGGTGGGCCGGTTTAAGAGGAAAGGCATGAGGAACATTATCTTACAAGGAGCTAAGACCTGGACTTGTATCCAGTTTGTATTAGAGATAGACTAGTCCTAATCCTAATAGGACTCTACATGTAACCCGCCCCTCCAACATATATAAGTAGGGGCAGGGCTCCTCAAAAGGGGAGAAGAGGGACAAGTTCCACAAGTTGGACAAGTTAGGTTTAGACAATAGCTCTCGAGATAGAGCACTCTTGTAACCGTGATCATCATCATCAATATCAATGAAGCAGGATGTAGGCTTTTACCTCCACCGTGAGGGGCCGAACCTGGGTAAAACATCACGTCACTTGTCCCGCTCAACCCCTCTCAAGCTACCACATAGATGCGTTGGCCTCGCGACTAAGTCCTGACACTAAGGACATCTGTCGTGACAATTCCACGACAGTTGGCGCCCACCGTGGGGCTCGTGCACGGTAGTGTTGAGTTCTTGGAGGGACTTTTCTAGGGTTCGAGAAGTTCGCAATTTTTAAGATCAACAAGAGATGGCATGGAAAAATTTGCATGAACTACGAGTTCATCGGTTAAGATTGATAAGTGTTCTGCGGTGACAGGTGTGAAACTGCTTCCGCGCAATTGCTTGCCGTCGCTCCGAGCGACCCCGACGCCGTTGTGGCCACGGCCTCGCCGCCGAAGTTACATTTGCCATTGTGGCCGAGCTGCCCGCTCCTGCGGTGGCGACCTTGCCTCCGCTGCTCGTCTTTGCCGTAATGGCTTTGAGTTTGTGCTGATCCGCCGAGACCGAGTCGCCTTGCTCTGCCTCCGGTTACCGCGCCTACAAGCCGCTGTTGTTCCCTATTCTGACGACCGGAGACTACAAATCAGTTGAGTCATGTTTGGTCTGCTTACACGATCTAGAAAAGTCAAAGTTGAGGGGGCCACTACCTACATGGACGTGGACTCATTGAATCGGCCACAACTCGAAGCAGAGGTCTCCCCAAACTTAGCCCTGCCTCTGATTGAGCCATCTCTGGGCCACATTGAGCCGGCCTTGCTCCGCTACAAGTCGCCGCCGGGTGCCACGACCCGCCTACTTTTGCCGCAGAAGCCGTCATCGAGCACCACTTCCGTTGGAGCTCCCGTGAGCCGCCATCGCCGCTGCCGACTCTGCAGCGCCAAGCCGCCTCCCGAGCTTGGCCGCGACGCTACAGCCCTTTTCTCAAGCCGCCGCTGCCGTGGCAACTCCGCAAGTCGCTGTCGCCGTTGCCGTCTCTACGGCCTGCAGCCGCCGCTTGCCTAAACCGCCACTGCACCTCTCCTTGCGGGCATTGCCTCTGTAGCCTCGTTTGGAACCGCCCGTTCCCGAGTCGCCACCGAGCTCGCCTCCTCCTTGCTGCTGCGAGCCGCCCCGGCCGAGGGCAGCCTGTGGACCGCCGCCCGAGCCCCGCCTCGTTGCGGCTTTCGCCTTCACCTCCACAGCCGTGGCCTTGCTCCATCTCAGCCGTGGCAGAGCCGCTGCTGTGGCCTCCACCTTTGCCACGAGCGCTTCTGCTGCTGCTGCGCTTTGCCAGTGTTTTAAAAACAAGGGCCGAATATTTTAACTGGCCAAGGGAACTTGGAAAGAGGGTCTGCGTACGGAGCTTTCGCCTAAATAAATCAGGTGATATTTGTCCTATATATTTCTTGCTAAGTACATGTTGATTTCTTTGGTCAAACAACTACTTTGCCCTGCTGTATGTTTTGTACGCAGGATAACTGTGTTTATACCGCAGGTTTCGTCCGTGTCATGCCTCCTGATGAATGAGCGTGAGCAAGTCACCGTCCCTGTGGTCCGGTTTACATCAGCTTGCCGGGACCGCGCCCGCGATTAACTCAACCGTCTGCGCCGGTTTACAACACCCGTGGCCGACTGAACCGTCCATGCCAGTTTACAGCACCGTGGCCGACTCAACCATCCACGCTGGTTTACAACGTCGCGGTCGACTCTCCCATCCACACCGGTTTAAAAAACACCATGGCCGAAAAATCTGTCAGCACCCGCGGCCGACTCGGCCGCAATTGTTTTCAATTTCACCACGGTGATCATCAACTCCGCGGTGATAAATGCTGACCTGACGCATCAGGTGAAATCCATCCAACATATTTTTATACATTATATATTGCTTTCTTTAAAAGAGCAATTACTCCGGTTTGCAAGTTGTCACATGCAGGATTCAAACCGGTCTATATCACGGTTAATTATGAATTAGCTCAAGCCAACTCCTCAAGTCGCCTTGAGACTCGGGGGCTACAATGACATAACTCGGGAACTCCGGGTCATTGGAGGGAATGATAACCCGGTTCCGAAGGATACCGCCATATTGATGAAAATTGAAAGGCCGTCAGAAAATTGTCGGTTCAAAATAAAGAATGCTGGTTTACAATCCGGCTCAAGGGAAGTCAGTCTCACTGAAGCTCTCAAATATCCGGTTTACAATCTGGTTCAAGGGAAATCTGTTCTCCCACAAAGCTCTGAAGCGCTCAAATCCGGTTTAACAATGTCCGGTTCAAAAAGGAATTAACTTCTCGCAAGTTCAAGTTTAAAGGCCGTCAGAAAATTTCCGGCTAAAAATAAAAATTCCGGTTTAAAATTTGGTTCAAGGGAAAGATATCTCCCACAAAGCTTTGAAGCTCTCTATATCCGGTTCAACATCCCGGTTCAAGAAGAATTTATCTCTTGCAAAAAGTTAAAACTTGCCAAAGAGGACCTGCTGCCATGATGCACGGTTCAAACATGGGTATTCCGCCTTACTGGCCTGACATATTATTGATCACATGGGGGCTTCTGCTTCATAAAGCGGGGTCTCTGTTCTTTTACATCATGCGTGGTTACACGGAGCTGTTCTGTCTTAAAGCGGCCTCCGGTTTACCCCTTGAAAATTTTATAAACATCACTTGGGGGCTTGGTCGTGTCCGAACCAATGCAACACCTTTTGATAGGCGAAAGCCACCAGATCACTTGGGGACATGGTCAAGTCTGAACCAGTCACGCCTCTTGATCGGCCTAAGGCCATAGAGTCACTTGGGGCCTTGGTCGAACCCGAACCATTGCCACGCCTCTTGATCGGCATAATGCCACGGTTTCATTTGGGGACCTGGCTGACTTGAACCATAGCTACACCATTGGGGAGCTTGGTCGTGTCCGACCATGGTAACACCATCTGATCGGCTCAATAAGCCTCTTTTTGCAAATAGTTTTATCATTGCCTTTGCTTCAATATTTTCCTTGCTAACTGTTTCTTTTTTTTTGTTGCATTTTTAAACCGACAAAGTTTTAAACCGGTTCAAACTGTCAATTACAAATTGACGAAACACGGTCAAATCTTAATCCGGAGACTATCTGCCCGGTTTGATTTTCTGTTACCATCCTATTATGTTGTAAACCGGTGTTTATCACAACCCGGCACGGTTTTATCATAAACCGGTACAATATGGAAGGAGTTATCAGTACTCAAGATTTGGGTTATCACCCTTACTACAAAAAGTTAGTAAAACCAACAATGTGATTCAATGTCACAGGTATGATATATTTCATATTTGATTATTCTTAAGTGCAGCCTTGGTTATAAACCCAGGTTATATGTTGGGCATTATGACCCGTCCGGCGGTAAACCGCCAGGACACTTTAAACTTGTTGTATGTAGAAACAAGTTTGTTAAACCGGCCTGGCTTTGGACTATAAGTTGCCAGTATATATATATTTGGATTGCGCCATTGGAGTCATGCGCTTATAAATCATTGGGTTATATTATTCAAATAGCCAAGTTTGGCTGAATTTTCATTATGATATTGAATGAATAAGGTTTTCACCGGATTATGTTATCTTGAATAGCCAACATGGCTGAATTTTTATGGTTATTAATAACCGGTATTATTGAGGTTTTCAAAGTTGCTTTAGCGCAATGGCTATCATATTATCAATAGATATGATTTATTCTACAATTGAAGGAATAGTCCCGAGTCGCTGCAGGCTTACAACCCGGCACTTGGGGGCTACATTATTCAAATCGAGATTACATGCAAGTCTCATGTCGCTGCAAGCATGCATCATGACACTTGGGGGCTAATGCAAAGTCATTTTTACTAGTCTTATTGAAGACCCGACTCATCATATTATAATGAGCCAGCCCTTGGGGGCTACCAATTGCTCATGTCAACAATTCAAGGTACACAAGTTTTCGTCCATAATATTGAAGGATCCATTGCTCAGTTGGTAAAGCACAAAGCTCTTAACCTTGTGGACGTGGGTTCAAGCCCTACAATGGATGCTACATTATAAGATGTTATTTTCATTGAAGTATATATCAAGTCCTGGTTCAGTATTATCTTACTAAGCCGGCCCTTGGGGGCTACACATCACTGCTAAAATCTACATTATTATATTTACAAAGTTCTTGCTCATTATTGCATAATGACCCGGTCCTTGGGGGTTACACTGATTGAAGTTTTTATAAGCAAATTACAAGTCCCAGGTTGCTGCAAGCATGACAACCCGGCACTTGGGGGCTACATATATGGAGTATTCAGTTTATATGATTGAGATGAACTAATCGGATTTCTTCAAGGTTGAAACACTTATTGGAGCAAGTCTTAAGTTATCACTATGTTCTCCTCTTAAGACTTGGGGGCTACAGGTATTATGCATATAAAGGATGAACATCTTCATTTTATCAGTTTTGAGCAAATCAGGAAGATCAATTACATGACCCGATGTCGACAACAATTATGACCCGGCGCCTTCAATATTTATAAACCGGCCATTTTGATAATATTAAACCGGCAAGTTTTACATCTTCAAACCGGATGAATATCAGATAAGTATTTTCAGACCCATATTTCTTAAACCGGCGCTTTGGGAGCTGAGTCAAAGGAGTTATTCTTCACAATATTTCTCGGTGACAAACCAATGTCGGCAAATTGATTATGAAGCTGGTCTGTTGACCCGGATTTCCCAGAAGGAGGAAATAACAAGGACTTAAGGATGATCAGGTACCGGTTTACAAAAATTCTTAACCCGGAGCATAACCTGTCAAATTTGTTCTTGTGTTTATTTTGCAACATAAGTTTACCATGAATAAATCCAAGCTAAACTTGGGGGCTAATGTTGGGGATATACCCCGCGGCGTAAACCGGCCGGAAGTATAACCCGGCCGGACTAGGCGTTTCATTGGTAAACCGCCAGAGGATTGGCGGTTTATGTGATTGACGGTTTACATGTCTGGCGGTTTACGTGTCTGGCGGTTCACTGGTATGACGATTCACGAGCCTGAAGACTCATTGGTGACCCGGCGCGTGTTCTGGATGGATGACAAGGCCCAAGGCCTAGCATGCCGGTTTATGTTAATGGTGGGCCGGTTTAAGAGGAAAGGCATGAGGAACATTATCTTACAAGGAGCTAAGACCTGGACTTGTATCCGGTTTGTATTAGAGATAGACTAGTCCTAATCCTAATAGGACTCTACATGTAACCGGCCCCTCCAACATATATAAGTAGGGGCAGGGCTCCTCAAAAGGGGAGAAGAGGGACAAGTTCCACAAGTTGGACAAGTTAGGTTTAGACAATAGCTCTTGAGATAGAGCACTCTTGTAACCGTGATCATCATCATCAATATCAATGAAGCAGGATGTAGGCTTTTACCTCCACCATGAGGGGCCGAACCTGGGTAAAACATCGTGTCTCTTGTCTAGCTCAACCCCTCTCAAGCTACCACATAGATGCGTTGGCATCGCAACTAAGTCCTGACACTAAGGACATCTGTCGTGACAATTCCACGACAAAAAGCGTCTTCAAGCTCTTCCCAGCTTCCAATGGAGTTTTCGGGGAGGCTTTTAAGCCAGTGCCGAGCTGGCCCTTTGAGCTTGAGGGGTAAGTACTTGATGGCGTGGAGATTGTCTCCTCGAGCCATGTGGATATGGAGGATGTAGTCCTCAATCCAGACCCCAGGGTCCGTCGTTCCGTCGTACGCCTCTATGTTTACGGGTTTGAATCTCTCTGGAAATTCATATTCCAGCACCTCATTGGTGAAACATAGGGGGTGTGCAGCACCCCTGTATTTGAGTGTACCGTGGTGTTTGGATGTTTGTTGTGTTGCATTGCATGCTGGAGCGCGCTTGCGTGGCCCGTATATGGATCTGGTTGCACCGTCCTTTTGATGCGAGCCCTCGCGTGGATCGCGTACTGGCTTATGTGCAGCGTCATTTGCCGCTCTATGTTGGCCACAAGGTCATCTATCCGACTGGATGGCCATTTTATTTTTTAATTGCGGGGGATCTAAGGCCTCCTCATCGAATTTAGGTAGCAACTTTCGCTTCGGGTAGCTCTTGGTGTGGCGATTACCGCTGTACTTCGCTGCAGTGTTGAGTACTTCACTCCATCTGATTCTGAGTGTGTCTTGTGCAGCCATGAGCCTTTGCTTCTGCTTTTTCAGACTCCTCGCAGTGGCAACATGCCTTTGATGGGCATTCTGTTGCTCCGGGCGCATGTCCGGTGTGATGTCGTCCGGACTGTTATCTTCGATGGAGTCGGGTTGTCCGGTTTGATTCTCCGTGTTGCCGTGGTCGGGCGATGGTTCACCCTGCTCTATCGCTGGGTCTATATGATCGTTGTTTCTGCCGAGGCGGGATTTGGAGTGGCGCTTACGCTGCCGCTTTGACTGCTTCTCGAGGGAACAACCCTTCGCTGCATCCTTCCGTTCCTCGTCGTCGTTTTCTTCAGGTGTGTCCACCATGTATACGTCATATGATGAAGTGGGCGTCCAGTGCCCTGTGGGCAGTGCTTCCTATTTGTCTCCTGCATCGTCTTCCATACCGTCGATGTCTTTAGAGTCGAAGTCAAGCATGTCGGCCAAATCATCGACAGTGGCTACTAAGTGGGTGGTGGGTGGGCGGCGAATTTCTTCGTCATCCGCATCCCAATCCTGCCGGACGTAGTTCGGCCAGGACTCTCCTGACAAGGAGAGAGACCTTAGTGAGTTCAGTATGTCGCCGAAGTGCGAGTGCTAAAAGATATGCGGAGGTAAACTCCATAATCGGCGCCCAGTCGGATTCGATAGGCACGGGCGCAGGCGGTTCGGAGTCCGTGGCCGGGGAAGAATCCAGTAGTTTGGCATCACGGCTCTCGTGAAGGGTAAGGTCGATACTCGGCTCAATTGCTGCTGAGAATATGTCCTCTTTAGTGGGGTCTATCCACCTGTCCATGGATGGCGCAATTGGCTCCGAATTGAGGGTCGGAGTGGTTGCCGGTGCGGTCTCCTGAACACTGTCCGATGGTAGAGCTAAATTATGTTCATCATGACCGTGCGGTGCACTCAGCAGGGGCTCGAATCCGTCGAAGATCAAGTCTCCGCGGATATCGGCCGTGTAGTTTAAGCTTCCAAACCTGACCTGGTGGCCAGGGGCGTAACTCTCGATCTGCTCCAGATTGCCAAGCGAGTTGGCCCGCAGTGCGAAGCCGCCGAATACAAAGATCTGTCCAGGGAGAAAAGTCTCGCCCTGGACTGCATCCCTATCAATGATTGAAGGAGCCATCAAGCCTAATGATGACGACACAGAGGAACTCTCAATGAAAGCACCAAAGTCGGTATCAAAATCGGCGGATCTCGGGTAGGAGGTCCCGAACTGTGCGTCTAAGGCGGATGGTAACAGGAGGCAGGGGACACGATGTTTTACCCAGGTTCGGGCCCTCTTGATGGAGGTAAAACCCTACATCCTGCTTGATTATTCTTGAAAATATGAGTAGTACAGGAGTAGATCTACCACAAGATCGGAGAGGCTAAACCCTAGAAGCTAGCCTATGGTATGATTGTCTGTTGTCCTATGGACTAAAGCCCCCCGGTTTATATAGACATCAGAGGAGGCTAGGGTTACACAAGATTAGTTACAAAGGAGGAGATATGCAAATCCATATTGCCTAGCTTGCCTTCCATGCCAGTTAGAGTCCCATCCGGACACGGGACGAAGTCTTCAATCTCGTATCTTCATAGTCCAACAATCCGGCCAAAGGATATAGTCTGGCTGCTGGAGACCCCCTAATCCAGGACTCCCTCACCCCGGCAAGAACCTTGCCAGGGCAACTTGCCCGACGCTAGCAGAGCTGCCACCCTTGAGCCTAAGAGTTCCGAGGCCCACAACCACATTGGAACCAAAGCTCGGGAGGAGTTTAACGCCCCGGATACAACTTTCCATATTTGTAACTCCGACTCTGGCCTTTTACGGAGATGTGATATGATATTCCATTCGTGGTTGGGTTTTTGTCTTTTCTTTTTGCATTTTGTTCATGTCATGCATTTCATATCATGTCATCATGTGCATCGCATTTGCATTCGTGTTCGTCTCATGCATCCGAGCATTTTCCCTGTTGTCCGTTTCGCAATCCGACACTCCCTCATGCACCCGACGCCCCCCTCTTGTCTCTTTTCGTGAGCGGGTGTCGAACGTTCTCGAAATGGACCGGGATTTGCCAAGTGGCCTTGGTACACCACCGGTAGACCGCCTGTCAAATTCCGTGCCATTTGGAGTCCGTTTGATACTCTAACGGTTAACCGGGTAACTACAAAGGCCTCTTGAGTGTTGCAGCCCAACACCCCTCCAAAACGGCCCAATAACCCATCTAAACCACTTCCATGTCCTCTGTCATCGGATCACGATCGTGTGGGCGAAAACTAGACTCCATTTGGACACTCCCACCTCCTTCTATCTATAAATATGTGTCTCCCTCCGAATTCTCACGGACGAAACCCTAGATTCACTCCTCCCCGCGCCACCGGACATGTCCGCCCGCCGTAGGACGCGTCCGCTGCCGCCGCCACATCGCCCCGGCCAATCGAGGAGCACCACATCAGCAACCGCCGCCTTCCTCCTCCACTCGCGCGCCGCCATGTCGCCTCCTCTTTCTCTCTCCATCGTGCCGGCCCCGCAGGCCCATCACAGGCTCGCGTTGGCCCGAGCTGCCGCCACCCAAACCTGCACGAGTTTGGAGCCTGCCGCCGCCCCGTTGCTTCCCGCCGGCCATCGGACGTCACCGGCGACCAGCCGCCGCCGCCTCGTCGCCGGAGCACGCCGTCCCCGCCGCCAGCGCCTCCCTCTCCGCGCCACGATCCCGTGCCACACCTCGTCTCCAACCCGCGCCCCCACCCCACCATGGCCGGATCCGGCGAGATCCGGCCGATTCTCGTGCCCTCCAGTTGTCGAAATTGTTGTGCGTCACCAGAAGCTCGCTGGCGGGTCATCTCCTCCTAGTAGGCGCCTCGCCGACCTTCGCTGCGGTCGGATCCATGACCGCCCCAAGCAGATCCGTCTTCCCCGTCCCTTTCCTCGGTGTCCCGTTGCCGCAGCCCTCGCCGGGGCATCGCCTAGCTGGTGGTTGTCGCCGCGCCAGCTTCCTACATCGTCTTCTCGAGAGGACGACACCCTCGCCATCGGCCACGTGGGCCACCACATCCCTCCAGCCCAAATAGCTGGCCCACTCCCTCCTCTGCATGACCTGGGCCGAGCCCATGGGTGAGCAAACCCCAGATCTTCGCCCGATGCACGTTTTAACTATTCTACACTCACCTGTTTTTATGCTAAGTCCCGAATCTATGACTTTTTCATGCCCTGTTCATCGCCCCATAACTCCATGGCCGTAGCTCCGTTTCATGCATATAATATATCAAAATGTTCATTGGGACATGCTCTTCATTTCATTCCATTGTGGCATGCTTGTTTGAGTTCATCTTGATGCTCAAATCATTGATTCAAGAGTGCTATAAAATGTTTACTCTTGTTACTTAGCAAATTACGATGTTCTGTCATTTTTGTCACTTTTGATGTGTGCTTCATATGGGCATGAGCTCTACATGTGTTTTGAACTATGCCATTCCATCTTTACAGGGGTGATTGCCATGTATTTTTGTGATCTATGTGATGACTATCACAAGCATGTAAAGCAGCCTTCGTGATATTGCTGTTTTCAGAGACTTAGGATTTTGCTAAGTCCTTGTTCTGCTGTTATTTTGATGCCATGTAAACATGATGCAACAGTGAGTTCCATGATTGCTTTGAGTATCTTCAGTAAGGGTGTTTTGGACATATGGTTATGTTATATCCATCCATGCCCCTGTTTGCATTTATG
This sequence comes from Triticum dicoccoides, assembly GCF_002162155.2. Classification (NCBI taxonomy): domain Eukaryota; kingdom Viridiplantae; phylum Streptophyta; class Magnoliopsida; order Poales; family Poaceae; genus Triticum; species Triticum dicoccoides. Next base: position 432,020,188 of record NC_041386.1, read on the forward strand.
GACTTCCCTAGCATGTCTTAATTTTGCTATAAAATGTTCCTGGCAGATTGTTTACATGTTAATCAATTTTGCCATGGTTGTTACTAGTGATACATGCATGCTATGAACTTGCTCTTGACATGGTTAGCTTCATGAACATGTAATCTTGCTGTTGGTATTCTTGCTTTGTCATGCAAGGCTTTGTGATGAGTGATTTGAGCTTGCAAAGATGTCTTCATAATTCTCTGTATGCCATGCTCTGTTTTCTGCCAAGTCTGAAACTGTTAATAAAACTTACTATGTTTACATGGGTGCCGTCATATCTTCTGTGCCTTTTTGGCTCATGATCAGTAAGGGACTTTTGTTCTATGCATTTAGTAGATTCATGCCATGCCTTGTATTGCTATGATATGTTCCTGTAGCATGTTGGTTGCTTGCTCTAAAAATGGCTTCCTAATATTATTTCTGGCATGTTAGTATTTTCACTAAGTCCGTGAAGCTGATATCTTTTGCTCTTTTTCCATGCTTGTTTGAACCTGCTAGTGTGTGATTTAGCCGTAGCTCAGTGTTCATGTTTTGTCAAGCATCTTGAGTGCATCACTGCCACATGATTTGCTGCTATGTTGGAGTGCAGTAGCTTAGTTTCTTGTTGCATTCTAGATGGCATCGTGCTGTTAATCGCAGAATTGTGCCATTCTTGTTTTGCTTGCCATTTGCAAACCGTGCATCCGATTCCAGTGATCTTTATATCGGTTTCAACCGAAATCATCTCATCTTTGCAGCGGCACACTTGGTTTGCCAAGTTGATGCCTTGATCATTCTTTCCCTTCTGGAGCACGCATATACATCGCATATCATGTCTTGCATATCATGTCATGTATTGCATCATGTTGCTTGTGCATTGCACCGCGATTGATTGTTGTTCCATTGCTTGTTTTTTGCTTGGGTAGAGACGAGAGACGAGTACATGATGAGGAACCTGTTGAGTACGCTTTCGAGGATCAAGCTTTCGGCAACTTTGAGAACTTTGCATGCAAGATGACCATACCCTCAAAATCACTTCTATCTTTGCTTGCTAGTTGCTCGCTCTATTGCTATGCCGCGTTACCTACCACTTGCTATATCATGCCTCCCATATTGCCATGTCAAGCCTCTAACCCACCTTTCCTAGCAAACCGTTGTTTGGCTATGTTACCACTTTGCTCAGCCCGTCTTATAGCGTTGCTAGTTGCAGGTGAAGTTGAAGCTTGTTCCATGTTGGAAGATGGATATTGTTGGGATATCATTATTATATCTTATATACTTTAATATATCTATATACTTGGTAAAGGGTGGAAGGCTCGGCCTTATGCCTGGTGTTTCGTTCCACTCTTGCCGCCCTAGTTTCCCTCATACCGGTGTTATGTTCCTTGATTTTGCGTCCCTTACGTGGTTGGGTGTTATGGGAACCCCTTGACAGTTCACTTTGAAAAAAACTCCTCCAGCAAGACCCAACCTTGGTTTTACATTTTCCTAACAACCTATACCTTTCCCTTGGGAGTAATTAACCCGAGGGTCATCTTTATTTTAACCCCCCCGGCCAGTGCTTCTATAAGTGTTGGCCCAAACCGAGTAGACTGCGGGGCCACCTCTAGCAAACGTGAGGTTTGGTTTTACTCATCGGATGTCTCATCCGGTGTTGCCCTGAGAACGAGATATGTGCAGCTCCTATCGGGATTGTCGGCACATCGGGCAGCTTTGCTGGTCTTGTTTTACCACTATCGAAATGTCTTGTAACCGGGATTCCTAGACTGGTCGGGTCTTCCCGGGAGAAGGAATATCCCTCGTTGATCGTGAGAGCTTGTGATGGGCTAAGTTGGGACACCCCTGCAGGTTATAAAATTTTGATAGTTGTGCCCGCGGTTATCTGGCATATGGGAATTTTTTAATGTCCAGTTGTAGAGAACTTGACACTTAACTTAATTAAAATGCATCAACCACGTATGTAGCCGTGATCGTCTCTTCTCGGCGGAGTCTGGGAAGTGAACATGGTTCTTGTGTTATGCTTGAACGTAAGTAGTTTCAGGATCACTTGTTGATCATTTCTAGCTTCACGACCGTGCACTGCTTCTCTTCTCGCTCTCTTTTGCGTATGTTAGCCACCATATTGGTAGTGCTTGCTGTAGCTCTACCTCACTACCCCTTTCCTACCCATAAGCTTAAATAGTCTTGATCTCACGGGTGTGAGATTGTGATACGTCCATTTTGCATCATGCTTTTATATCAATATTTATCGCATTGTGGACTATTATTTCACTTTATGTCACAATACTTATGGCTATTCTCTCTTATTTTACAAGGTTTACACAAGGAGGGAGAATGCCGGCAGCTGGAATTCTGGTCTGGAAAAGGAGCAAATATTAGAGACCTATTCTGCGCAACTCCAAAAGTCCTGAAACTCCACGGAATGTCTTAAAAGAAATAAAGAAAAATCCAGGCCAAAGATGAAGGCCAGGGGGCCACACCCTGCTCACGAGGGTGGGGGGCGCGCCCCCCTATCTCGTGGGCCCCCTGGTGGCTCTTTGATGCCCATCTTCTCCTATATGAGGTCTTTCGATGAGAAAAAAAATAAGGAGGAACTTTTCAGGACGAGACTCCGCCGCCACGAGGCGGAACCTTGGTGGATCCAATCTAGAGCTCCGGGAGAGCTGTTCTGCCGGGGATACTTCCCTCCTGGAGGGGGAAATCATCACCATCGTCATCACCAATGCTCCTCTCATCGGGAGAGGGCAATCTCCATCGACATCTTCACCAGCACCATCTCATCTCCAAACCCTAGTTCCTCTCTTGTATCCAATTCTTGTCTCTTAGTCCGGGATTGGTGCTAGTAGGTTGCTAGTAGTGTTGATTACTCTTTGTAGTTGATGCTAGTTGGTTTAATTGGTGGAAGATCATATGTTCAGATCCTATATGCATATTATTACCCCTCTGATTATGAACATGAATATGCTTTGTGAGTAATTACGTTCGTTCATGAGGACAAGGGAGAAGTCTTGCTATGAGTAGTCATGTGAACTTGGTATTCGTTTGATATTTTGATAAGATGTATGTTGTCTAGCCTCTAGTGGTGTTATGTGAACGTCGACTACATAACACTTCACCATTATTTGGGCCTAGAGGAAGGCATTGGGAAGTAATAAGTAGATGATGGGTTGCTAGAGTGACAGAAGCTTAAACCCTAGTTTATGCGTTGCTTCGTAAGGGGCTGATTTGGATCCATATGTTTCATGCTATGGTTAGGTTTACCTTAATACTTTTGTTGTAGTTGCGGATGCTTGCAATAGTGGTTAATCATAAGTGGGATGCTTGTTCAAGTAAGAACAGCACCCAAGCACCGGGCCACCCACATATCAAATTATCAAAGTATCAAACGCGAATCATATGAATGTGACGAAAACTAGCTTGACGATATTCCCATGTGTCCTCGGGAGTGCTTTTCCTATTATAAGAGTTTGTTCCGGCTTGTACTTTGCTACAAAAGGATTGGGCCACCTTGCTGCACTTTATTTAATTTTGTTACTTGTTGCTCGTTACAATTTATCCTATCATAAAACTATCCGTTACCACTTATTTCAGTACTGGCAGAGAATACCTTGCTGAAAACCGCTTATCATTTCCTTCTGCTCCTCGTTGGGTTCGACACTCTTACTTATCGAAAGGACTATGATAGATCCCCTATACTTGTGGGTCATCAAGACTCTTTTCTGGCGCCGTTGCCGGGGAGTGTAGAGCCTTTGGTAGGTGGAATTTGGTAAGGAAAAATTTATATAGTGTGCTGAAATTTACTGTCACTTGTTACTATGGAAAGTAATTCTCTGAGGGGCTTCTTCGGGGTATCTTCACCCCGTCCAGTAGAGCAAAGAGTTGCTCCTCAACCTACTGAACCTATTGAAAATGAAATTACTTATGAGTATCCTTCGGGTATGATAGAAAAACTGCTAGCTGATCCTTTTACAGGAGATGGAACAAAGCATCCTGATGAGCACTTAATATATGTGGATGAAGTTTGTGGATTATTTAAGCTTGCAGGTATACCCGATGATGTTGCTAAGAAGAAGGTCTTCCCTTTTTCTTTGAAGGGAGACGCATTGGTATGGTATAGGCAATGTGATGATATGAGATCATGGGACTACAAAAGATTGAACTTGGAATTTCATCAAAAGTATTACCCTATGCATCTTGTTCATCGTGATCGCAATTATATATATAATTTCTGGCCTCGCGAAGGAGAAAGCATCGCTCAAGCTTGGGGAGGCTTAAATCAGTGTTATATTCATGCCCCAATCATGAGCTCCAGAGAGAAATAATTATGCAAAGTTTTTATGCTCGGCTTTCTGAAAACAATCGCAACATGCTCGATACTTCTTGTGCTGGCTCTTTTATGATGAAGACTATTGAATTCAGATGGCATTTATTGGATAGAATTAAACGCAACTCTGAAGATTGAGACCTCAACGAAGGTAAGGAGTCAAGTATGACACCTAAGTTTGATTGTGTTAAGTCTTTTATGGATACCGATATTTTCCGTAAGTTTAGCACTAAATATGGACTTGACTCTGAGATAGTAGCTTCTTTCTGTGAATCTTTTGCTACTTATGTTGATCTCCCTAAGGAGAAGTGGTTTAAATATCATCCTCCCATAGAAGTAAAAGTAGCTGCACCTATTAAAGTTGAAGAAAAGACTGTCACTTATAATGATCCTATTGTTCCTACTTCCTATATTGAGAAACCACCTTTCCCTGTTAGAATAAAGGATCATGCTAAAGCTTCAACTGTTGTTTGTAAAAGCAATATTAGAACTTATACACCTCCTGAGAAAGTTAAAGCAGAACCTAATATTGCTATTGTTAAAGATCTCTTGTCTGATAATATTGATGGGCATGTTATTCAGTTTGAAGGTGAAACTGCTAGAATTGCTAAGCCTTGTGCTAAATATAAACATAGACCTGTGGTAGGCATGCCTGTTATTTCTGTTAAAATAGGAGATCATTGTTATCATGGCTTATGTGATATGGGTGCTAGTGCTAGTGTTATACCGCATACTTTATATGAAGAAATTAAGAATGAAATTGCACCTGCTGAGTTAGAAGATATTGATGTCACAATTAAACTTGCCAATAGAGATACTATTCAGCAATGGGAATTGTTAGAGATGTTGAAGTCTTGTGTGGGAAAACTAAATATCCTGCTGATTTTCTTGTTCTTGGGTCCCCACAAGATAGCTTTTGTCCCATTATATTTGGTAGACCCTTCTTAGATACTGTCAATGCTACCATAGATTGTACAAAGAATATTGTTACTGTTGGTTTGGATGATATGGTTCATGAGTTTAATTTCTCTAAATTTAGTAAATAAGATCATGAGGAAGAATTGCCTAGTAAGGATGAAATTATTGGTCTTGCTTCTATTGTCATACCTCCTAGTGATCCTTTAGAACACTATTTGCTAGACCATGAAAATGATATGGTCATAAATGAAAGAAGGGAAATAGATGAAGTATTCTTTAAACAGTAACCTATTCTGAAACACAATTTTCCTGTTGAAATCCTAGGGGATCCTCCTCCACCCAAGGGTGATCCCGTGTTTGAGCTTAAACCTTTGCCTGATAATCTTAAATATGCTTATCTTGATGAAAAGAAGATATATCCTGTTATTATTAGTGCTAGCCTTTTGGAGCATGAAGAAGAAAGATTATTGAAAACTCTAAAGAAGCATCATGCTGCTATTGGATATACTCTTGATGATATTAAGGGCATTAGTCCCACTCTATGTCAACATAAAATAAATTTGGAAGCAGATGCCAAACCAGTTCGTGATCCTCAACGACGTCTGAATCCTAAAATGAAAGAAGTAGTAAGAAAAGAAATACTAAAGCTTCTGGAGGCAGGTATAATCTATCCCGTTGCTGATAGTGAGTGGGTAAGTCCTGTCCATTGTGTCCCTAAGAAGGTAGGTGTCGGTGTCAAAACCGGCGGATCTCGGGTAGGGGGTCCCGAACTGTGCGTCTAGGCCGGATGGTAACAAGAGGCAGGGGACACGATGTTTTACCCAGGTTCGGGCCCTCTTGATGGAGGTAAAACCCTATGTCCTTCTTGATTAATATTGATGATATGGGTAGTACAAGAGTAGATCTACCACGAGATCAGAGAGGCTAAACCGTAGAAGCTAGCCTATGGTATGATTGTATGTTATGATTGTTGTCCTACAGACTAAAACCCTTCGGTTTATATAGACACCGGAGAGGGTTAGGGTTACACAAGGTCGGTGACAAAGGAGGAGATATCCATATCCGTATTGCCCATCTTGCCTTCCACGCCAAGTAGAGTCCCATCCAGACACGAGACGAAGTCTTCAATCTTGTATCTTCATAGTCCAACAGTCCGGCCAAAGGATATAATCCGGCTGTCCGTAGACCCCCTAATCTAGGACTCCCTCAGTAGCCTCCGAACCAGGCTTCAATGACGATGAGTCCGGCGCGCAGTATTGTCTTCGGCATTGAAAGGGGGCTCCTCCCCAAATTCTGTGTACCTGTCGAAATAATGTCTGGTTTCTTGTAAATGTTTGTACTCCTTGGCTTCTACGCCCAATAATGGCCACTTTCCACGTGTCGAGCGAATGTGAAGAGCCATGGTGTTTTCACATTTACCCCCCCTAGCTGTGTGAATGAGCCGTCTATTTAAAAAGATGAGGATTCAGATCCAAATCACACCATCCTCCCTTGGCGAGCCTTCATTGGAGCATACCCGACAGAGATCCTTTCCATCATGGCCAGTTGACACAGCTCCTCCTCTCGCACCCCTAGCTCCAAGCCCGGAGATTGGCAGAGATGTTCCGTCCCGCACAACAAATTAGTGATGCTTCAGTCCAAGGGATTTCTTCCCCCGACGTGCATGGTCCCGGTTCGAGCCGGGCTCGCCACCTATAATGGCAAAGAGCAAGCGGAGAGCCTTCCCAATCCCTCCAAGGGAGAGCGGGTATGCCTTGTCCCTTATTTAGTAAGAGAGCTCGAATTTCCAATTCATCCGTTTCTCCGGGGGCTCCTGGAGTTCTACGGCCTCCAGTTGCACAATCTTACGCCTGCCTCCCTGCTGCATATCGCGGGATTCGTAGCCCTTTGCGAGTTGTTTTTGGGCTGTGAAGCTCATTTCGCTCTGTGGAAGAAGCTGTTCTGCCTTGTGCCCCGTTCTCAGAAGGGGTCAATATATCAAGTGGGCGGAGCCGAAGTGTGGCGTATTGCTGGGACCGGATACCTGTCCGGGACCCCAAAGAAGACGTTCGATGACTGGCCTTCAGAATGGTTTTATATAGAAGACGTCCCCCTCCCGGATGCTATTCAGATCGGCCTTCCTGAGTTCGACAACGCCCCTTTGAAGAAGCGCCGGAGCTGGTGTCCATGGAGCTCCCTGGAGGAAGATGACAGGGACATTCTTTACCTGATGAGCCGGATAAGTTGTTTAGCTCGATCCGGATTGACCATGATCAAGGTCATGGCCACATGCAT
>NC_041386.1:432027995-432116507 GCF_002162155.2 Triticum dicoccoides
GGATTTCAACAGGGAGGATGACGCCACCCGCCACGGCCGCAAAGGGCCGGGATCGGCTACTAGTCTAATAAAGATCTTATCCACTTTGTACAAGGGAGAAGAGGAGGAATTCCTTCGTGTCAACCCGCAGGGCGGATTTTCTATGTACAATCCTCTGAGCTGGGTAAGCAGAGACTTTTTATCGCCCATCCATTTTGTATTCCCGTAGTTAAGTATTCATTCCAGCGATTTCATCGCAGGAGCTGTGCCAGGCTGTAAAGGAGATAAACAACCTTCCTCCACAACCCGAGGACCCTGGACGGTCCCTTGACCCGGCCTCCCAGGAGGATCCGGACATATCTGTGGAGCTGATCGATGGGGTATTTTATCAATCGAGTAATGACAATGCTTTGGTGGCCATTACGGCCGATTACCCTGGGCTAGTTCCAGCATCACAGGTGACTGAGACCGAAGTCCCAGTAGTTCAAAAAGGGATCCGTCCTTGCTTGCTTTTGATCGCCGTATAACAGCCGTGTTTTGCAGGGGAGGTCCTCGAGGCTGAAGGCCGAGCCTACGGCGACTGGCCAACAAGGGGCCGCGAGGCCAAGCAGGCTAAAAAGACCCGCAGTCTGGATTGAGACACCGGCGCAGCGGTATGGCGCGCTGTCCTTATTGCAAGCCATTATTCTCAGAGGTATATTAATGCCCATGCCTTCTTTTCAGGAAAAAGAGCGCTCGCCAGACTATACCCGGAGAGGCTACCAATCGCGCCTCCACAAGCCAGGCTCCAAGGCCGGATTCGGAGGCGGGAACGAATACAAGGCGTGCGCCGGGTGCTCCTCCGACAGAGGGTGCGGATAAACTATCCGCTACCCATTCCGAGGTGGAAAATGCCATGAACCACAGGCGTCGCCTGACTGTTCTTCGTGACGCTTGTTTCTCCCAAGAGGCATTGGATGCCTTCAACTCGGGAGACGCGCACCTCCGTGCCGCTCAATATGGTCTAGCCAGAGCCACGGAGCAGTATGTAAAAGACATACGGGTGAGAAAATTTGGTGATTATATATATCAGTAGCCCCTGAGACTTGAAACAGTTAGGATAACTGATTTAAGGATCATTTGTTGTGCAGGTTCTTACAGAAAATAATACTCAACTGTCCTAGGAGGTGGAAGAGTGCAAAGCCCAACTTCAGGCCGCACTGGCCGCAGCAGGGAAGCCCAAAGAGACCCCCTCTGGTAACATATCCTTCAAATGATAAGTATCATATAGAATGCGGCGTGTATGTAGATCTGACGATAAAATTGCAGATGACACTGGAGTAAATCCGGATAAGCAGCAGCTCCAATGCCAGCTGAAGGCCGGTGAGAACGTGCTTACGAGGGTGAGGCAGGAGAAAAATGATCTCCAAGATGCCAACACCAAGCTGGGGGTGGAACTACAAGATGTTCGCGCCCAACTGTCGGATTCTGTTAAGGAAAATCGGCGGCTTCGACATGGCATATTTAGTAAGTGCTTGAACGAACTTTGAAAAAGAGTTCGGCGAGGAAGCTGGCTGACAGAGTTATGTCTGTAGGTATTCTAACAGGTCGTCCTGCGAGGAAACGCCCGGTTCAACAGGTGACCTTCTTCCCGAGCTCTCATAGCTGCACGAATGAGTTCGGCAGGTGATGCAAGGCATCGCCCAGGCCTTGTGGCCATCCGTCTCCATACCCGAAGGCCTTGGAGAGCTTGCAGAAAAGCTGAAGGGAGCACGGTGGCGCTTCCGATTATGGAAGATATCAGCCTGCCGTCAGGGCGCCAGGGAAGCCTGGGCAATGGTGAAGACACGGTACACGAAGGCTGACCCGAACCACATGGCCGAAGTCGGACCTGTGGGGCCTGATAGGAAGGAGATCCCTGTGAGCTCAGTGTATGGACAAGTAGAATTGGCCGCAAAGTATTCTCAACAGGACTGTAGACTAGACAGCCTATTGGATGGTATTGAAGAGGAATTCAACCAGTCAAATTGACTATGTAATTTTAAAGTGACATGTATAATGCCTTCTAGCCGGATTGTAGATCGTTTGTCGTGGCGGACCTTTTCGCTTCAACCTCGGGACCCGACAGTCCGGAGTGTATACGAATACCCTCTTGGTTATGTAAGAACCGGGGCATGCGTGGAGACCAGGCGTAGGGGTCATTAGTGCTTTATCAGACAAGTGCCCAACTAGTTATGTTATATTACATGGGTAGTAAGAAACATCTTCCAGGGAGAATAGTTCCGTTAAGGGTTCCTTTCCCTGGGTAAGCATGCCCTAAAGTGCATGTCCGGACTGTGATAAGAAGCGCAAAAAATCATCTCGGGGCAGATATGAATAAAAATAAGTCACCTTTTGTTCACCGACCAAATATTCCCTTAAGAACGCTAGCTTTCGGCTTCACCCAGTCTAAGGTACACGTCCGGCTGACCCGGCGGTAACAATCGCAGAGGTGCTCCCCTTATGCCCTAGCCGAATTAACAGGAACGTAGGGCATAAATACAAGAGCCAGGCAACCCAGCTTGGCCAAAACTTAAGTCATATCAATGCATATAATGGTGAAAAAGGTACATGCGGAAGTATAACACATGTGTTGGGCGTGAGGCCTAGGAAAATAACTTAAGCTTCTGTGAAAGAAGCCCCCAGGTATGAAGGGTGCGGCTAGCACATCTGTAATGTACGAGTGAGGCGCAAGGTGACCCTTGAAGGCCTAAAGAAATAAAATAAAGAAAGGGAAACAGGACAGATGATGCATATGCAGAAAATGGACAAAGGGAGGGGACTAACATAGAGTCCGGTGCTAGGCGTAGAATCTTCGAAGCCTGGCTGTGTTCCATGGGTTCGGCTGGAGTCGACTAGTCGATGTATCCCGCAGCCGGTACGCTCCACTGGTCAGAACTTCGTCGATAATGAAGGGACCTTCCCATTTGGGCACGAGCTTGTTCTTTTTCTTATCCGGCAGTCATTGAACTAGTTCGCCAACGTTATAAGTTTTGGCCCGTACTTCTCTGCTTTGGTATCTGCGAGCCTGTTGCTGGTAACATGCGGAACGGGCTTTGGCTACGTCGCGCTCTTCCTCCAAGGTGTCCAGACTATCCTGCCGATCGAGCTCGGCTTCTCTTTCTTTGTACATGCGCACTCGAGGTGAGTCATGAATTATGTCACAGGGCAGGACTGCCTCTGCGCCATACACCATAAAAAATGGTGTATATCCGGTACTACGATTCGGCGTGGTCCGTAGGACCCAGAGTACGGAGTCGAGCTCCTCTACCCAGTGCGTGTTAGACTCCGTTAAGGAGCGCACTAATCTAGGTTTAATGCCGCTCATTATAAGACCATTTGCTCGTCTGACTTGACCGTTGGTTTGTGGGTGATAGACTAAAGCATAACCGAGCTTGATGCCCATTTTGCTACACCAGAGTTTTACCTCGTCGGCCATGAAGTTCGTGCCATTATCAGTGATGATGCTGTGGGGGACGCCGTAACGGTGGACAACCCCAGATATGAAATCTATCACCGGTCCAGATTCAGTTGTTTTAACCGGTTTAGCCTCTATCCATTTGGTGAATTTATCCACCACGACCAATAAGTATTTTTTCTTGTGGGTTCCCCCTTTAAGGGGTCCAACCATGTCAAGCCCCTAGACCGCGAAGGGCCATGTAATGGGGATTGTTTGGAGGGCAGTGGGTGGCATGTGGCTTTGATTTGCAAAGAGCTGGCAACCGGCGCAACGTTGGACCAAGTCCTGTGCATCTGCCCGGGCCATTGGCCAATAGAATCCTGTACGGAAGGCCTTGCTTACAAGAGCCCGGGCTGCAGCGTGATGACCGCCGAGTCCCGCGTGAATTTCTGCCAAAAGGTTCCGCCCTTCCTCTTCGGAGATGCACCTTTGAAGGACTCCGGTAGCGCTTTTTTTGTACAATTCTCCCTCATGGACCCTGTAGGCCTTGGATCGCCGCACTATGCAGCGTGCCTCATTTTGGTCCTCCAGAAGTTCCTGTCTAGTTAGGTAGGCCAGGAATGGTTCTGTCCACGGGGCAATAATGGCCATTATTTCGTGGGCTGACTGTGTTATTTCGGTGGCGGAGCCTCCGACTGTGTCAGAGAGTTCGGTATCGGGTATTTTGGCCGGGTCCGGACTGTTGTTACCGGTGTCCCCTTCCCATGCTACGGATGGCTTGAAGAGCCGTTCCAAAAATATGTTGGGAGGTCCGCGTCGCGTTTTGCGCCGATGCAGGTGAGGATATCCGCCGCCTGATTGTTTTCCCGAGCCACATGGTGAAATTCGAGCCCCTCGAACCGAGCTGACATTTTTAGGACGACATTGCGATAAGCTGCCATTTTCGGATCCTTGGCATCGAAGTCTCCATTTATTTGGGATATCGCGAGGTTCGAATCCCCGCACACCTCTAGGCGTTGAATGCCCATGGATACTGCCATCCGGAGACCATGTAGAAGGGCCTCATATTCGGCTGCGTTGTTGGAGTCTGTGTACATTGTCTGTAGTACGTATTGAATGGTATCTCCTGTTGGGGACGTCAAAATGACGCCAGCCCCCAGACCAGCCAACATTTGGGAGCCGTCGAAGTGCATGATCCAGTTTGAATATGTGTCGTACTTTTTAGGGAGTTCGGCTTCCGTCCACTCGGCGATGAAGTCAGCCAAAACTTGCGACTTAATAGCTCATCGTGGCTTGTAAGTTATGTCGAATGGGAGGAGCTCAATGGCCCACTTGGCAATCCGGCCCGTCGCGTCGCGGTTGTTTATAATATCGTTAAGTGGTACTTCCGAGGCTACCGTTATCGAACACTCTTGAAAGTAGTGTCGCAGCTTCCGGGATGCCATAAATACCGCGTACGCTATCTTTTGATAATGCGGGTACCGTGATTTGCATGGAGTAAGGACAGTGGAAACATAGTAAACCGGATTTTGAAGGGGGAATTTGTGTCCGTCCACTTCTTGCTCGACGACGAGCACTGCGCTTACTACTTGATGAGTTGCCGCAATGTATAATAGCATTGGTTCGCCAGTGTTTGGCGCGGCCAGGACTGGGTTTGTTGCCAATATGGCTTTTATTTCATTAAGTACGGCCGAGGTGGCATCCGTCCACTCAAAGTGTTCGGTGCGTCGGAGGAGGCGATAAAGGGGTAATGCCTTTTCTCCCAAGTGGGAGATAAAGCGGCTTAGAGCCGCCACGCATCTAGTCAATTTTTGTATTTGTTTGAGGTCTGTTGGGGTAGCCAACTGTGACAACACTCGGATTTTGGCCGGATTAGCTTCAATACCTCTACTGGAGACAATGAATCCCAGGAGCTTTCCGGCTGGTACGCCGAAAACGCATTTTTCCGGATTGAGCTTGATGTCATATGTTCGGAGGTTGTCAAATGTGAGCCTCAAGTCGTCTACTAGAGTTTCGACATGCATGGTTTTAACGACCATGTCATCCATGTGTGCCTCCACTGTTTTGCCCATCTGGTTTGCCAGACATGTCTGAATCATGCGCTGATATGTTGCACTAGCATTTTTGAGCCCGAAGGGCATTGTGTTGAAGCAGAATGGGTCGTATGGTGTGATGAATGCCGTTGCAGCTTGGTCTGGCTCCGCCATTTTAATTTGATGGTAGCCGGAGTATGCATCGAGGAAACACAATGAATCGTGTCCTGCGCTAGCATTGATGATTTGATCGATGCGAGGGAGGGGGAAGGGATCCTTTGGGCTGGCCTTGTAAAGGTCCTTAAAATCGACGCACAAGCGCCAGGATTTGTCCTTCTTTGGTACCATCACCAGGTTTGCTAGCCAGTCCGGATGTTTTATATCTCTGATGAATCCGGCCTCCAATAGCTTGGCTAGTTCCTCTCCCATGGCTTGTCTCTTAGGCTCGGAGAAACGTCGAAGATCGTGCTTGACTGGCTTGAATCCTTTTAGGATATTTAGGCTGTGCTCAGCCAGCTTGCGTGGGATTCCTGGCATGTCTGAAGGGTGCCAGGCAAAAATGTCCAGTTCTTGCGTAGTAACTCTCGCAGTGCAGCGTCGACATCAGGGTTTAATTGTGCCCCGATGGAAGCTGTTTTTGTAGGGTCCGTTGGATGGAGTTGGAATTTAACTATTTCGTCCGCCGGTTTAAAGGAGCTGGACTTAGATCTTTTATCGAGTATCACATCATCCCTGTTCACCGTGGAGCGCAGCGCAGTTAGTTCCTTGGCCGCTAGGCCTTCGGATAGTGCCTCGAGGGACAGTGCGGCTGTCTTATTTTCGGTGCGGAGTGCTATGTCCGGATCACTAGCAAGAGTGATGATTACGTTGGGCCCGGGCATTTTGAGCTTCATGTACCCGTAATGGGGTATGGCTTGGAAGATTGTAAATGCCTCCCGCCCTAGTAGAGCGTGGTATCCACTGCTGAACGGGGCCACTTGGAATGTAATTTCTTCGGACCTATAATTATCCAGCATGCCGAATACCACATCTAGTGTGATTTTCCCAGCACAGCGTGCTTCTCGACTGGGGATGATTCCTCTCAAGGTTGTGCTACTTTGCTCAATGCGGCTCCAGTCTATTTCCATCTTTTGAAGAGTTTCCTCATAGATGAGGTTTAATCCGCTGCCACTGTCCATGAGTACTATCGGCGTTTTGGGAACGGGGGTCCCCAGACTTGCCTGCCTGCGGCCTGTGGCATGGCTCAAAGGGGGGCCCAGCACGGCCCATCTTCACCAACACAAACCCAAGACCCTCGCGAGGGGCCAAGCCTCGCGGGGCAGACGACGTGAAGCTTCCTCAGGCACGGCCTCGTCAGGCTGGCTCACGAGGAGGCGGAGGGATCAAGGCGGGGTACCTCACAAGGTGCCCATGACACAAGCCATGACAACTCAGGGCACCAGGCGGGTGCCAGCCCGCGCAACGTCCTCCTTTCCTCTTTGGTGCAAAGGGGGCAAGCGCAGCCGCGGAGTACCGAGGCATCAGGCAAAGGTTGCCATTTCGGTGCAACGAGACCAAGACCAGGAGGACTATGAGATGGAGGTCACCGTGGATCCCAAGACGGCGTCATCACCAGAGCTTTGCGCAGGCGAAGACTACTTTTGTCAGGATAGCTGATACTTGTTGTCCCCCTTCAAATTAGCCTGCCATTGTTGGCTCCCTTCCCGCTCAATATTTGGGAAGAGGACCATGGCCTCTATAAATAGGACCAGCCACCCACATGGCTGGGGACGACGAAAAAGAGGTAGGAAGGAAGAGGCTCGTTAGAAGGGTCAGTCGGTCAGTCGGAGCCGAGAGAGAGAGAGAGAGAGAGAGAGAGAGAGAGAGAGAGAGAGAGAGAGAGAGAGAGGTGGCTGAACTCCTCCCAGCAGTTCATCGCCTCAGGCAAGAACAGACCCTCGCAAGGCTGTTCTTCCTTGTATTGTTCATCATCATCAGCCCAAGAGGCAATCCACCACACCACACACTGGAGTAGGGTATTACACCACAACGGTGGCCCGAACCAGTATAAACCCTGTGTCTCTTGTGTTGTTCTTTCCTTAGTTTAGATCCTAGCACGGCGGAGGGGTGCAGGAAGGTAGGAGGCGAAATCTCCGCGTGCACCCCAGTGTTCGAACCTCAAGGGTCTGCCGGAACCCGAAATCCGACATTTGGCGCGCCAGGTAGGGGTGCGCCGGAATTCGTCTTCCACCACCCCGTTCTCCTCCGACCGTCACGCCCAAGTCTGACGCTCGTCGGGCCCGCGCCGAGCGCCGGGCCGCACTCGCTTCCCACGTCGCCCAGACGGCCCCTGTCGGCGGGCATCCACGCCGTTCCCCGTCACCTGCTGTCAACGCCGCCACCGGCCTGGCGGGGGACAAGCGGCAAGCATCGTCCCAGCATCCGTCCGTGCGGCAAGACGGCCGCACCGCAACTCCCTCGCTCGCCCCAGCTGGATCTTCATCCTGCGCGCTCCGCGCGCCCATGTAGGCTCGGGCTGCACTCATCACGGCAAACGAGCTCCTGCGCTACTGTCCCGTCGACGACGTCTACGAAGAATGGCTCGACCGCGTCGCCGAGCTCATCCGCGTTGCAGGGGGCTCTTCCGCGCCGTCCGTTCCGCTGCACCGCACCCCGCCCCGCGCGGGCGAAGAGGCTCCGGCGGCGCCCCAGCCGCCTCCTCCTCAAGAAGACGCCATGGCTCCAAGGCGCATGGCCCCTGGGCGGAACCCGCTCCGTCAGGTGCCAGCGCAGCAAGAACAGAGCTGCCAAGAAGTCCCTCGCCCACCAGAAGCTGCCCGGGCGCTCCCTGCTCCAGCACGTCGCGACCATCCCCCTGCTCCAGCGCGTGGGGACATGCAAGACCAGGCTCTCCGTCACCTAAGGCCTCCCGTGGCCACAGCAGGATGCCGCGCCTACACCACCGAACTACGCAGCGTCGCGTGGCCCGGCAAGTTCAAACCAGACCTGCCTCCTCGCTACGACGGCACGGCCGACCCTGCGGAGTTCCTCCAGCTCTACGAGCTGGGCATCGAAGCTGCCAACAGAGACGACAAGGTCATGGCAAACTGGTTTCCCATGGCGCTCAAGGACGGGGCCCGCACCTGGCTCCTGAACCTGGCTCCAGGCACAATCTCCTCCTGGGAAGAGATGCGCACCCGCTTCATCGCCAACTTCCGAGGTACTCGCGACCGGCCACCCGCCGTGAGTGACACATGCCGCATCAAGCAACAACCCGGGGAGACCCTGCAGAAGTACATCCAGCACTTCAACAACGCACGCCTCAAGATCCCCAAGGTGACTGAGGAGGCCATCATCTCAGTTTTCTCCGACGGAGTGCGCGACGTCAAGATGAAGGAGGAGCTGTTCAACTTGGCAACCAAGTGCGCCAGGGCTGAGGAGGGGCGTCTCTCCCACCTCGAGCTGCCCGCCACAGACCCAGAAGAGAAGAAGCTCAAGGCCAAGGATGTGAAGCGCAAGGGGGCTGCAGTGCTCGCGGCAGAACCAGACACCAAGCGGGGCAGAGATCAGCCCGAACCTCCCAAGGGCAGCCGGTACTGCGTGTACCACGACCTCCACACCCACAAGACCAACGAATGCCAAGAACTCCGAGCCGTGCGTGAAGGAAGGATCGGCCGTCGCCCCGACCGCGGTGACCGGGGCTACGGTCGAGGAGGAGGAAGAAACGCAGGACGCTGGGAAGACCGCGGGCCGCGCCAAGGGTGGCGCGACCAACCTCGCGAGGATCGCTGGCAAGACCCGCCTCGCGAGAGAGGATGGAGGGATCAGCCTCGCGAGGGAGACTGGAGGGATCAGCCTCGCGAGGATCGCCCGCCAGGCAACGCAGGCCTCCCACCGCTGCCGCCGCAGCCAAGGAGAAACGAGGACCGCCATCAAGACGAGGAGGCTGGGGGCTTCCAGGAGCCGTGCGCGATCGCCTGCATCTTGGGCGGAGCACAAGCCCCAGCCTCTCAGTGCATCTTCAAGCAGTTCGCCCACGAAGTGAACGCAGCACTCCCCAGACTCGAAGCCACACACCCTCTCAGGTGGTCGGCGTGCGCCATCATGTTCAGCTCAGCAGATCAGCTAAAGTGTGCGGCAACAGCCGGAGTCCTCCCGATGCTTTGTTCCCAATCATCAGCAACGTGGTGGTCACCAAGACCCTCATCGATGGCGGGGCAGGGCTCAACGTCCTATCCGTGGAGACGTTCAACAACCTCCAAGTGCCCTACAGCCAGCTTCAGCCAACCAAGCCCTTCTCCGGCATCACTGACGGCTCCACGGTCCCGATTGGGCAGGTCCGCCTCCCTGTCACCTTCGGGGCACGCGACAACTACCGCACCGAGCTCATCGACTTCGACGTCGCTCACATTCGCCTGCCGTACAACGCCATCCCTGGGTACCCAGCGCTGGCCAAGTTCATGGCCGTAACTCACCACGGCTACAACGTCCTCAAGATGCCAGGAAGTGGCGGAGTCATCACGGTGCCCTGTGAAGAGAAGGACGCGGTGTGTTCCCTGGAACGAGCCTTTCAGGCCGCATCACTGGAAGACCCGGATCGCAGAAGCAGGAGGGTTCTCGAGACCACCCCCAAGAAGAAGAAGACATCGTCCGGCTCGACCACTCAGGAGGCAGGCCCCTCTGGGCCCGCGCCTGCCCAGGGGGAGCCTCTCTCCATTGCATAGGAAAGCATGCCCGGCGCCCTCCTCAGGCAGGGCTCGGGGGCTCTCCCCTAGGGGGCCACCGACCTAGCTAGGGTCACGAGGGAGGTGCTTGGGCACCACATGGAGGCGTGTTTTGAAGGACGTTTCCCTCAAGAAGGAGCAAGGCAAGGAGATCCAGACCCACAGGAGTTCGTTAGCAAGGCCATTCAGCAGCTACAAGAGTCAAGAGTCATGAGAGGCGCCCGCCACCTACCAGCAGTGGCCCCCCATCTAGGCGAGGATGGTGGGCTGCGCGTCTGCATCGACATACCAGGGCTCAACCAAGTCGCCTCTCTGGAGCGCCTCTGGCCCTCGCGAGTGGGGCGCTGCGGAGGTCCACCCCACAGCTATGTTTGCATGCCTTACGCCTTGCCGAACGCGGCTGACGCGTACCAGCGCCTCATGAGGGGCATCAAGGAGGCACGAGAGGCTAGGCGTTCCGCAGCCCTGGCAGAGATGGAGATGGCCCGCGAGGAGCCGCCAGCGCCTCCGGAGCCTCCCAAGGCCCCTGGGCTTGGGGGCTCGTGAGGATCGGCTCCCGCAGCCCCCCGAGCCTGCTACACCAACACCCCTTCGTCCTCAACATCATCAGGTGACATCTTTCGAGTTTTACTTCCAGCTGGGAGCGCCCCCAGGGCTGCATTATTCCCAGGCCGCGTGGGTCCGTCCCTGCGGCGTGTATCCCTTTATTCCATGTTGTTAGCTTACCTTGTTGGGGGCGCCCCTCGGGCTGCATCACCCCCAAGTCGCTCGGGCCTGACCCAGTGATCTCCGCATTCCCAGCATCTATTTGAACGAATCCACTCCTTCGCGGCTAACGTGTTTACCTAGTTGCATACTCAGCTGACGCCAACTAACGGAGCTGCTCCCGGATGGCACGATGCTTGCACATGGGTCCGTCCCTGCAACGCCGACAAACCTGGATGGCTGAGCTCTGGCCGCGGCAACCCCGCATAGCGTCACCTCGTCAAGCCTTCAGTGCCTCACCACCCCTCAGAAGCAACCAACGGCTGACCGTCAATTGTATAGCAACCCCTTGCTTTTTCTATGATGGACCTGCAAGACCTCCTGAAGGAGCTGCGTCAGGCGAGGCTCTTGCTGTGCCTCCTTCGCTCTCGTCTGCGTGAACCGCTTGCACGTTAAAGGGGGGGTGCCTGAGCATCGCGACTCAGGGCTCCTACTGGCTCTCCAGCCCTCACCCTCTGGCCTTGACCACGGCATCGCGACCTGGCATACCAGCGACGGCTGAGATTCGCTCGAGGGACAGGACCCAAGGACGTAGAGCAGAAAGGGGAGCTGAGGCGAGAGGGAGGAGACACACGAGGACCTCGCCAGGCAACCCCGCTCCTTCCGGCGCATGGACCCGGCCACACACCAGAGAGCGGCCCCTGATCCTCGAGATAAGTTATCGCCCGGAAGCGCCAGCTACCGTGGCACCATCCCCGCACCTAATGCTATCCCTTGTTAGCGACGCCGCTCCCCTTTCTCACCAAACGACGGCTGCTTGGGCGCCAAAGGGGACCTCCTGAGCATCGCGACTCAGGGGCTCTTACCGGACTCCGGGTCGCTCACCTCCTGGCCTTGACCACGGCATTGCGACCTGGCATACCAGCGATGGCTGAAGCCGCCTTGGGACTGGGACCTGTCGGCGCAGAGCACCAAGCCCTCGTGAGGTTCGAAAGGGAGGACTGAGCTAAGATGGAATGAGCAACTTGCGCAATTCTACAACAAGTGTTACATATACAAGATAGGATCACAAGCACCTTACAAGCCCCTACGGGACGCGTTTTTGATTCCTCGCGGGGAACGGATCCTAAAGGGACACAAACCACGTGCGTCCCTGCAAAAGACGCCATCATCAACAGTGGGCCGTCAAGCACCGACGCCAACCCCATCCAGATCAGAGTCGGCGGCGGCCTGACGAGCCCGCCCTGCTCCAGGAGCGACGCCGGCGCGGTGGCTCGTAGCTGTCGTCGCTCGTCTCCGGAGTCGCGTAGAGCTCGCCGGAGTCGCTGGAACCTCCAACGCCTCCATCGCTTGAGGAGCCTCCAAGGGAGTGGGTGGCGTGCCCAGTCCTCATCGCAGCAGGGCTCTGGCCACCTTCCTCGGGGCAGCACTCCAGCCGGCGCCCGCTCGCATCGAAGACCTTGAAGAGCATCACCGAAGCACCGTCGTAGTCCAAGTGGATCGTGAAGAATCCCCTTGTCCTGCAAACCCGGGCGATCTCCCTCCAGCCCCGGGTCATGTAGACCTCGCCCGGGGCGACGACTGCGACCTCTGCCTCGGTCGCGAGGGTGCTGCAGTCGGTGTGCTGCAGCCATAGCTCCAGGGCTCCCCCTGCGGGATGATGGAGGCGAAGAAGGGAGGCAGGCGAATCCAAGACTGAAGAGGAATGGCGATGTGGAGCACGAACTCTTGGGAGGATCCCTCGGTGTGGACCCCAGGGGGGACGACTCACACCTTCGTGACCCATCGGCGCCGACGATGGCGCCGCCCGTGGCGGTCAGCATCAGCTCCTTCGGGGCCCTCGACGTGGGCGTGCAATGTAAGCGAGAACCCCGGTGGCGCCCGCTCGCCCCAAGGCCTCGGCTCCACCTGAAGGGCCCCTTCGTCCGGGCCATGGGGGATGAGCCGTTTCTTCGGCGGGAGGGGGTCTGGCCCCTCTCGGGGAGCCTTTCCCTTCTCTGCCACCGAGAACCGGTGGATTGGAGCCATCGCGGTAAGACGGAGCAAGGATCGGGAATAAAGAGAAGCAAGGGGAGATGAACTAGAAGGGCACGTGCTGTTCCGTACTTATAGCCGGCGAAGGCCAACCGCTGGCCTCCATGATCGCAGGTAATCATGACCCGTTTTTGCATGCAGGGACTTGTCCCATCCATGCAGTTGCCGAGGCATCATGGGAAAGTGGAGGCGCCCCCGTCCAGTCAACCGCCACGCGGCGCCCAAGGCCACAGGCTGTTAGGGCCCGCGGCGCTTCGCTCTTGCCCTTCCGCCTCCCTGCACGGCCAAGTCCGGGCGCGCCTTGGGCCCGGGGGCTACTATCGGCGTTCTGGGAACGGGGGTCCCCAGACTTGCCTTCCTGCGGCCTGCGGCATGGCTCAAAGGGGGGCCCAGCACGGCCCATCTTCACCAACACAAACCCAAGACCCTCGCGAGGGGCCAAGCCTCGCGGGGCGGACGACGCGAAGCTTCCTGGGCACGGCCTCATCAGGCTGGCTCACGAGGAGGCGGAGGGATCAAGGCAGGGTACCTCACGAGGTGCCCATGACGCAAGCCATGACAACTCAGGGCGCCAGGCGGGTGCCAGCCCGCGAAGCATCCTCCTTTCCTCTTTGGTGCAAAGGGGGCAAGCGCAGCCGCGGAGTACCGAGGCATCAGGCAAAGGTTTCCATTTCGGTGCAATGAGACCAAGACCAGGAGGACTACGAGACGGAGGTCACCGTGGAGCCCAAGACGGCGTCATCACCAGAGCTTTGCGCAGGCGAAGACTACTTTTGTCAGGATAGCTGATACTTGCTGTCCCCTTCAAATTAGCCCGCCATTGTTGGCTCCCTTCCCGCTCAATATTTGGGAAGAGGACCAGGGCCTCTATAAATAGGACCAGCCACCCACATGGCTGGGACGACGAAAAAGAGGTAGGAAGGAAGAGGCTCGTTAGAAGGGTCGGTCGGTCAGTCGGAGCCGAGAGAGAGAGAGAGAGAGAGGTGGCTGAACTCCTCCCAGCAGTTCATCGCCTCAGCCAAGAACAGACCCTCGCGAGGCTGTTCTTCCTTGTATTGTTCATCATCATCAGCCCAAGAGGCAATCCACCACACCGCACACTGGAGTAGGGTATTACACCACAACGGTGGCCCGAACCAGTATAAACCCTGTGTCTCTTGTGTTGTTCTTTCCTTAGTTTAGATCCTAGCACGGCGGAGGGGTGCAGGAAGGTAGGAGGCGAAATCTCCGCGCGCACCCCAGTGTTCGAACCTCAAGGGTCTGGCGGAACCCAAAATCCGACAAGTACCTTGGTGAGTCGAAAGCCGTCCCCGATTGGACTGAGGACCAGTGCGGCTGGTGCTTGGGCTGTCCAGAATTTGGGTTCATCACTGGCATTGAAGGTAATAGCCGTGTCACAACAATGATTTATTTCTGCTATGTGGCAGATTTCGGCCATGCTGCACAGTGTTCGCTTGCGTCTATTATTTGACACGAAGGTCTCAAAGACCGTTAACACCGTATTGTTGTCCACGTGATGGTGCTCTGTGGTTTTTGGGAGGATTAGATCCTCACCACTTTTGGCCACCTGCCGGAGTATCCAACATGCTCTAAGGCTGTGCGTTGGTATTGCATCAGCTGTACTATGAATTTTGCAGGGTCCATTGAGCCATCCCTCCAGTATGGTTCCTTGCCCCGTAGAGGGCTTTTGCTTTTTGGTAGTTAACCCAGGTGTATTGTGATAATGCACCCTTTTATTTCAGACTGGGTTTGTATTCAGGGCCGGATTATCCCAAAATTTTATTTCGGTTTTCCAGGTGCTTTCCATCGCATAGTACTTTCGTACTATGGATACCAAGTCGGCCAAGCATGTAATTTCGCGGCGACTTATGGCGTTGAGGATTCCCTTGTCCGTGCAATTATTGCAGAAGAATGAAATTGCGTCTTCCTCGCGGCAGTCTTTTATCCTGTTCATGACCAGGAGGAATCTGGCCCAGTAATGGTGTACTGTTTCTTCGGGCTCTTGCCTAATTTGGGATAGATCGCGTATATTTGGGTGGGTGGGTGGGATTGAATCCGAATCCTTACCCAGTCTGAGACTCAGGGGCCAAGGTGTTTCCGAACTCGAAAGTTTGGATTCTTGGATGTTTTCCGATAAATCTAGCCTGCTGCCTGATTCTAGGTTCAGGCCTTGAGTGACGTCCTCCCCTCCGCGGGTATCCGACTTGGAGGGATCGGGAATCCAGACATAGCTAGTCCTTAAGATAGATGAAGGATTGCCGCATTGTTCCTCCACCACTGCAACGTGATGGGTGACCTAGGGAGAGTTGATCTCTCTCAGATTGGGTTTAGGCCCAATCTGATCGTAGCCTGTAGCGACTCCCAGGGCGGCGATGCGATCCAGGAGCTTGTTCAGGGAAGAGAGCTCCATTGGATCTAACTGCTCGGCGAGTTCCGAGTTGACGTGAAGATTGCTTTCGATGACCCGAGAAGTCATCGTCGGCGCAGCGGCCGAACAGGCGCTCATAAGAAAACCACCTAGCCGGAGAGTTTAGCCGATAGCCAAAGCGCCCTCAGCAATAGTGCCGTCTTTAAAGACGGGATGAGACATCCTTCCTGGTGGCGACGACATAGCAGAACTCTCAATGAAAGCACCAATGTCGGTGTCAAAACCAGCGGATCTCGGGTAGGGGGTCCCGAACTGTGCGTCTAGGCCGGATGGTAACAGGAGGCAGGGGACACAATGTTTTACCCAGGTTCGGGCCCTCTTGATGGAGGTAAAACCATATGTCCTGCTTGATTAATATTGATGATATGGGTAGTACAAGAGTAGATCTACCACGAGATCAGAGAGGCTAAACCCTAGAAGCTAGCCTATGGTATGATTGTATGTTATGATTGTTGTCCTATGGACTAAAAGCCTTCGGTTTATATAGACGCCGGAGAGGGTTAGGGTTACACAAGGTCGGTTATAAAGGAGGAGATATCCATATCCGTATTGCCCAGCTTGCCTTCCACGCCAAGTAGAGTCCCATCCGGACACGAGACGAAGTCTTCAATCTTGTATCTTCATAGTCTAACAGTCCGGCCAAAGGATATAATCCGGTTGTCTGGAGACCCCCCTAATCCAGGACTCCCTCAGGAGGTATTACTGTTGTTCCTAATGATAAAGATGAATTGATTCGACAAAGAATTATCACAGGTTATAGGATGGTAATTGATTTCCGCAAATTAAATAAAGCTACTAAGAAAGATCATTACCCCTTACCTTTTATTGATCAAATGCTAGAAAGATTATGCAAACATACACACTATTGCTTTCTAGACGGTTATTCTGGTTTCTCTCAAATACCTGTGTCGGCTAAAGATCAATCAAAGACTACTTTTACATGCCCTTTTTGTACTTTTGCTTATAGACGTATGCCTTTTGGTTTATGTAATGCACCTGCTACCTTTCAAAGATGCATGATGGCTATATTCTCTGACTTTTGTGAAAAGATTTGTGAGGATTTCATGGACGACTTTTCCGTCTATGCTTCCTCTTTTGACGATTGCTTGAGCAATTATGATCGAGTTTTGCAGAGATGTGAAGAAACTAATCTTGTCTTGAATTGGGAAAAGTGCCACTTTATGGTTAATGAAGGTATTGTCTTGGGGCACAAAGTTTCTGAAAGAGGTATTGAAGTTCATAAAGCGAAGGTTGATGCTATTGCAAGGATGCCATGTCCCAAGGACATCAAAGGTATAAGAAGTTTCCTTGGTCATGCCGGATTTTACAGGAGGTTAATTAAGGACTTCCCAAAAATTTCTTGGCCTCTGACTAATTTATTGCAAAAAGATATACCATTTGTCTTTGATGATGATTGTGTAGGAGAATTTGAAATACTTAAGAAAGCATTAGTCTCTGCACCTATTGTTCAGCCACCTGATTGGAATTTACCCTTTGAAATTATGTGTGATGCTAGTGATTATGCTGTAGGTGCTGTTCTAGGGCAAAGAGTTGATAAGAAATTAAATGTTATCCATTATGCTAGTAAGACTCTGGACAATGCTCAAAGAAATTATGCTACTACTGAAAAGGAACTTTTAGCAGTTGTATTTGCTTGTGATAAGTTTAGATCTTATATTGTTGATTCTAAAGTAACTATTCACACTGATCATGCTACTATTAAATATCTGATGAAAAAGAAAGATGCTAAACCTAGACTTATTAGATGGGTTCTCTTGCTACAAGAATTTGATTTGAATATTGTTGATAGAAAGGGAGCTGAGAACCCCGTTGCAGACAACTTATCTAGGTTAGCAAATATTCTTGATGACCCACTACCTATTAATGATGACTTTCCTAATGAACAATTAAATGTTATAAGTACTTATCATAGTACTCCATGGTATGTTGATTATGCTAACTATATTGTTGCTAAGTTTATACCACCTAGCTTCACATACCAGCAAAAGAAAAGGTTTTTCTATGATTTAAGACATTACTTTTGGGATGACCCACATCTTTATAAGGAAGGAGTAGATGGTGTTATTAGACGTTGTGTACCTGAGCATGAACAGGAACAGATCCAACACAAGTGTCATTCCGAGTCTTATGGAGGACACCACGCTGGAGATAGAACTGCACATAAGGTATTGCAATCTGGTTTTTATTGGCCTACTCTCTTCAAGGAGTAGATGGTGTTATTAGACGTTGTGTACCTGAGCATGAACAGGAACAGATCCTACGCAAGTGTCATTCCGAGTCTTATGGATGACACCACGCTGGAGATAGAACTGCACATAAGGTATTGCAATCTGGTTTTTATTGGCCTACTCTCTTCAAGGATGCCCGTAAGTTTGTCTTGTCTTGTGATGAATGTCAAACAATTGGTAATATTGGTAGACATCAAGAAATGCCTATGAATTATTCACTTGTTATTTAACCATTTGATGTTTGGGGCTTTGATTATATGGGACCTTTTCCTGCCTCTAATGGGTACACACATATTCTAGTTGCTGTTGATTACGTTACTAAGTGGGTAGAAGCTATTCCAACTAGTAGTGCTGATCATAACACTTCTATTAAAATGCTTAAGGAAGTTATTTTTCCGAGGTTTGGAGTCCCTGGATATTTAATGACTGATGGTGGTTCACACTTTATTCATGGTGCCTTCCGTAAAATGCTTGCTAAATATGATGTTAATCATAGAATTGCATCTCCTTATCACCCACAATCTAGTGGTCAAGTAGAATTGAGCAATAGAGAGCTCAAATTAATTTTGCAAAAGACTGTTAATAGGTCTAGAAAGAATTGGTCTAAGAAACTTGATGATGCATTATGGGCTTGTAGAACTGCATATAAAAATCTTATGGGTATGTGTCTGTATAAAATGGTTTATGGAAAAGCATGTCACTTACCTCTCGAACTAGAACATAAGGCATATTGGGCTATTAAAGAGCTCAACTATGATTTTAAACTTGCCGGTGAGAAGAGGTTATTTGATATTAGCTCACTTGATGAATGGAGAACCCAAGCTTATGAAAATGCCAAGTTGTTTAAAGAAAAAGTTAAAAGATGGCATGACAAAAGAATACAAAAGCGTGAATTTAATGTAGGTGATTATGTATTGCTATACAACTCTCATTTAAGATTTTTTGCAGGAAAACTTCTCTCTAAATGGGAAGGCCCCTACGTCATTGAAGAGGTCTATCGTTCCGATGCCATAAAAATCAACAACTTCGAGGGCACAAATCCGAAGGTGGTAAATGGTCAAAGAATTAAACATTATATCTCAGGTAATCCCATAAATGTTGAAACCAATATTATTGAAACCATAACCCCGGAGGAATACATAAGGGACACTTTCTGGAATGTTTCAGACTCCGGAAAGGAATAGGTATGTGGTACGGTAAGTAAACCGACTCCAAAACAATTTCTAGGGAAATATTTCTCCATTTTGGAATATTTAGAAAAATAGAAAAATAAGTAGCAGTCTGGAAGGACACGAGGGCCCCACGAGGGTGGTGGACGCGCCCTACCCCCCTGGGCGCGCCCCCCTACCTCGTGAGCACCTCGTGTGCCCTCCGGACTCCGTTTTCTTGCACGTTACATATTTTGGTCGGTAAAAATTCATTATATATTCTCCCGAAGGTTTGGAATCCCGTATCACGCAAAAATCTCTTGTTCTTTTTTCGAGCTGTTTTTCTAACAGATCTAGGTTATCATGACGGCCCCAAGCGCCTCCAAGGACAAGTTCTTCGAGAAGGTCATCAACCCTTACCTCGCGGAGGTGTTGCGACACCCTCAAACCATTGAGATGCATGATGGGTTGCTGCACATCCGCGATGAAGAGGAACCAAAGGGGACCGGAAGCATGGAGATGAGGCTCGAAGCAGTGGAGCAACAAGTTTTCAAGTGCGAAAGGATGGTGGAGCGTGGAATAAACGCTAGCCACATGATGCTCGCGGAGTTCACCAACAACTACAAGCCGGATGCCAAGAATACCGAGGAGGCCATCTTCAAGCTACATGAGAAGATCGAGCACCTCCAAGCCCAAGTCTATGTCCTTCAAAACCAAAACTGTGAGTATGAATATAGATTCAAAAGAATGAGTTTGGCTGCAGATTTGAGGATTCCGGAGACTCGATCATCTTTCTATGATGGTGAACCTATGCCTTCGAAGATGGATGACAAGCCCACATCATCAACAACACCTCCACCGTCTCCTCCAACAAAGAAGAATTGAGTATCTGGGTATGGGCACTCCCCTTGGCAGCTGCCAAGCTTGGGGAGGTGCCCCGGTATTGTATCACAATCACAACTCCTATCTTTACCGTTTTTCTTAGTTCGGTCCTATTAGTAGTATCTTGATCTAGTAGAATAAAGTTTATGGCATGATCTAGTTTTGAGTTTTGCTTTATGATCCCTCTATGTAATCGAGTCCGGAGCTATATATAATAAAGATTAGTGTTGAGTCAAGGGCCTGATTATTTTGCCATGATCTTGGTTGAATAAAAGAAAAGAGAAAAATAATAAAAAGAAACAAAGAGTTCATATTGATCTTATTGAGAGTAATGGCTTCACATAGAAAGAGTATGATGATTAAAAGTTGTCGGGAGTTGGCAGACATAGCTTTGGTCGTTGTTGCAATTAATAGGAAGTAATAAGGAAAGAGAGGTTTTCACATATAGATATATTATCATTGACATCTTTTATGATTGAGAGCACTCATTAAAATATGACATGCTAAAGAGTTGATGTTGGACAAGGAAGACAACGTAATGAGTTATGTCTTTCTTATATCTAAGATAAAGTATGTTTTCATGGTTCCTCTAACTTGTTGAGCTTGCCTTTCCCCCTCATGCTAGCCAAATTCTCAGCACCAAGTAGAAATACTACTTGTGCTCCCAAATACCCTTAAACCAGTTTTGCCATGAGAGTCCACCATATCTACCTATGGATTGAGTAAGATCCTTCAAGTAAGTTGTCATCGGTGGAAAGCAATAAAAATTGCTCTAAATATGTATGATTGATTGGTGTGGGAGAAATGAGCTTTATACGATCTTGTGATGTGGACGTAATAAAAGCGATGGACTGCATAATAAAGGTTCATATCACAAGTGGCAATATAAAGTGACGTTCTTTCGCATTGAGATTTTATATATCCAACCATAAAAGCGCATGGCAACCTCTGCTTCCCTCTGCGAAGGGCCTATCCTTTATTATTATCTTCTTCCTTATGAAAGAGTCACGGTGATCTTCACCTTTTCTTTTTCATTTTATCCTTTGGCAAGCTCAACATGTTGGAAAGAACATGATATATATATCTAATTGGATGTAGGGGAGCATGAACCATTACTGTTGACATTACCCTTGAGGTAAAAGGTTGTGGGGAAAATACTATAAGCCCCTATCTTTCTCTGTGTCCGATTAAAACTCTGTAACCACAAGTATCGCGTGAGTGTTAGCAATTATGGATGACTAAATGATAGTTGAGTATGTGGACTTGCTTTTTAGCTCTAACATAGACTCTTTCCGATGTTATGATAAATTGCAATTGCTTCAATGACTGAGATTATAGTTTGTTGGAACCCAATAAGGTTTATGATTTATACTTTTGCATTGTGAATAGATCATCACTTGAACATAAGTAATCATATGACAAAACCTATATATGTTGCTGTTATAAGAATAATCATGATGCCTTCATGTCCGCATTTTATTTTTATCGACGCCTCTACCTCTAAACATGAGGACATATTTATTGTTATCGGCTTTTCGCTTGAGGACAAGCGAGGTCTAAGCTTGGGGGAGTTGATACATCCATTTTGCATCATGCTTTTATATCGATATTTATCACATTATGGAATGTTATTTCACTTTATGTCACAATACTTATGGCTATTCTCTCTTATTTTACAAGGTTTACACAAGGAGGGAGAATGCCGGCAGCTGGAATTCTGGTCTGGAAACTCCACGGAACGTCTTAAAAGAAATAAAGAAAAATCCACGCCAAAGATGAAGGCTAGGGGGCCCACACCCTGCTCACGAGGGTGGGGGCGCCCCCCCCTAGAGCGCGCCCCCTATCTCGTGGGCCCCCTGATGGCTCTCCGATGCCCATCTTATCATATATGAGGTCTTTCGATGAGAAAAAAATAAGGAGGAACTTTTCGGGACGAGACTCCGCCGCCACGAGGCGGAACCTTGGCGGATCCAATCTAGAGCTCCGGCAGAGCTGTTCTGCCGGGGATACTTCCCTCCCGGAGGGGGAAATCATCACCATCGTCATCACCAATGCTCCTCTCATCGGGAGAGGGCAATCTCCATCAACATCTTCACCATCACCATCTCATCTCCAAACCCTGGCTCATCTCTTGTATCCAATTCTTGTCTCAAAGTCCGGGATTGGTGCTAGTAGGTTGCTAGTAGTGTTGATTACTCTTTGTAGTTGATGCTAGTTGGTTTAATTGGTGGAAGATCATATGTTCAGATCCTATATGCATATTATTACCCCTCTGATTATGAACATGAATATTCTTTGTGAGTAATTACGTTCGTTCCTGAGGACAAGGGAGAAGTCTTGCTATGAGTAGTCATGTGAATTTGGTATTCGTTTGATATTTTGATAAGATGTATGTTGTCTAGCCTCTAGTGGTGTTATGTGAACGTCGACTACATAACACTTCACCATTATTTGGGCCTAGAGGAAGGCATTGGGAAGTAATAAGTAGATGATGGTTTGCTAGAGTGACAGAAGCTTAAACCCTAGTTTATGCATTGCTTCGTAAGGGGCTGATTTGGATCCATATGTTTCATGCTATGGTTAGGTTTACCTTAATACTTTTGTTGTAGTTGCGGATGCTTGCAATAGAGGTTAATCATAAGTGGGATGCTTGTTCAAGTAAGAACAGCACCCAAGCACTGGTCCACCCACATATCAAATTATCAAAGTATCGAACGCGTATCATATGAACATGATGAAAACTAGCTTGACGATATTCCCATGTGTCCTCGGGAGCGCTTTTCCTATTATAAGAGTTTGTTCCGGCTTGTCCTTTGCTACAAAAGGATTGGGCCACCTTGCTGCACTTTATTTACTTTTGTTACTTGTTGCTCGTTACAATTTATCCTATCACAAAACTATCTGTTACCACTTATTTTAGTACTTGCAGAGAATACCTTGCTGAAAACCGCTTATCATTTCCTTCTGCTCCTCGTTGGGTTCGACACTCTTACTTATCGAAAGGACTATGATAGATCACCTATACTTGTGGGTCATCAGATTGCTGAGTCCTTGTGACTCACAGATACTTCCAAACAGTTGCAGGTGCCAATGATACCAGTGCAGGTGACACAACCGAGCTCATGTGGGAGCTCGATGAAAATCTTGTTCATTGTTTTGTTTCGTTTCCTATTGATCAGTAGTGGAGCCCAGTTGGGACGATCAGGGATCTAGCATTTGGGGTTTTCTTCTTTTATTTTGGTTCCGTAGTCGGACCTTGATTGTATTCTGGATGATGTATGTTTAACTTGTTATTTGTGTGAAGTGGCGATTGTAAGCCAACTCTTTATCCCTTTCTTATTCAGTACATGGGATTGTGTGAAGATTACCTCTCTTGTGACAAAACTACCATGCGGCTATGCCTCTAAGTTGTGACCAGACACGTGGGAGATATAGCCGCATTGTGGATGTTACAAGTTGGTATCAGAGCCATCCCCGACTTAGGAGCCCCCTGCTTGATCGAATCGCTGACGTTGTCGAGTCTAGAACAAAATGTTTTGAGTCTTAGGATTATATATATCGAAGAGTAGGATTCTTTTTACTCCTCAGTCCCTTCATCTCTCTGGTGAGGCCTCCTGACGTAGAAGTTTTGACTCTCCTCTCCTCAAATTTCATGAATTTTTTTAGGATCACGCGGGTATCTTGGAATCGTTCCGATATTATTGTGACGAGAACATTGTTCTTGGTGCCTCCTGACATTTAGGGGTTGTGGAAGTGTCCCTGGGAGTTGAGCTCCGAGGTGTTGTCGTCACAATTTTATCGTTGCAGTTCTGGAATACCTGAGTTTCGCCGACATCAAAAATCTCTTTTATGCAGTTGTTGGTGAGATAACCTTGACGCCACCCAGTACTGGGACGGGAGTTTGGGAGTATTGCCATAACTCGTATAATGGCTGTTCTCGAAGGTTGAGGTAAACGATTTTCGAAGGTTTTTTGGTTATGTGTTGAAGGATGGATACAGCAGGATATATGAATTGTTAGTTTGGGTGAGATATTATGCTTCCCCTGTATCCCCAACACCTGATTGCATAACCAGAAAGTTTCGGGAGTTTATAAGTGGGAATTCAAGTATACCGTAGGATATCTTTCCAACAGACACATGTTATGATATGGGGTCTATCATATGTTTGTTTCTGGCTTATTCTGCAAGTCAATCCTTTGTTTTTGTTTTGGTTTGTGGTATTCGAGTTGCTACGAAGTCAAGTGTGGATTCCATACCTTCCCTAAGCTTTGCTCTCATATTTCTATGGGGATACTAATCCTTCTTATTATCGAGATTGTCATCCCAATTCTATTTCCAACCAGCATGCTTTTTTTCCGAAATAATCCCATCATTATCCCCGTTCGTAAGATCAATTATCAGTTCTTCTCAACGGTGTTTGTTTCATCCGTCCCAAGTTGACTTTGTTTTCCCACCCTCCCACCCTTTTTCTTCAAGGACTCAGATGTCTTAATCAAGTATCCATTTTATTGAGTGAAGTCTCTCCTTTTTTCTGTCAATGTTCTTACCCAGTGGTTCTCAGGAAGATGCTTTACAAGTTCAACATTCTCCGTTCTTTTTTCTTCTTCGGTGGATTCAAGTCAAGATTTGTCGATCATATCCTTTTCTCGTTTCAAATGCCTTCTCATCTCAGTGCATCTCTTAATCATCCACTTCTCGCTATTTAATTGTTTCGGAGTGTTGAAGATATCTCGAAGATTCGAGTTTCCATTCTCAATTCGCTCAAGTTCTTTTGAGGATGTTATCTTATTCAAGCCATTTAAATCAACCGGTGCAATCTCCCTTTCAAGTAATCGTTCCAACGGTGTTTCTTTTGAGTGGGCCCTAACCCACGGGTCTCTTCCCAGGATCTTACCTGACTCTTCTGATTATTTCCCTCAGAGTTATTCTCAAATTCATTTCAAAGTTTGACGTAAAAATGAATTGTCATTAGTCATATGACTTTCTCCAAGATCGCATTCAAGTTCTTGCATCATTGACTCAACCTTTCTATTCTTCATTCCGCAGTGCCTCAATAATTCATGGTGCTGTATCTCGTCGTCGTTCCCAGATTTTGAAGACCAAAGAAGAGTTTCCCCTCCAAATCTTGTCTGTTCTCTCAAAGATGTGTACTTCAAGCTTGATGCCATCCTCTCATAATTGTTTTTGATTGTGAGAATTCTTTTCACCTATCTGGAGCATTTCAAGATTCTTTTCAGTTTGATTCTCCGAAGGCCATCATTTCAGGTTTATTCATTCCAGCTTTCAGGTCTCGTTCTCCAAATCTTACCGGTGCATCGTCCAAATATCCTCTATTTAGTTCATGATCTCTTCGTTCTCATGTATCCAAATTCGGTCAAGTATCTTCTCTCATTCTCTAATTCTTCCCGGTGTTTCCTTATCTTTTCTTCAGTTATTTTTAGTTCTTACGGCGGTTTGTTCAAGATTCCTCCTTCAATGTTCTCACAATAATTCTTTTGTTCTTCTTAAACCCGATCGGTGATTCGTTGAAGACCTTATTCAAGTTTGCGCTATATCTATCTTAACCCTTTTTCTACAAGAATAAGTAGTATGCCAAATCCATTGCTTGTCATCAATCTAAATTGGTGGAGGATATGCATAACATAATTCTTATTCCTGTTTCATCCAAGTGATTAATTCCTTATTCTGGAGGTTCATCAAAATTCTTGATTTCATTTGTTCATCTTTCTTTTTCCAGAGTTCTAGGTTTTCCGCATTATCTCATCGCGAACATCCATCTAAATCACCACAAAGGCTTCACCTTGTGTTTTCAACTTCTCTTTCTTTTGTTATTCTTTTATTACCGGAGTTCTTCATGGAGGCTCTACACGATGGCTCATCAAAGATTTAATTCCTTCTCGAAGT
Source organism: Triticum dicoccoides (assembly GCF_002162155.2). Classification (NCBI taxonomy): domain Eukaryota; kingdom Viridiplantae; phylum Streptophyta; class Magnoliopsida; order Poales; family Poaceae; genus Triticum; species Triticum dicoccoides. Next base: position 432,053,479 of record NC_041386.1, read on the forward strand.
GGTCATCGAGATTCTTTTCAAAGGAGCTCAAGTGTTCTTCATCTTGCATTCTGAAGTGCATTCGTTCCACCTTATCTTTTGAGGTGGTGTTATGTCATTTTGACGGCTCCCTTCTTGTTTCATGATTCACAACTCGGCCGAAATGACATATGTTAAACCCATCATTTTCAATTCGTTCATGACATCCATTGCAACCCTTCAGTCTCTTCATTGCAGTTATCTCGGGTTATAATTCACCGAAGCTTTCCCTAAGGATTGTTGCTATTAGTGGTTCTTGTAAATGACCCAAGTTCTTCATTTATCCTACCATTGAAATAAGTTTCTCGTTTCCTTGTTCATATCAATCCAATCTATCGTTTCCCTTAGTGGCAGAATTTCACCTCAGTTTTGAGATGTTTTCCATAAGCCCACAACAAGCTTACTCTTTTCGTTGTTGGTTTTCCAACAACTTCGTTCGACCCTTCTCCTAAGGATGCCTTTTCAAGCTCTTTTGTGGCAGAAGTTGGCATTTTCTTCTCCATTCTTTTATTTCAATGATCTATCTTCTATTCTTTGTTCCGGAGTCATTGTGATGTTGCTCTCTTCACTCATCATCTCGAATTGTGAGGATCGTGTTCTTTTCGTGCTTATCAGTTTCGTATCACTTTTCAACCGGGGTGCTGCTCGAATTTGTTCTTCCTTGTTCCTCTTTCCTAACGGATTGTTTTCAACTTTGATCATCTCTGTTGTATTCTTTATTTCAAGTTGTTCAACCTTTGAAGGTTCTTTGGTTTCACTCGTTTGTCAAAGAAGCAACTTTGTTTTACCCCTTCATCTTCTATTTTCCCTTCGGTGCCATGCTAGATCTCGGGACAAGATCCTCTCATATTGGTGGAGTGTTGTAACGCCCCGGATACAACTTTCCATATTTGTAACTCCGACTCTTGCCTTTTCCGAAGATGCGATATGAGATTCCTTTCATGGTTGGGTTTTTGTCTTTCGTTTTGCATTTTGTTCATGTCATGCATTTCATATCATGTCATCATGTGCATCGCATTTGCATTCGTGTTCGTCTCATGCACCCGAGCATTTTCCCTGTTGTCCGTTTCGCAATCTGACACTCCCTCATGCACCCGGCGCCCCCCTCTTGTCTCTTTTCGTGAGCGGGTTGAAGGAAATATGCCCTAGAGGCAATAATAATGTTTATTATTCAAGCTAGAATTGTATATATTAACCGGAAACATGATACATGTGTGAATACATAGACAAACAGAGTGTCACTAGTATGCCTCTACTTGACTAGCTCATTGAATCAGAGATGGTTATGTTTCCGACCCATGGACAAAGAGTTGTCATTTGATTAACGGGGTCACATCATTAGGAGAATGATGTGATTGACTTGACCCATTCCGTTAGCTTAGCACTTGATCGTTTAGTTTGTTGCTATTGCTTTCTTCATGACTTATACATGTTCCTATGAGATTATGCAACTCCAGTTTACCGGAGGAACACTTTGTGTGCTACCAAACGTCACAACGTAACTGGGTGATTATAAAGGCGCTCTACAGGTGTCTCCGAAGGTACTTGTTGGGTTGGCATATTTCAAGATTAGGATTTTTCACTCCGATTGTCGGAGAGGTATCTCTGGGCCCACTCGGTAATTCACATCACTCAAGCCTTGCAAGCATTGTAACTAATGAGTTGGTCACGGGATGATGTATTACGGAACGAGTAAAGAGACTTGCCGGTAATGAGATTGAACTAGGTATTGAGATAGCGACGATCGAATCTCGGGCAAGTAACATACCGATGACAAAGGGAACAACATATGTTGTTATGCGGTTTGACCGATAAAGATCTTCATAGAATATGTAGGAGCCAATATGAGCATCCAGGTTCCGCTATTAATTATTGACCGGAGACGTGTCTCGGTCATGTCTACATAGTTCTCGAACCCGTAGGGTCCGCACGCTTAAAGTTCGATGATAGTTATATTATGAGTTTATGTGTTTTGATGTACCGAAGGTAGTCCGGAGTCCCGGATATGATCACGGACATGATGAGGAGTCTCGAAATGGTCGAGACATGAAGATTGATATACTAGACGACTATATTCGGACACCAGAATGGTTCCGGGGGTTATCGGATATATACCGGAGTACCGGGGGGTTACCGGAACCCCCCGGGGGTTATTGGGCCTCATGGGCCCAATTGGTGGAAGAGGAGAGGCGGCAGGAGGTGGCGCGCGGCCCCCCTTGCCCCAATCCGAATTGGGAAAGGGAAGGGGGCGGCGGCCCCCTTCTCCTTCCTTCTCTCCACCTCCTCCTTCCCCCTTCTCCTAGTTGGAATAGGAAAGGGGGGCAAAACCTACTTGGAGTAGGATTGCCCCCCCTTGGGCGTTCCTCCTCTCCTTGGTCGGCCACCTCCTCCTCCCCCCCGTTTATATACGGAGGAGGGGGCACCCCATAGACACAAAAATTGATCTCTTGGATCTTTTAGCCATCTGCGGTGCCCCTCTCCATCATACCACCTCGGTCATATCGTAGTGCTACTTAGGCGAAGCCCTGCGTCGGTAGAACATCATCATCGTCACCACGCCGTCGTGCTGACGGAACTCTCCCTCAAAGCTCTGCTGGATCGGAGTATGAAGGACGTCATCGAGTTGAGCGTGTGCAGAACTTGGAGGTAACGTGCATTCGGTGCTTGATCGGTCGGATCGTGAAGACGTACGACTACATCAACCGTGTTGTGCTAACGCTTCCGCTTTCGGTCTACGAGGGTACGTGGACACACTCTCCCCTCTCGTTGCTATGCATCACCATGATCTTGCGTGTGCGTAGGAATTTTTTTGAAATTACTACGTTCCCCAACAGTGGTATCCGAGCCTGGTTTATGCGTTGATGTTATATGCACGAGTAGAACACAAGTGAGTGATGGGCGATACATGTCATACTGCTTACCAGCATGTCATACTTTGGTTCGGCGGTATTGTTCGATGAAGCGGCCCGGACCGACATTACGCGTACGCTTACGCGAGACTGGTTCTACCGACGTGCTTTGCACACAGGTGGTTAGCGGGTGTCAGTTTCTCCAATTTTAGTTGAACCGAGTGTGGCTACGCCTGTCGGGGATATACCCCATGGTATGACCCGGCCGGGAGTATGACCCAGCCGGACTTGGTGCTTCATCTTAACTCGCCGGAGGATTGGCGACTCACGAGCCTGGCGACTTAATGATGGCCTCAACGGCGGGTCAGACGAATGACAAAGGCCCAAGGCCCAGTAGGCCAGCTCATGTTATTGTGGGCCGGCTTAAGACGGAAGGCATGAGGAATATTTCCTTTACGAGGAAGCAAGACCCGTACTTGTATCCGACTTGTAATAGAGAATAAGTTAGGTCTAATCCTACTAGGACTCTACATATAAGCGGCCTCTTCAACTTATATAAGGAGGGGCAGGGCTCCCCAAAGAGGGACAAGCAAGAAGCAATAATCTCTAGGGGTAGACACAACTAAAGGAGAGCCGGCTTACCGATGACTCTCTCATGAGCATAATGAGACCTAGCCACAAACAGCATGTAGGGCTATTACCGGATGATGTTTCCCGGGGTCCGAAGCTATCTAAATTCTTGTCTTGTGTTGATCCGCCTCGTGTCTCTCGATTCCGACCAACCCCTTAAAGCTACCGCATAGATGCATTTGTCTCACGACTAAGTCCTCACACTAGGACATCTGCCGTGACAATCTCACGACAGTTGGCGCCCACCATGGGGCCTGCGCGCGGTGGTGTTGAGTTTTTGAAGGGGTCTCTCTCAGGGATCGTGAAGCTCGCGATATGTCAGATGAAAAAGCGCCAGCACGGAATGTGTGCAAGATAACCCGGCTGCGAGATCAGAGATAGGAGACTTAGGATTGCGCGCGTGGCCACACATGACCAGGCGATCCGTCTGGATCGGGTTCCGCTGCCTTCGAAAGTCGCCGAACCCAATAGGAAGATTCCTTTCGCACTGTCGCAGAAATCCACCGAAGGTGTCTCGCTTTCGGATCGAAAGGCGGAACTCACTGCAGCCGCGCGTGGCTCCAAGTCTCGAGGGAATCTGCCACACCTTTTTCCTAAAGTGAAGGCCGAGTCAAATCCAAGGAGTAGTACTTTGACCCAGAAACAGAGCAATGCGACGCGACCTAGACTCCGAATTCTCCTCGAGGCACCTGCCTCAGCCGCCGCTCAGGCCACAAGTGTTAAGGATTCGCTGGCCGCTACTGCAAGTTGAAAGATGTATCTGTGATCAGTTCAATCGAAGATTCTGCTAAAAAATTGTTGTACGCCGCTGCTGCAGCTGCGCATCATATGGACAAAACAAGAGATTTTCTGCTGCAACCGCTCAGTCTGATCCGCCAAGTTATGGCTGAAGCTCCACGCCCCAACATCTTTCTTAGGTACCGAGGCGATCTGCTAAAAGCTCGATGTGAAGGCCGAATCAGACAAGTATTCCAATTAACACTACTATCTCAAATAGTACACATCACGTGCAAGGAATAAACAAAAACAAGACATCTTGGAGAAGCATTGCGTCCGTCTTGACATGCGGTCAAATCCTATCAGCATGCAACACTTAACTGGCTGTTTTCCCCGATGCTACTACTAATCAAGAAAGCATATTAACTTCAACTAAGGTCAGATGACTTATACACGAAGTTTGCGCATGCATGCATTCTATCCGCTATAGACCATGGACAAGAGAAAGAAGATGAGCGATCAGCAGCAACCGCGTTCTGCCTCCGTCAAAGTTGCCGCTGTGCTCGGCCACCTCCGGCTGAGCTCCTGCAGCACTCACTGCTTGCCCTGAAACAAGCAAGCCCTGCTACCATGAATCGACCCGCCCGTCCGGGTCCTCTGCCTCTGAGCGCCTCCTCTGGCGCCTCGCTAGAGAGCATCTGTCGCGGTCTCTCGCCTCTGCTGCGTTCCGACGCGTCCGCTATGAGCCGCCGTTGCCGCAGCACATTCCGGCCACCCTCGAGCCACCCCGGCCTTGGGCCAAGTCACCAGCTGCCTCCGCAACTGCTTGCGAGGCCTCACCATTCGTTAACCGCTTTCTAGTGCATCTTCTGCTGCCTTGTGCCGTCGCAAAGGCGCTTCAACAGCTTTGAGCAGACACGTGCTATGACTAAGATGAGTGGAGTGCCATTGTTTACAAGACAAATGAGGATTGGGCCTGAAGCTAACAAGAAGAATATGGATTCTCAAGGTTGAGTCAATCTTCCCAATATGAAGACCTGAGCCAATGTAAAATACTAGCAAGGCTAGTACCAATTGAAGAACGATGCAAGTATGCATGTAATGTGCACGGCAAGGCGTTTGCACCCGGAGCAGACTTGCCGAACAAAAAACAATCAGGTGCTATTCTTCTAAAACTCTTACTTGGTATAATTAAATATCATCAAAGATTTTTTTGAGGTATGCTATTGTATACACAGGTCGATTAACTCATGGACAAAATATCATCCGGTCCTTGTGCGCCGTCATTGGAGGTCGCGTCCGGTACATTCGACCGTGCCCGCGCCGACTCAACCGTCCACGCCCACGGCGACTCGTTTGTCCACATGGCTTACAATGTCGTGACCGACTCACGAGTCCACTCCATCTTCTAAATGTCGCGGTTGACTCCGACATATATATCAACAAATCAGAGCCACGTATGCTCACACAAGCTGTCCAATGGACATATGCGAGCCGCCCCGCTGTGTTGAGCCGCCGGGGCCGTGTTGAGCCGCCTCTACCGTGTTGAGCCGCCGGAGCTATATTGAGTCGCCGGTTTGCCCAAGCCGCCTCTGTCACGTTGAATGGATCATCCATCATCCGAACAAAACAGGTGAAATCCATCTAAATCTATTTTTGACACATATTGTTTTTTGTCAAAGAACAATTACTTTGCGCTGTAACATTTTTACACAGGATAAGTTTTTTATGCCATCATACCACGGATACGGAGTGCATGTACTACCATTCGTTCATGCCACGCTGCTCAACAGACATGCGTGAAAGCCACCGTTCCCGCGGTCCAGTCTGCATCAACTCGTCAGGACCATGCAAATTGCGCAATAAGCGCGCACAGGCCGCCGTCCCTCGCAGTCCGGTTTTACATCAACGCGCCGGCCAACTCGCCCATCCGCGCCGTCTTACAAACGCCGCGGACGACTCACTCGTCCACCTGCGAGACCGGTTCATGCATCCACGCCAGCTTACAACATGGAGGGCAACTTGCTCGTCCGCACCGTCTTACAATGCCGTGACCGGCTCATCTTTCTGCTCCTACGGTCGATTCACCCGTGATGGATTTCAGTGATCATCAACTCGACGATGAATAGTTTCTGGCCTAACATATCAGGTGAAATCCATCCAGTATATATTTTGTATTGTTTTCTTTAAAAGAGCAATTATTCTGGCTTGTAAGTTCTCCAATGCAGGACGGGGTTATTATATCATTGCGTTGTTGAAGGACTCATACTGGTTTATATCATGGTCAAATATGGAGAGCCTCAAGCCAACTCCTCGAGTAGTCTTAAGACTCGGGGGCTACAATGACATGACTCGGGAACTCCGGGTCATTGGAGGGAATGATAACCTGGTTCCGGAGGACACCGCATATTGATGAAAATTTAAAGGTCGTTAGAAAATTGTCGGTTCAAAATAAAGATTCCGGTTTAAAATCCGGTTCAAGAGACATCTCTCTCCCGCAAAGCTTTGAAGCTCTAAAATCCGGTTCAAACATCCGGCTCAAGGACAATCTGTCTCCCACAAAGTTTTGAAGCTTTCAAATCTGGTTTAAAGTTCCGGTTCAAAAAGAATTAATCTCTCGAAAGATTTGAGTTCTCAGAAAAATTAAAGGTTGCCGAAGAGAACTTGCTGCCATGATGCGCGGTTCAAACATGGGTATCCTGCTTTATGACTTACCTTATTATGGTCACTTGGGGGCTTCCTGCTGTCGGTGTCAAAACCGGTGGATCTCGGGTAGGGGGTCCCGAACTGTGTGTCTAAGGCAGATGGTAACAGGAGGCAGGGGACACAATGTTTACCCAGGTTCGGGCCCTCACGATGGAGGTAATACCCTACTTCCTGCTCGATTGATCTTGATGATATGAGTATTACAAGAGTTGATCTACCATGAGATCGGAGAGGCTAAACCCTAGAAGCTAGCCTATGGTATGATTGTTGGTGTCCTACGGACTAAACCCTTCAGTTTATATAGACACCGGAGGGGGCTAGGGTTACATAGAGTTGGTTACAAGGGAGGAGATCTATATATCCAAATCTCCAAGCTTGCCTTCCACGCAAAGGAGAGTCCCATCCGGACACGGGACGAAGTCTTCAATCTTGTATCTTCATAGTTCAACAGTCCGGCCAAGGGATATAGTCCGGCAGTCCGAGGAACCCCTAATCCAGGACTCCCTCAGTAGCCCCTGAACCAGGCTTCAATGACGATGAGTCTGGTGTGCAGATTGTCTTCGGCATTGCAAGGCGGATTCCTCCTCCGAATACTCCATAGAAGATTTTGAACATAGGGGTAGTGTCCAGCTCTGCAAAACAAATTCCACATTCCACCGTAGAGAGTATAATATTTCCAAAAATCTAATATGCTGACAACTTTTCATAATGTGACATCACGCCTTGGCCCCTGTCATTATTCAAACCGTTTTTCTCAACCAGCCACTGCACGTGTTGCGAGGTGGTTTTATTGGCACGTCTTTTCGAAGCAAAGATCGTGTCCCCTTATCACGGGATTCTCATCAATACGGGTGTGGGTAACTCAATCATGCTCGTTAGTATGACTCTTGGGGAATAAGAAAGTTTTAACATGCAAGTGGGGAGGCACACAGTTTCTTCCGCCCTTATAAAGGGGTAAGGGTTCCACCTTTTTACCCACGCCTTCTTCTCTCTTGCCCATCCATTCTTGTGTACTCGAGCTCCAGCGCCCAAGTTTGCATTTTCTTCGAAGAACCACTCCAAATATGTGCGGAGCGGGAGTCAAGTGGATGGCCTCTACCGTCCGGAAGAAGGACATCAAGAAACTTCGGGAGGCTTGGTATCTAGCCCAAAAAATCGGCCACCGTCTCCCGACGGCGGGACAGATCGTCCCTACCCCGGGAACCCACGAAAGGGTCGTATTCCTCCCTCATTTTATCCGCGGGCTAGGGTTTCCCCTCCACCCATTTGTTCGCGACATCATGTATTATTACGGGATCGATTTTCAGGATCTATCCCCCAATTCCTTCCTTAACATCTCGACATTCATTGTCATGTGCGAGGCTTTTCTCCACATCCCGCCACACTTCAGTCTATGGCTCAAGATCGTTAATGTGAAGCCTAAGGTAGTGGGCGGTGAGCACGCTGAGTGTGGGGGCGCTACGGTGAGCAAAATGCCCAAAGTCACATGACCAACAGGTACCTTCAATGATTCCATCAGGGAGTGGCAACAGGAGTGGTTTTACATTACTGATCTGCGCGGCGCGAAGTGGGCCGCTGCTCCCGAGTTCCAATCCAGAGCCCCTCTGCGGCTCACGTCCTGGCTCAAGAAGGGACTGGACTGGTCTTCGTCCGACGAACTGTTGGCGCTCCAAACGCACGTCAAGGACATGAAAGACAAGAATATCGAACTTGTCAATGTAGTCCAGGTGATGTTAGTCCGTCGGATCCTACCTTGTCAACACCGGACTTGCAATCTATGGGAATTCAATCTGGCCAAGCACTAGACCCTGTGAGAGCTCTTTGGCTCCTCGCACGAAGACATCTGGAAGGTGCTTTTTAAGCCCATCAAATCATGGACGGACTCGGCCGAGGACCGCGGGTACCAACTGTCCCGCCCTGCAAGCTCGGTAAGTTGCCATACGTTTTATTCGCATAACTCAAGGGAAATGCTTAATGTGTTTTACACAACTCTCCTAGGGATAGACGAAGAAGGCGAGGCGGATCCAATGTCCAGCCCCGCTGCCCGAAGAACCGGCCGGCCCACTTCTGACGAAGATGTTGGACCCGACGCCTTAGAAGGTGCCGGAGTAGAAGACCGAAAAGGAGGCCAAAAAGACCCGGGGTGGCCTTCGTCACCGTGCCCGACCCGCCTCCGAAGAGGACGAGGAGGAGGAAGACGGATCCCCAGCGGGGGGAAGAAAGAAGAGGACGGCCTCCATACACTTGGAGGTCGAGTCGCTTAAAAGGGGAAAAACTCTTCTTCCGAAAGAGTCCACTGCCGTCGCCAATAGCAGCCCGGTGTGGGATCCTAGGGCCCAACCCCTAGTGAACTCGTAAGTATATAAAATCTGAACACGTTCATGTGTCCAGACCCATCACGGCATAGTATTTTAACCTGAGCCATATTTTATGTAGTCCGACGGGGTCCCGTTTCGGACAATCCTCGTCAGAGGACTTGCTAAGCTTGGATGCTATGGAAAGCGGGACACCTCTGAAGGCCCCTCCCCCCAAATATGTGATCAACACCGAGGCTTCATCCCAGAGGGACTCCGTCCAAGGAGGGGCGGACAAAGTCGTGAATGCGACGCCTGGAGGTCAAACTTCAGGGGCCGGAGACATGGGGGAGAAAATCCCCACATGAGTCGATGGCGGGGACCATCTTGAATTCGGCCCCCAGCCGGACACAGTTTCGGAGACCCATACGGCTCCGGAATCAAGCAGGCGGCCTTCCCCGGCTGGAGAGTGTGTCCCTGTTCCACCGAAAACCTATGCCCAACCAGAGGCGCCGGGTGCTTTATTGGCGGCGCTGAAGAGTGCCTCCATCGTCAGTGAACACCGTGCCCTTATGGGTGCGGTGATTGAGAAGATTCAGTCCACTGAAAATGGACTGAATGAAGCCTGCATCGACCTTATAAGAGGTTTTGAGGTATGTTTTATATGGTTTCGAAGAGTGTCATAGTATGGATAGTATCCCCTGATACACTGTCCATTGAACGAAAGAACCAGACAGAGGATCAAATATATTTTTCGTAGGAAGACTCATTTGATGACATCTATCTCTCTTTTTTGTAAGGAGGCACCTGTAGCGGCTACTGCCACTCATACCATGGAGGTTTCCGACTGAATCAAAGTCTGGAGCGGGCCGAAGCTGAGATTGGCCTGATGAAAAGGTAGTTGGAAGATCAACAAGGTATGCACAAATCCTGTTTGCGTTCAGTGCGAACGAATTTTTAGTATGATAGAATATGTGTCATGATTTGCGCCAGGGGTGATGACCAAAGTCGAGGCTCTGAAGAAGGCTATTGCCGAGGCCGAGGAAAAGGCAACCGCAGAGCAGGCTCTTCGTGAGAAGCACGAGGCCAAGGTTGTGGAAGCTAAGCGAGAGCTCCAAGAGTCCATGAAGAAATGCGAGACTCTGGAGCAGAGTTTAACGAAGAAAGAATCCGAACTCACCAGGGCTCATCAGGCCGTGTGCGATGCCCAAGGCGCCCTGCAGGAGATCCAAGAGGCGAGGGAGATCACGGCGGGGAAGGCCTTCTTCCATGTAAAGCAAGTATTTGAGGAGAAAATTATGCTTTATAATTTTAAGTTCGGATTTCTCCAGGGGTATTTGCGGAACTTCCTCGCAGCATATCGGATGCCGCCCAATTCTACCGAGCCGAAGAGGGGAATACTATGGATAAGCTCTTCTGGTCGCAGTATCTGGCACCGAATTATCCGGTGCCTTTTACCGATCAACTGAAATAGCTGATTGAACTGCATAAGGCGGCCGAACTAGCCATGAAGGATTTGATTATCTGGCTATGTCCCACCAAGCCGATTCCAGGTAGCTACTTCGGGCTAGTGAAGCGACTTGTTAGTGCCTGCCCTCGACTTGACGTCATCAAGCGGTCGGTCTATATAGAAGGTGCATGAATGGCCTTTGCCCGCGCAAAGGTGTACTGGGGGAAGATGGATGCTGAGAAGCTGATGATCGAGGGACCGCCAAAGGGAAAGGAGCACCGCAATCCCGAATTGTATTATGAAAGTGTCCTGAAAGGATCCTGCCTTGCGGCGGAGCAATGCACCAAGGACATTATATTTCCATGAATATAGTCATGTTGTACTTTGTAATTCGTGAACAAGGTCTTTTCTATTATTTATTGCCTATTATAAAAGTTTACCCTCCTACGCGGCCGTTTTATATATTAAACCTGAGAGTTGGCCAGTCGTCGGCTTCTGCACCCTCGTAAGAAATACGGGGGTGTTCGGGATAAACCTGATCACTCTTTACCCCAGTTTTGGGTCCTTTGAAGGAGGTGTTCAGCACAGCGAACTAGGCAATCAGACTATAGGGCTTTATCATTCTCACTTAGCCATAGGAGCATTAGGAAGGTAGGCGTAGCCCCTGGTGTTTGGAAGACCGCACGAGGGGCCCTATAGGCACCTGATCGGCAGAAGAACCGATCCATCGCACACTGCATTGGTTATGGCATTATGCGGGAGAAATCCTTAAAGATTTTACAACCTCTCGAACAGCTGACCAACTCTCGCCATATCATGACAGTTAGTTTTCGGCTTTCTCTACTGAGGTGCTCGTCCGGAAGAACCGGGACACAATCACAGTAGTTCTCCCTGTGCCGCCTTAGCCGATATAGCGGAACGTAAGGCAACAAAACATGGGAGCCGGGCAAACCCAACATTTGACCCAAGACATGATTTGGAGCTGATGCATATAATGCTATAAGTTCGGGGTGCCGAACTTCCGTGAAGGTGTTCGGACTTTATTGCCATATTATGGGTAAGACGAAGCCCTTGGCAAAGGCATATCGCAGTGTACAGATGCCACTTAACAAAAGAGTTTCAATAAGAAATAACAGCAAATAAGCATCATATAAATCCACATGTTGTATTTGAATAATACGTCGAAGCGTATGAGTACAGGTAATGTGATAAAAAAGGGGAATATGGCTGTGGAACCTGCTGGGACCAGGGAAGAAGAAGCTGTGTGCAAATCCGGAGTATAGCCAAATGGACGTCCCGAGGAATATCTAAAGGTTCCCTTGTGGGTTCGAGCTGTTACCATGTCACCAGTCCCGGTCTGCGCAAAGGTGAGCCTGCAAAAGAAATGTAAGAAATATTTGTGTGCTGCAGAGCGGTTGAGCCGCGATATGTGGCATCTTCTGGACTTCACCATAATGTTTAGTTGAGCCCTAGACGAGCCGGGATATCCTGCCGTGAAGTAGTTCAGACTACTTTGAATGTGTCCGGGGGTTTGGCCATCGACTCAAGATTTGACTGAAAGGCGCCCTCCATTGCTTCTGCTATTTAAAGCGGCGGCGTACTCTATGGTACCGAGGGAGAGTTCGGCCTCGCCATTAGCCGTGATGATGCCGCACGGGCCAGGCATCTTGAGTTTATGGTAAGCATAATGTGGCACCGCGTTGAATCGAGTGAATGCCGTTTGCCCGAGCAGTGCCTGATAATCACTGCAAAAGGGGACGATGTCGAAGATTAACTCTTCGGCACGGTAATTGTCTGGTGATCCGAAGACTACCTCGAGGGCGATGGAGCCAGTACAGTTGGCCCCCACGCCTGGTATAATACCTCTAAGGGTGGCTTTAGTGGGTTTGATCATCGAATGATCGATGCCCATCTTGCGCACTGTGTCCTGGTAAAGCAGATTTAGACTGCTGCCTCCGTCCATAAGGACTCGTGTGAGGTGGGACCCGTCAATTATTGGGTCGAGGACTAGTGTGGCTGGACCGTGACTGGTGTTGATCGGACGATCCATTTGGTTGAAGGTGATCGGCCCTAGTTTGTATTGCGGGCTGACTGGTTTCGTTAGGTCGACATCCCTAAGGGTGTGCATCCGGTCCGGGTTGGGAGTGTGGGTGGCGTTTACCATATTCACCATTTGGATTTGCTGGAGAGATTTCTTTTGCCCTCCTCTATTCGGTGATCTGGGCTCCTCGTCGCTGTCATCGCTTTGAGACCCCTTGTCTTTGTTTTTGGCGCCTAACCTGCCAGCTTGTTTGAAGACCCAACATTTTCTGTTGGTATGATTGGCTGGTGTTCCTGGTTTGCCATGAATTTGGCATGGACGGTCGAGTATGCGGTCCAAACTGGACGGACCCAAATTGTCATTTTTGAGTGGCCCTTTCCGCTGACCGGAATTAGAGCTATTAAATCCGGCATTGATTACCGTGTCTTCGACACTTTCACCATGTTTGCGGCATTTGTGTTTGTTGCGCTGGGGTTTGCCATTGCTCTCTCTGGCCTCTGATTTGCCAGTGTTGCTTGATGTGTTTTTGCTACGAGCCAACCAGCTATCCTCGCCTGTGCAGAAGCGGGTCATGAGTGTCGTGAGGGCTGCCATGGACTTTGGCTTCTGTTGGCCGAGATGTCGGGCGAGCCACTCATCACGGATGTTATGTTTAAAGGCCGCTAGGGCTTCAGCATCCGGACAGTCCACAATTTGGTTCTTTTTGGTTAGGAACCGGGTCCAGAATTTCCTGGCTGACTCTCCGGGCTGTTGTGTTATGTGACTCAAATCATCAGCATCTGATGATTGCACATATGTGCCCTAGAAGTTATCCAGGAATGCGTCTGCCAGGTTCTCCCAACTTCCGATATAGTTTGTTGGCAAGCTATTAAGCCAATGCCGAGTTCGTCCTTTGAGTTTTAACGGGAGATACTTGATGGCGTGTAGATCATCCCCGCGGGCCATGTGAATGTGGAGGAAGAAATCCTCTATCCATACCGCGGGGTCAGTAGTACCATCGTATGATTCAATGTTCACGGGTTTAAACCCTTCTAGGAATTCATGATCCATTACTTCATCAGTGAAGCATAGGGGGTGTGCGGTGCCTCTGTGCCGGGCTATGTCATGACGCAGTTCATACGAGTCTTGTCTGCTGTGTTTGGTCCGGCCGGATTTGCTTTTGGTATATCCGGCATGACGATCGTTGTCATGTGTTGGGGCGCGCCCTCGTGATCCGAAGATCGATCTTCTGTGTCCTGCTTTCTTTTCCAATATGTCTCGCAGGTCCTGCGTGTTACCCCGGGCCTTGCTGTTTTTGTTTTACTGGCGACGGGGTGCGGGCTGGACTTTGGGCTTATATGCCACTTTGTCTCAGCCATGAGGTGGCCGGTCTACCGCATCATACGCTGGAAGCGCAGTCTTTAATGCTTCCTCTTCAAGTTGGGGTAGCAACCTGCGCTTTGGGAAACTTTTGATTGGGCGCTTGAGTTCGTGTTCCTCGGCTGCTAGGACCTCAGTCCATCTATCCGCGAGAAGATCTTGCTCAGCTTGAAGCTGTTGTTGCTTTTTCTTCAGGCTTTTTGCTGTGGCAATAAGCCGACGCTTGAAGTGCTCCTGTTCGACGGGATCCTCAGGCACGATAAATTCTTCGTCGCCGAGGCTCACCTCATCTTCGGAGAGAGACATTAAATTTTCATCCTCTGATTCTCCGTCTTCTGCCTATTCCTTAGGGCTGGCTTGCCCATCCTCCTGCTCGAAGCCTGGCTGGAGGGGATTGTCTCCGTCTTCGGCACTATTTGCAGCGTTATTGTCTCCTCTGCTGGTATCACTGTTTTTGCTATGGCGGGGCTTAGAGAGGCGCCGATCATGCCGGTTCTTGGATTGCTTCTCAGGGGGATTATCCTCCGTTGCCTTATTGCCATCGCTTTCTTTGGGGGTGTCCACCATGTATATATCATACGATGAGGTGGCAGTCCAGCGCCCTATGGGTGGTGGTTCCTGTTCGTCTCCCGCATCGTCGTCCATACCGTCGATGTCTTCAGAGTCGAAGTCGAGCATGTCGGTTAGGTCGTCGACAATGGCTACTAAGTGGGTGGTGGGTGGGTAAAAAATTTCTTCGCCGTCCGCTTCCCACTCGAGCCGGACAAAGTTCGTCCAAGGGTCTCCTGACAAGGAGAGAGACCATAATGAGTTTAGCACGTCGCCTAGGGGCGAGTGCTAAAAGATATCCATGGAGGTGAACTCCATGATCGGTGCCTAATAAGATTGGATGGGCATGGATGCGAGCGGTTCGGGGTCTGTGGCCGGGGATGAATCCGAGTGTCTGGCAACACAGGTCTCATAGGAGGTGAAGTCAGTATTCGGCTCTACCACCGCTGAGTGTGCGGCCTTTGTGGCAGGGCCCATCCACCCGTCCTCAGACAGCGCGATCTGTTCCGGATTGAGGGCCGGAGTAGTTATAGGTGTGATCTCCCGAACACTGTCTGACAGCAGAGCTAAATCATGCTCATCGTGACTGTGCGGCGTACCTGACATGGGTTCAAATCCGTCGAAGATCAAGTCTCCGCGGATGTGGGCGGTATAGTTCAAGCTTCCAAACCTGACCTGATGGCCAGGGGCGTAGCTCTCGATCTGCTCCAGATGGCTGAGTGAGTTGGCCCGCAATACGAAGCCGCCGAATACGAAGATCTGTCCGGGGAGGAAAACCTCACCCTTGATCACATCGTTGCCGATGATCGAAGGAGCCATCAAGCCTTATGATGATGACACAGTGGAACTGTCAATGAAAGCACCAATGTCAGTGTCAAAACCGGCGGATCTCGGGTAGGGGGTCCCGAACTGTGTGTCTAAGGCGGATGGTAACAGGAGGCAGGGGACACAATGTTTACCCAGGTTCGGGCCCTCACGATGGAGGTAATACCCTACTTCCTGCTTGATTGATCTTGATGATATGAGTATTACAAGAGTTGATCTACCATGAGATCGGAGAGGCTAAACCCTAGAAGCTAGCCTATGGTATGATTGTTGTTGTCCTACGGACTAAACCCTCCGGTTTATATAGACACCGGAGGGGTCAAGGGTTACACAGAGTCAGTTACAAGGGAGGAGATCTATATATCCGAATCGCCAAGCTTGCCTTCCACACAAAGGAGAGTCCCATCCGGACACATGACGAAGTCTTCAATCTTGTATCTTCATAGTCCAACAGTCCGGCCAAGGGATATAGTCTGGCTGTCCGAGGACGCCCTAATCCAGGACTCCCTCACCTGCTCATCGAGCATAGCTGTCGATACCCTCTTGATCGGTGTGATGCCAAAATTTATATGGTCACTTGGGGGCTTCCTATTCAAACATAGGTCGTATTCGAACCAAAGAGAACATAGCTGTCGGTACCCTCTTGATCTGCACACTGCCAAACTCACTAGGGGGCTTCTTGATCGTATTCGAATCATAGCTTAACCCCTTTTGGGTCTGACTTGGATCGTATTCGAATCAGGGTCGTTAAAAACCTCTCAAGGTCATTTGGGGGCTTCCTATTCAAACATCGGTCGTATTCGAACCAAAGAGAACATAGCTGTCGGTACCCTCTTGATCAGCGCAACGCCAAAGCCACTGGGGGCTACATGATCGTATTCGAATCCTAGATTGACCCCTTTGGAACGGTTTACTGATCGTATTCGAACCAGAAGCCCCGCCTTTTCTCTTTGTTTGACTTAAGTTTTTTGAAACAGTCTTTGGGTTTGTCTTGAGACTTTTTGTTCATATCTGAAGCATATATGTGTGGTTTCTATTTAAACTCTATGCAGGATTTACAGAGCTATGACTTACATAAATGATTAAGTTCAAACCCATCATCAAAGATTGAAACTGGTGTCTCAAACGGGTTATCAATTCTTGATTTTCTCAAGGGCTATAAGCCACCGGGTTATAAAAATTCCGACATACAATGGAGGCGTATTAAACCGCCATCGGCCAAGAGCCGCCGGGTATTTAAACTCCGGATTTACTTGTCAAGAGATAAGGTATTCAAAGTCTCTTTGGTGCAATGGCTATTATTTTTGGATATGATTTATTCTACATTGGAAGGAATAGTCCCGAGTCGTTGCAGGCTTACAACCTGGCACTTGGGGGCTACATTATTCAAGATGAGATTAATTCAAATATGCAAGTCTCATGTCACTACAAGCATGCACCATGACACTTGGGGACTAATGCAAAGTCATTTTTGCTCACCTTATTGAAGACCCGACTCATCACATTGTAATGAGCCGGCCCTTGGGGGCTACCAATTGCTCCTGTCAACAATTCAAGGTACACAAGTTTTAAATCCATTATATTGAAAGGTCCACTACTCAGTTGGTAGAGTACAAATCTCTTAACCTTATGGACGTGGGTTCGAGCCCCATGGAAAGGATTATATCATATGATGTTCTTTTCAAATAAGTATATATAAAGTCCCAGCTCAATATTATCTAACTGAGCTGGCCCTTGGGGGCTACACGTTGCTGCTCAAATCTACATGATCATATTTACAAAGTCCCTACTCATTATTGCATAATGACCCGGCACTTGGGGGCTACATATGGGGAATATTCAGATTATGACTAATGATTGAGATAAACAACCCGGATTTCTTCAAGGTTGCAACAATTATATTGGAGAAAGTCTTAAGCTATCACTATGTTCTCCTCTTAAGACTTGGGGGCTACAGGTATTATGCATATAAAGGAGGAACGTCTTCAAATTGTCAATTTTGAGCAAATTAGGAAGATCAATTACATGACCCGGTGTCAACAACAATTATGACCCGGCATCATCTGTTTTATAACCCGACAATTTTGGTAATTATAAACTGACAAGTTTTACATCTTCAAGACGGCTAAAAGTCAGATAAGTATTTCAAAACCAATATTTTTTAATCCGGCGCTTTGGAAGCCGACTCAAGTGGATTATTTCTTACAACATTTCTCTACAAGAGACCAATGTCAGCAACTTAATTCTGAAACTGGCCTGTTTGACCCAGATTTTTCAAAAGAAGTATCTGGATTTTTTGCATTTGACAAAGTTGAAACATATCTACTAACAAGATTTGCTATGAGTTCATGGGCATGTATCCAGAAGGAAATGACAAGGACTTAAAGATGATTAGGTGTCGGTTTACAAGAATTTTTAACCCGGAGCACAACCTGTCAAAGTTGTTCTGGTGTTTATTTTGCAGGATCAGTTTAACATGGATAACTCCAAATTAAACTGGGGGCTAATGTCGGGGATATACCCCGCGGTATGACCCGGCCGGACTTGGTGCTTCATCATAACCCACCGGAGGATTGGTGACTCACGAGCCTGGCGACTTAATGATGGCCTCGACGGCGGGTCAGACGGATGACAAGGGCCTAAGGCCCAGTAGGCCGGCTCATGTTATTGTGGGCCGCCTTAAGATGGAAGGCATGAGGAATATTTCCTTTATGAGGAAGCAAGACCCGTACTTGTATCCGACTTGTAATAGAGAATAAGTTAGTTCTAATCCTACTAGGATTCTACATGTAAGCCTCCTCTTCAACTTATATAAGGAGGGGCAGGGCTCCCCCAAGAGGCACAAGCAAGAAGCAATAATCTCTAGGGCTAGACACAACTAAAGGAGAGTTGGCTTACCGACGACTCTCTCATGAGCATAATGAGACCTAGCCACAAACAACATGTAGGGCTATTACCGGATGATGTTTCCCGGGGCCCGAAGCTGTCTAATCCTTGTCTTGTGTGTTGATCTGCCTCGTGTCTCTCGATTCCGACCAACCCCTTCAAGCTACCGCATAGATGTGTTGGCCTCACGACTAAATCCTCACACTAGGACATCTGCCGTGACAATTCCACGACAACACCCGGTCCTTGAGAAGGTTAAAACAATACTAACTTGACGAACTATTGTTGTGGTTTTGATGCGTAGGTAAGAACGGTTCTTGCTCAACCTGTAGCAGCCACGTAAAACTTGCAACAACAAAGTAGAGGATGTCTAACTTGTTTTTGCAGGGCATGTTGTGATGTGATATGGTCAAGGCATGATGCTATATTTTATTGTATGAGATGATCATGTTTTGTAACCGAGTTATCGGCAAATGGCAGGAGCCATATGGTTGTCGCTTTATTGTATGCAATGCAATCACCCTGTAATTGCTTTACTTTATCACTAAGTGGTAGCGATAGTCATAGAAGAAATAGTTGGCGAGACGACAATGATATTACGATGGAGATCAAGGTGTCGCACCGGTGACGATGGTGATCATGAAGGTGCTTCGGAGATGGAGATCACAAGCACAAGATGATGATGGACATATCATATCACTTATATTGATTGCATGTGATGTTTATCTTTTATGCATCTTATCTTGCTTTGATTGATGGTAGCATTATAAGATGATCTCTCACTAAATTATCAAGGTATAAGTGTTCTCCCTGAGTATGCACCGTTGCAAAAGTTCTTCGTGCTGAGACACTACGTGATGATCGGGTGTGATAGGCTCTACGTTCAAATACAACGGGTGCAAAACAGTTGCACATGCGGAATACTCAGGTTAAACTTGACGAGCCTAGCATATGCAGATATGGCCTCGGAACACTGAGACCGAAAGGTCGAGCGTGAATCATATAGTAGATATGATCAACATAGTGATGTTCACCATTGAAACTACTCCATCTCACGTGATGATCGGACATGGTTTAGTTGATTTGGATCACGTGATCACTTAGAGGATTAGAGGGATGTCTATCTAAGTGGGAGTTCTTAAGTAATATGATTAATTGAACTTTAATTTATCATGAACTTAGTACCTGATAGTTTTTTGCTTGTCTATGATGATTGTAGATAGATGGCTTGTGTTGTTGTTCCGTTGAATTTTAATGCGTTCCTTGAGAAAGCAAAGTTGAAAGATGATGGTAGCAATTACACAGAGTGGGTCCGTAACTTTAGGATTGTCCTCATTGCTGCACAGAAGAATTACGTCCTGGAAGCACCACTGGGTGCCAGGCCTGCTGCAGATGCTGCTGACAACGTTAAGAACGTTTGGCAGAGTAAAGCTAATGACTACTCGATAGTTCAGTGTGCCATGCTTTACGGCTTAGAACCGGGACTTCAACAACATTTTGAACGTCATGGAGCATATGAGATGTTCCAGGAGTTGAAGTTAATATTTCAAGCAAATGCCCGGATTGAGAGATATGAAGTCTCCAATAAGTTCTATAGTTGCAAGATGGAGGAGAATAGTTCTGTCAGTGAACATATACTCAAAATGTCTGGGTATCATAATCACTTGACTCAACTGGGAGTTAATCTTCCTGTTGATAGTGTCATTGACAGAGTTCTTCAATCATTGCCACCAAGCTATAAAAGCTTTGTGATGAACTATAATATGCAAGGGATGGATAAGACAATTCCCGAGCTCTTCGCAATGCTAAAGGCTGCGGAGGTAGAAATCAAAAAGGAGCATCAAGTGTTGATGGTCAACAAGACCACCAGTTTCAAGAAAAAGGGTAAAGGGAAGAAGAAGGGGAACTTTAAGAAGAACGGAAAACAAGTTGCTGCTCAAGATAAGAAACCCAAGTCTGGTCCTAAATCTAAAACTGAGTGCTTCTACTGCAAACAGACTGGTCACTGGAAGCGGAACTGCCCCAAGTATTTGGCGGATAAGAAGGATGACAAGGTGAACAAAGGTATTTGTGATATACATGTTATTGATGTGTACCTTACTAATGCTCGCAGTAGCACCTGGGTATTTGATACTGGTTCTGTTGCTAATATTTTCAACTCAAAACAGGGACTACGGATTGAGCGAAGATTGGCTAAGGACGAGGTGACGATGGGCCTGGGAAATGGTTCCAAAGTCGATGTGATCGCAGTCGGCACGCTACCTGTACATCTACCTTCGGGATTAGTTTTAGACCTGAATAATTGTTATTTGGTGCCAGCATTAAGCATGAACATAATATCTGGATCTTGTTTGATGCGAGACGGTTATTCATTTAAATCAGAGAATAATGGTTGTTCTATTTATATGAGTAATAATTTTTATCGTCATGCACCCTTGAAGAGTGGTTTATTCTTATTCAATCTCGATAGTAGTGATACACATATTCATAATATTGAAACCAAAAGATGCAGAGTTGATAATGATAGTGCAGCTTATTTGTGGCACTGCCGTTTAGGTCATATTGGTATAAAGCACATGAAGAAACTCCATACTAATGGACTTTCGAACCACTTCATTATGAATCACTTGGTACTTGTGAACCGTGCCTCATGGACAAGATGACTAAAACGCCGTTCTCCGGAACTATGGAGCAAGCAACAGATTTGCTGGAAATCATACATACAGATGTATGTGGTTCGATGAATGTTGAGGCTCGTGGCGGGTATCATTATTTTCTCATCTTCACAGATGATTTAAGAAGATATGGGTATATCTACTTAATGAAACATAAGTCTGAAACATTTGAAAACTTCAAAGAATTTCAGAGTGAAGTTGAAAATAATCGTAACAAGAAAATAAAGTTTCTCTGATCTGATCGTGGAGGAGAATATTTGAGTTACGAGTTTGTTCTTCATTTCAAACAATGCGGAATAGTTTCGCAATTCATGCCACCCGGAACACCACAGTGTAATGGTGTGTCTGAACATTGTAATCGTACTTTACTAGATATGGTGCGATCTATGATGTCTCTTACTGAATTACCGCTATCATTTTTGGGTTATGCTTTAGAGACGGCTGCATTCACGTTAAATAGGGCACCATCGAAATCCGTTGAGACGACGCCTTATGAACTTTGGTTTGGCAAGAAACCAAAGTTGTCGTTTCATAGGGTACCCAAATCGAAAAAAACTTCAACCTGATAAGCTCGAACCCAAATCGGAGAAATGTGTTTTCATAGGGTACCCAAAGGAAACTGTTGGGTACACCTTCTATCACAGATCTGAAGGCAAAACATTTGTTGCTAAATTTGGATCCTTTCTAGAGAAGGAGTTTCTCTCGAAAGAAGTAAGTGGGAGGAAAGTAGAACTTGATGAGGTAACTGTACCTGCTCCCTTATTGGAAAGTAGTTCATCACAGAAACCGGTTCCTGTGACACCTACACCAATTAGTGAGGAAGTTAATGATGATGATCATGAAACTTTAGATCAAGTTGTTACTGAACCTCCTAGGTCAACCAGAGTGAGATTCGCACCAGAGTGGTACGGTAATCCTGTTCTGGAGGTTATGTTACTAGGCCATGACGAACCTACGAACTATGAAGAAACGATGGTGTGCCCAGATTCCGCAAAATGGCTTGAGGCCATGAAATCTGAGATGGGATCCATGTATGAGAACAAAAGTGTGGACTTTGGTTGACTTACCCGTTGATCGGCAAGCCATTGAGAATAAATAGATCTTCAAGAAGAAGACTGACGCTGATGGTAATGTTACTGTCTATAAAGCTCGACTTGTTGCAAAAGGTTTTCGACAAGTTCAAGGGATTGACTATAATGAGACCTTCTCACCCGTAGCGATGCTGAAGTCTGTCCGAATCATGTTAGCAATTGCCGCATTTTATGATTATGAAATTTGGCAAATGGATGTCAAAACTACATTCCTGAATGGATTTCTAGAAGAAGAGTTGTATATGATGCAACCGGAAGGTTTTGTCGATCCAAAGGGAGCTAACAAATTGTGCAAACTCCAGCGATCCATTTATGGACTGGTGCAAGCCTCTCGGAGTTGGAATAAACGTTTTGATAGTGTGATCAAAGCATATGGTTTTATACAGACTTTTGGAGAAGCCTGTATTTACAAGAAAGTGAGTGGGAGCTCTGTAGCATTTCTAATATTATATGTGGATGACATATTGTTGATAAATGATATAGAATTTCTGGATAGCATAAAAGGATATTTGAATAAGAGTTTTTCAATGAAAGACCTCGGTGAAGCTGCTTATATATTGGGCATCAAGATCTACAAAGATAGATCGAGACACTTAATTGGACTTTCACAAAGCACATACCTTGACAAAGTTTTGAAGAAGTTCAAAATGGAGCAAGCAAAGAAAGGGTTCTTGCCTGTGTTACAAGGTGTGAAGTTGAGTAAGACTCAATGATCGACCACTGTAGAAGATAGAGAGAAAATGAACGATGTTCCCTATGCTTCAGCCATAGGCTCTATCATGTATGCAATGTTGTGTACCAGAGCTGATGTGTGCCTTGCTGTAGGTTTAGCAGGGAGGTACCAAAGTAATACAGGAGTGGATCACTAGACAGCGGTCAAGAACATCTTGAAATACCTGAAAAGGACGAAGGATATGTTTCTTGTTTATGGAGGTGACAAAGATCTAGTCATAAATGGTTACGTCGATGCAAGCTTTGACACTGATCCGGACGATTCTAAATCGCAAACCGGATACGTGTTTTTCTTAAACGGTGGAGCTGTCAGTTGGTGTATTTCTAAACAAAGCGTTGTAGCAGGATCTACATGTGAAGCAGAGTACATAGCTGCTTAGGAAGCAACAAATGAAGGAGTCTGGATGAAGGAGTTCATATCCGATCTAGGTGTCATACCTAGTGCATCGGGTCCAATGAAAATCTTTTGTGACAATACTAGTGCAATTGCTTTGGCAAAAGAATCCATATTTCACAAGAGAAACAAGCACATCAAGAGACGCTTCAACTCCATCCGGGATCAAGTCCAGGTGGGAGACATAGAGATTTGCAAGATACATACGGATCTGAATGTTGCAGACACATTGACTAAGCCTCTTCCACGAGCAAAACATGATCAACACCAAGGCTCCATGTGTGTTAGAATCATTACTATGTAATCTAGATTATTGACTCTGGTGCAAGTGGGAGACTGAAGGAAATATGCCCTAGAGGCACTAATAAAGTTATTATTTATTTCCTTATATCTTGATAAATGTTTATTATTCATGCTAGAATTGTATTAACCGTAAACATGATACATGTGTGACTACAGAGACAAACAGAGTGTCACTAGTATGCCTCTACTTGACTAGCTCGTGGAATCAAAGATGGTTATGTTTCCTAGCCATGGACAAAGAGTTGTCATTTGATTAACGGGATCACATCATTAGGAGAATGATGTGATTGACTTGACCCATTCCGTTAGCTTGTCACTTGATCATTTAGTTTGTTGCTATTACTTTCTTCATGACTTATACATGTTCCTGTGACTATGAGATTATGCAACTCCTGTTTACCGGAGGAACACTTTGTGTGCTACCAAACGTCACAACGTAATTGGGTGATTATAGAGGTGCTCTATAGGTGTCTCTGAAGGTACTTGTTTGGTTGGCATATTTCAAGATTAGGATTTGTCACTCCGATAGTCGGAGAGGTATCTCTGGGCCCAGTCGGTAATACACATCACTCAAGCCTTGCAAGCATTGTAACTAATGAGTTATTTGTGGGATGATGTATTACGAAACGAGTAAAGAGACTTGCCGGTAACGAGATTGAACTAGGTATTGAGATACAGATGATCGAATCTCGAGCAAGTAAGACAAAGGGAACAACGTATGTTGTTATGCGGTTTGACCGATAAAGATCTTCGTAGAATATGTAGGAGCCAATATGAGCATCCAGGTTCCGCTATTGGTTATTGACCGGAGACGTGTCTCGGTCATGTCTATATAGTTCTCGAACCCGTAGGGTCCGCACGCTTAAAGTTTGATGATGGTTATATTATGAGTTTATGTGTTTTGATGTACCGAAGGTACTTCGGAGTCCCGGATATGATCATGGACATGGCGAGGAGTCTCTAAATGGTCGAGACATGAAGATTGGTATATTAGACGACTATATTCGAACACCTAAATGGTTCCGGGGGTTATCGGATAAATACCGGAGTATTGGGGGTTACCGGAACCCCCCAGGGGTTATTGGGCCTCATCGGCCCAAGTGGTGGAAGAGGTGAGGTGGCAGGAGGTGGCGTGCGGCCCCCCTTGCCCCAATCCGAATTGGGAAAGGGAAGGGGGCGGCAGCCCCCCTTCTCCTTCCTTCTCTCCACCTCCTCCTTCCCCCTTCTCCTAGTTGGAATAGGAAATGGGGGCAAAACCTACTTGGAGTAGGATTGCCCCCCTTGGGCGCGCCTCCTCTCCTTGGCCGGGCCCCTCCTCCTTCCCCCCTTTATATACGGAGGAGGGGGGCACCCCATAGACACAACAATTGATCTCTTGGATCTTTTAGCCATGTGCGGTGCCCCTCTCCATCATAATCTACCTCGGTCATATTGTAGCAGTGCTTAGGCGAAGCCCTGCGTCGGCAGAACATCATCATCGTCACCACGCCGCCGTGTTGACGGAACTCTCCCTCGAAGCTCGGGTGGATCAGAGTTCGGAGGACGTCATCTTGTTGAATGTGTGCAAAACTCGGAGGTGCCGTGAGTTTGGTGCTTGATCGGTCGGATCGTGAAGACGTATGACTACATCAACTGTGTTGTGCTAACGCTTCCACTTTCGGTCTACGAGGGTACGTGGACACACTCTCCCCTCTCGTTTCTATGCATCACCATGATCTTGTGTGTGCGTAGGATTTTTTTGAAATTACCACGTTCCCCAACACGGGTGTCGAACATTCTCGGAATGGACCGGGATTTGCCAAGTGGCCTTGGTACACCACCGGTAGACCGCCTGTCAAATTTCGTGCCATTTGGAGTCCGTTTGATACTCCAACGGTTAACTAGGTAACCGCAAAGGCCTCTTGAGTGTTGCAGCCCAACACCCCTCCAAAACGGCCCAATAACCCATCTAAACCACTTCCATGTCCTCCATCGTCGGATCACGATCGTGTGGGCGAAAACTACACTCCATTTGGACACTCCCACCTCCTCCTATCTATAAATATGTGGCTCCCTCCGATTTCTCGCGGACGAAACCCTAGATCCACTCCTCCCCGCGCCACCGGACATGTCCGCCCATCGTAGGATGCTTCCGCCGCTGCCGCCACATCGCCCTGGCCAATCGAGAAGCGCCACATTAGCACCGCTTCCTTCCTCCTCCACTCGCGCGCCGCCACGTCGCCTCCTCTTCTCTCTCCACTGCGCCGGCCCTGCAGGCCCATCGCAGGCCTGCACTGGGCCGAGCCGCTGCCACCCGAACCCGCGCGAGCCCGGAGCCTGCCGCCGCCCCATTGCTTCCTACCGGCCACCGGACCTCACCGGCGACCAGCCGCCGCCGCCTCGTCGCCGAAGCACGCCGTCTCCGCCGCCTCATCGCCGGAGCACGCCGTCCCCGCCGCCAGCGCCTCCCTCTCCGCGCCACAATCCCGCGCCGCACCTCGTCTCCGACCCGCGCCCCCACCTCACCGCGGTCGGATCCGGCAAGATCCGGCCGATTCTCACGCCCGCCGGGCGTCAGAATTGCTATGCGTCGTCGGAAGCTTGCTGGCGGGTCATCTCCTCCCAGTAGGCGCCCCACCGACCTTCCCCGTGGTCGGATCGATGACCGCCCCAAGCAGATCCGGCTTCCCCATCCCTTTCCTCGGTGTCCCATTGCCGCAGCCCTCGCCGGAGCATCGCCTCGCCGGTGGTTGTCGCCGCGCCGGCTTCCTGCATCATCCGCTCGAGAGGACGATGCCCTCGCCATCGGCCACGTGGGCCACCGCATCGCTCCGGCCCAGCTAGCTGGCCCGCTCCCTCCTCTGCATGACCTGGGCCGAGCCCATGGGCGAGGAAACCCCACATCTTTGCCTGATGCACGTTTTAACTATTCTTCGCTCACCTGTTTTTATGCCAAGTCCCGAATCTATGACTTTTTCATGCCCTGGTCATCGCCCCATAACTCCATGACCGTAGCTCCATTTCATGCATATAAGATATCACAATGTTTATTGGGAGATGCTCTTCATTTCATTCCATTGTAGCATGCTTGTTTGAGTTCATCTTGATACTCAAATCATTGATGCAAGAGTGCTATAAAATGTTTACTCCTATTACTTAGCAGATTATGATGTTTTGTCATTTTTATCACTTTTGATGTGTGCTTCATATGGGCATGAGCTCTACATGTGTTTTGAACTATGCCATGCCATCTTTACAGGGGTGCTTGACATGTATTTTTTTGATCTATGTGGTGACTATCACAAGCATGCGAAGTAGCCTTAGTGATATTGCTGTTTTCAGAGACTTAGGATTTTGCCAAGTCCTTTTTCTGCTATTATTTTGATGCCATGTAAACATGGTGCTACAGTGAGTTCCATGCTTGTTTTGAGTATCTTCAGTAAGGGTGTTTTGGACATATGGTTATGCTCTATCCATCCATGCCCCTGTTTGCATTTATGGATTTCCCTAGCATGTCTTAATCTTGCTCTACATTTGCTATAAAATGTTCCTGGCAGATTGTTTACATGTTAATCAATTTTGCCATGGTTGTTACTAGTGATCCATGCATGCTATGAACTTTCACTTGCTATGGTTAGCTTCATAAACATGTCATCTTGATGTTGGTATGCTTGTTTTGTCATGCAAGGCTTTGTGATGAGTGATTTGAGCTCGCAAAGATGCCTTCATAATTCTGTATATGCCATGCTCTGTTTTTTGCCAAGTCTGAAAGTGTTAATAAAACTTGCTATGTTTACATGGGTGCTATCATATCTTCTGTGCCTTTTTGGCTCATGATAAGTAAGGGACTTTTGTTCTATGCATCTAGTAGATTCATGTCATGCCTTGTATTGCTATGGTATGTTCTTTAGCATGTTGGTTGCTTGCTCTAAACATGGCTTCCTGATGTTATTTCTGGCATGTTACTATTTTCACTAAGTCTCTGAAGCTGATATCTTTTTCTCGTTTGCCATGCTTGCTTGAACCTGCTCTTGTGTGATTTAGCCGCAGCTCAGTGTTCATGTTTTGTCAAGCATCTTGAGTACATCACTACCATATGCTTTGTTGCTATGTTGGAGTGCAGTAGCTTAGTTCCTTGTTGCATTCTAGATGGCATCATGCTGTTATTGCAGAATTGTGCCATTCTTGTTTTGCTTGCCATTTGCAAACCGTGCATCCGATTCTGGTGATCTTTATATCGATTTCGACCGAAATCATCTCATATTTCCAGCGGTACACTTGGTTTGCCAAGTTGATGCCTTGATCATTCTTTCCCTTCCGGAGCACGCATATCATGTCTTGCATATCATGCTAGGTATTGCATCATGTTTCTTGTGCATTGCACCGTGATTGATTGTCGTTCCATTGCTTGTGTTCTTGCTTGGGTAGAGCCGGGAGACGAGTACGTGACGAGGAACCTGTTGAGTACGCTTTCGAGGATCAAACTTTCGACAACTCTGAGATCTTTGCAGGCAAGATGACCATATCCTCGAAATCACTTCTATCTTTGCTTGCTATTTGCTCGCTCTATTGCTATGCCGCGTTACATAACACTTGCTATATCATGCCTCCCATATTGCCATGTCAAGGCTCTAACCCACCTATCCTAGCAAACCGTTGTTTGGCTATGTTACCGCTTTGCTCAGCCCCTCTTATAGCGTTGCTAGTTGCAGGTGAAGTTGAAGCTTGTTCCATGTTGGAACATGGATATTGTTGGGATATCATTATTATATCTTATATACTTTAATGTATCTATATACTTGATAAAGGGTGGAAGGCTCGGCCTTATGTCTAATATTTTGTTCCACTCTTGCCGCCCTAGTTTCCGTCGTACTGGTGTTATGTTCCTTGATTTTGCGTCCCTTACGCGGTTGGGTGTTAGGGGAACCCCTTGACAGTTTGCTTCGAAAAAAACTCCTCTAGCAAGGCCCAACCTTGGTTTTACATTTTCCTAACAACCTATACCTTTCCCTTGGGAGTAATTAACCCGAGGGTCATCTTTATTTTAACCCCCCCGGGGCCAGTGCTTCTCTAAGTGTTGGTCCGAACCGAGTTGACTGCGGGGCCACCTCGGGGAAACCTGAGGGTTAGTTTTACTCGTAGGATGTCTCATTCGGTGTTGCCCTGAGAACGAGATATGTGCAGCTCCTATCGGGATTGTTAGCACATCGGGCCGCTTTGCTGGTCTTGTTTTACCACTGTTGAAATGTCTTGTAACCAGGATTCCGAGACTGGTCGGGTCTTACCGGGAGAAGGAATATCATTCGTTGACCATGAGAGCTTGTGATGGGCTAAGTTGGGACACCCCTGCAGGGTATAAACTTTCGAGAGCCGTGCCCGCGGTTATGCGGCAGATGGGAATTTGTTAATGTCTGGTTGTAGAGAACTTGACACTTAACTTAATTAAAATGCATCAACCGCGTGTGTAGCTATGATGGTCTCTTCTCGGTGGAGTCCGGGAAGTGAACATGGTTCTTGTGTTATGCTTGAACGTAAGTAGTTTCAGGATCACTTCTTGATCATTTCTAGCTTCACGACCATGCACTGCTTCTCTTCTCGCTCTCTTTTGCGTATGTTAGCCACCATATATGCTAGTGCTTGCTGCAGCTCTACCTCACTACCGCTTTCCTACCCATAAGCTTAAATAGTCTTGACCTCATGGGTGTGAGATTGCTGAGTCCTCGTGACTCACAGATACTTCCAAACAGTTGCAGGTGCCGATGATACCAGTGCAGGTGACGCAACCGAGCTCAAGTGGGAGCTCGATGAAGATCTTGTTCGTTGTTTTGTTTCGTTTCCTGTTGATCAGTAGTGGAGCCCAGTTGGGACGATCGGGGATCTAGCATTTGGGGTTTTCTTCTTTTTTTTTTGGTTCTATAGTCGGACCTTGATTGTATTCTAGATTATGTATGTTTAACTTGTTATTTGTGTGAAGTGGCGATTGTAAGCCAACTCTTTATCCCTTTCTTATTCAGTACATGGGATTGTGTGAAGATTACCCCTCTTGCGACAAAACTACCATGCGGCTATGCCTCTAAGTCGTGCCCCGACACGTGGGAGATATAGCCGCATTGTGGGTGTTACAAGGCGCCTCCATGGTGGCATGCAGATCTGTGTGAAGACCAAGAACATACAAGAATAGATGAGAATTAGAACACGAAGATCCTCGGCAAGATCCTTGCTGAAGATACCCACGAGACCCCCCGGCAAGACCCTTGCCGGGGACACCCATGACGCCGCGGCAAGACCCTTGCTGAGGCCCCGGCAAGACCCTTGCCGAAGACTAATACATCTCCATCGTATCTACTTTTCCAAACAATTTTGCCCTTGTTTTGGAATCTAACTTGCATGATTTGAATGGAACAAACCCGGACTGACGTTGTTTTCAGCAGAATTGCCATGGTGTTTTTTTTGTGCAGAAATAAAAGTTCTCAGAATGACCTGAAAATCAACGGAGATTATTTTTGGAATATATAAAAAATATTAGAAGAAGAATCCACGTCAGGGGGCCCACACCCTGTCCACAAGGGTGGGGGCATGCCCCTGCCTCGGGGGCCCCCTGACGCTCCACCGACCTTAACTCCAACTCCATATATTCGTGTTCGGGGAGAAAAAAATCAGGGAGAAGGATTCATCGCGTTTTATGATACAGAGCCGCCGCCAAGCCGTAAACTCTCTAGGAAGGCCTGATCTGGAGTCCGTTCGGGGCTCCGGAGAGGGGAATCTGTCGCCATCGTCATCATCAACCTTCTTCCATCACCAATTCATGATGCTCACTGCCGTGCGTGAGTAATTCCATCATAGGCTTGCTGGACGGTGATGGGTTGGATGAGATTTATCATGTAATCGAGTTAGTTTTGTTAGGGTTTGATCCCTAGTATCCACTATGTTCTGAGATTGATGTTGCTATGACTTTGCTATGCTTAATTCTTGTCACTATGGCCCGAGTGCCATGATTTCAGATCTGAACCTATTATGTTTTCATGAATATACGTAAGTTCTTGATCCTATCTTGGAAGTCTATAGTCACCTATTATGTGTCATGATCTGTTAACCCCGAAGTGACAATAATCAGGACCATTACCGGTGATGATCGTAGTTTGACGAGTTCATGTATTCACTATGTGTTAATGCTTTGGTCCGGTACTCTATTAAAAGGAGGCCTTAATATCCCTTAGTTTCCAATAGGACCCCGCTGCCACAGGAGGGTAGGACAAAAGATGTCATGCAAGTTCTTTTCCATAAGCACGTATGACTATATTCGAAATACATGCCTACATTACATTGATGAACCGGAGCTAGTTCTGTGTCACCCTATGTTATAACTGTTGCATGATTGATCGCATCCGACATAATTCTCCATCACTGATCCAATGCCTACGAGCTTTTCATATATTGTTCTTCACTTATTTACTTGTCCGTTGCTACTATTACAATCACTATAAAACCAAAAATATTACTTCTGCTACCATTACTTTTGCCACCGTTACCACTACTATCATATTACTTTGCTACTAAATACCTTGCTGCAGATATTAAGTTATCCAGGTGTGGTTGAATTGAAAACTCAGTTGCTAATACTGGAGAATATTCTTTGGCTCCCCTTGTGTCGAATCAATAAATTTGGGTTGAATACACTACCCTCGAAAATTGTTGTGATCCCCTATACTTGTGGGTTATCAAGACTATTTTCTGGCGTTGTTGCCGGGGAGCATAGATCTACTCTTTGAGTCACTTGGGATTTATATCGGCTGGTCACTATGAAGAACTTGAAATATCAAATAACCAAGATTTTTCCCTCAACTATGAGGGGAGGTAAGGAACTACCATCTACCTCTGCACTTGATTCACCTTCTGTTTTGAGTAAACTTGCGACACCTACTGCTGCTATTGATTCTGATAGGTCGCATGTTATTGATGATGCCACTTCTGCTATGCGTGATATTTATGATGAAACTACTTCTTTGCTTGATAATACTATGCCACTAGGTGAATTTCTTGATGAACAACTTGCTAGGGCTAGAGAGAATGAAATTATTGAATCTGATAATATTGATGAAAGTTATGATGAAGATTCTCCCTCTAGATATGAATTGCATGTTGTGCCTGAGGGTCATGTTATGGATGAAGAAACTGCTAGAGACGTTTTAGCTTGCAATGATAGATCTGATCTTAAGAAACTATTAGCTGAGCTTAAAGAAAAGTCTTTGAATGCTAGAATGAAATAATACCCTGCTTTTGCTACTTCACCTATCTTTATTAGTGATAAGGATTATGATTTCTCTGTCGATCCTGATATAATTACTTTGGTTGAATTTCATCCTTTCTATGGCTATGAATCTGAAACTGTTGTGGCACATCTTACTAAATTAAATGATATAGCCACCCTATTCACTAATGATGAGAAAACTCGCTATTATTATGTCCTTAAGTTATTTCCGTTCTCATTAAAGGGTGATGCTAAAACATGGTTTAATTCTCTTGATCCTGGTTGTGTGCATAGTCCCCAGGATATGATTTATTACTTCTCTGCTAAATATTTCCCCACTCATAACAAGCAAGCTACTTTAAGGGAAATATATAATTTTGGGCAAATTGAAGAAGAGAGTCTCCCACAAGCTTGGGGGAGGCTTCTCCGACTACTTAATTCTTTGCCTGATCATCCTCTCAAGAAAAATGAAATACTTGATATCTTTTATAATGGACTAACCGATGCTTCCAGAGACTACCTGGATAGTTGTGCTGGTTGTGTTTTCAGGGAAAGAACTGTTGATCAAGCTGAATTGCTATTGAATAATATGTTAACTAGTGAAAATAATTGGACACTTCCTGAACCAACTCCTAAGCCAAGTCCGAAGAAAAGGGGTATTCTATTTCTCAGTCCTGAAGATATGCAAGAGGCAAAGAAATCTATGAAAGAAAAAGGTATTAAAGCTGAAGATGTTAAGAATTTACCACATATTGAAGAAATACATGGTCTTGATAACCCGACACAGGTGGTAAGGGCAAATTCTCTCTATAGATTTGATAAGTGTGAAATTACGTTTACTAGTTTGCTAGCCAATGCTTGGATGAGTTTGATGACTTTATGGTTAAGCAACAAAACTTCAATGCTTATGTTGGTAGACAATTGAAACACAATGCTGATATGCTTGAACACTTGAGTGATTATATGGCTAGTGTTAGAGGTGAACTTAAAATTATTATTAAACATGCTTCTATGGTTACCACTCAAGTAGAACAAGTACTTAAGTCTCAGAATGATTTGCTCAATGAATTAAATAATAAGAAGAATGCTAATGCTGTTAGAGTTATGACTAGAGGTGGTAAAATGACTCAGGAACCTACCCTAAGGGCCTTCCTATGAAAATTGAGCAAGATTCTCAGAGAACTAATGTTGATGCACCTAGTCCTTCAAAAAGGAAGAAAAAGAAAAATGATACGACCTTGCATGCTTCTAGTGAACCTGTTGTTGACACACCTGAGAACCCCAACGATATCTCTATTTCTGATGCTGAAACAAAATATGGTAATGAACATGAAACTAGTGATAATGTTAATGATGAAGTTCATGTTGATGCTCAACCTAGCAATGATAATGATGTAGAGATTGAACCTGCTATTGATCTTGATAACCCACAATCAAAGAATCAACGTTATGATAAGAGAAACTTTGTTGCTACGAAGCTTGGTAAAGAAAGAGAACCATGGATTCAAAAAACCATGCTTTTTCCTCCTAAACCATCCAAGAAAAAGGATGATGAGGATTTTGAGCGCTTTGCTGAAATGATTAGACCCATCTTTTTGCATATGCGTTTGACTGATATGCTTAAAATGAATACTTATGCTAAGTATATGAAGGCAATTGTTACTAATAAGAGAAAGATACCGGAAGCTGAAATTTCCACCATGCTTGCTAATTATACTTTTAAGGGTGGAATACCAAAGAAACTTGGAGATCCAGGAGTACCAACTATACCATGCTCCATTAAAAGAAACTATGTTAAAACTGCTTTATGTGATCTCGGAGCCGGTGTTAGTGTTATGCCTCTCTCTTTATCGTAGACTTGATTTGAATAAGTTGACACCTACTAAAATATCTTTGCAAATGGCTGATAAATCAACTGCTATACCTGTCGGTATTTGTGAGGATGTGCCTGTTGTGGTTGCAAATGTTACTATTTTAACGGACTTTGTTATTCTTGATATTCCCAAGGGCGATAGTATGTCGATTATCCTTGGTAGACCCTTTTTGAATACTGCAGGGGCTGTTATTGATTGCAACAAAGGCAATGTCACTTTTCATGCTAATGGTAATGAGCATACAGTACACTTTCCGAGGAAACAACCTTAAGTCCACAGTATAAATTCTATTGGAAAAATTTCAACAATCACTATTGGAGGTTTTGAATTTCCTCTTCCTACTGTCAAGAAGAAATATGATATTCTTATTATTGGGAATGTGCATATCCCCGTAGAGGTAACCTAGTGTTATTCGAAATTTCTCCGGTTTCATGTTATTCGAAATGAGTTTGTTAACAAGACCTGATCAACCTTGTTAGTGGATTCCTTTTGACGAGCATGAGATGGATGAAGTTAGAAGGCACAACTCTCTGTACCCTCTATTTACTTTCTATTATTTATATTAAATAAAGCAAAAATAGTATTTTTTGTCTGTTTTCTGAATTATTCATGCAATTAAAAATACCCCGAAAATAAAAGTTCTCCAAATGCCCTGAAAATTAAATATGATTTTTTATAGAATATTTGAGAATATCTGGCACTGAGAACACAGGAGGCGGAGCAGCCGCGTGCCCACGAGGGTGGAGGGCGCGCCCACCCCCTGAGAGCGCCCCCTGCCTCATGGACCCCACATGGGTCCCCTCCACTTATCCTTGCACCCACACACTTTGTCTTGCTCCAGAAAAAATCACTAGCCAGCTCAAACCTGAGTTCTTGCTCATCTTGCTGCCATTTTCGATCTCCTTGCTCAAAGCTCCTCTCACAAAACTACTTTGGGGCATTGTTCTTTCATATGTGACTCCTCCAATGGTCCAATTAGTTTTTGTTCTAGTGCTTTATTTATTGCAAATTTTTGCTGCTTAGGTGCCCTTGTTCTTGAGCTTACATGTCAAATTTATGTGGTCAAAAGTAGTTTTAATGCATGATTTAGCCTCTAGGCACTTGTTGGGGATATTACTATTAGTCATGACCCGCCCAGGAGGGGCCGGGTCGGTCCCAATGGCGGGTTACGCAAGAAGTCCAGTAAACATTCAAGATGATAGTTTATTAAACTTTATAGAAGGCCCAAGGGCCTGGAGGCGGCTTAAGGCCCGATATTGTAAACTGTCGTATGTAAGGAAAGACTTGTAAAGAAAGGCATGTAAAGGAAGTCACCGAGACGGACACGATTATGAGCCGGCCGGGACTCTGTAGGCCACCAGGCGTCAACCCATGTATATAAGGGGACGACCCGGTGGCGGCTTAGGGCAAGAAACAAGAGATCGACAACCAAGCCGGCGAGTTGAGCCTCTTGGTGATCGAAACCTCAGCAATACCAACACAACTAGACGTAGGCTTTTACCTTCATCGTAAGGGGCCGAACTAGTATAAAACCTCTTGTGTCCTTTGTCCCTATTAACCCCTTTAAGCTTCCTAGTTGCGATGGCCCTATGACTAAGTCCTTTCTCTAGGACATCTGTCGTGACAATTCCATGACAGTTGGCGCCCACCGTGGGGCTAGCGCACAGTGGATTTGAGTTCTTAAAGGGCAACTTCGAAGGGCTCAAGGGATACGTTGTGGGCCGGATGACCAAGAGTCATCACAGCAAGCTCTACATCGACGACGAAGACTGGGGCCCCGAGGCCGGCTCAATTGGGCCGAATGACCAACCGTGTCCCCTTCGGCGGAATTCACGTCTTCATCGGCCGGATCGGCGAGTCAGGTCCTGAGCCGGATGTCCACACCAACCTCATCGAAACGGCTCAGCGCGCGAGGACCGCCCGTGTTCAATTTGTCGTGAAGCATGCCTTTGTAGGATGTGTCCATGGTGGTGAATACTCTGAAGGATCGGTGGAGGGCGGTGAGACGGTCGTCTGCTCTGACACTTCATCATCAACGGGCGAGATGGACTCTTTGTACCAGCTGTAGGACGGCATGCTCGGGGGTTGTTCCGATGGCAGCAGTATTCCGGACCCCCTTGAGCCGCCGAATTGGGATGGAGTCTTCATGGCAGGGACACAGCCCGGGCAGAACTCTACAGCAGCAGCGGCAACGGCTACCAGATCGGCTGCAGCCGGGTCAGGAGACCCCGTGCGCCCCCCGGCTCAAATCTTGATGGACCTCATGGATAAACTGATGACTCTGTTGACTGCCGTGGTAGAGCCGGGGGATAAATCCTAGCATGACACAGAGGTGGCACGCGTACGTGAAGAGATGGTGCAAGCTAAGGAAAATCTAGCTGTAGAGGAAGTCAGGATGGCAGCAGAGCGGGCGGCTTTGGGCGTTCATGCTCAACAGCTTCAAGCAGAGACCTTCCGGCTCTCAGTGGATCTGAACACGTCGAACGAGGTCATGAGGAGGAGGCATCAAAAAACTCAATCACGTCTGCCTCTGAAGCTTGATCCTAGGAATCTTTTTCATATGCTCGGAGTCGGGGGAAGTAACCCACCGGAGGCACCCCGGATTACAACATTCGGCGCGCCGGTCCAGCCGCGTGCCATGGATCCACCTCGTATAATTACCGCTCCGCCTCATTACGTCCCAACACCGACAGGTCACTTCTCCAACCCATTGGAAAACCTCATCGTAGCATCGGCTCGTCTGGCGGCTCTCCCAATGGAAGGCGACTCACCGGCAGCGCTTGAAACGCGGAGGGTAAGAGAACTTCTTCAAATAGCTCTGGCACAGCAGGATGCGTACTCCTATAGTCAAGACAGGATCCATTCAA
The DNA here is from genome assembly GCF_002162155.2 of Triticum dicoccoides. Lineage (NCBI taxonomy): Eukaryota > Viridiplantae > Streptophyta > Magnoliopsida > Poales > Poaceae > Triticum > Triticum dicoccoides. The sequence continues at coordinate 432,089,966 of NC_041386.1, forward strand.
CTCCTCGCCCAAGCCAGAGCCCAAGCTACAGTAGGCATATGGAGTCCGCAGACATGTCAAGCAATGCTCAACGCCACAACCGGCCACACAGGCATGAGCTGGTGCGGGCTGGAGCCCTTAACCTGGCGGATCAGGAGAGCATTCGACAAGAGGCGGAACGAGCAGTTCAAATGGCAGCAGAATAGGCGGCTCATCAGACTTTTCCAGCTTATCCAGCAACCTCGGTCGAGGCAGGAGTGGCCACAAGAACCGGAGGCGTCCCTTGCTTGGTGCCAGCCATACGTAATGAGAGTTTGCCAATGGATTTTAAGGGGCCTCGTAAAGTGCCTAATTACACGGCTGACTTACAGCCGAGGGCTTGGATTGAGAGTTATGAGATGGCTATGGAGTTATTGGAGGTCAGCGACGCAGCAATGGACAAGTATTTCACCATGATGTTGGATGGGACAGCTCGTAATTGGTTGAAGGGATTGCCACCCAATTCCATCGACTCATGGGCGGAGTTAAAGGCCCGGTTCATCCAGAATTTCAAAGACACGTGTAAGCAGCCCATGTCGATTGTGGACCTGACCAATTGCAAGCAAGAGGATGGTAAATCCACAACCCATTGGGTGCGCCGAGTCAAGGAGATAATACATTCATCTGATAAGATGGATGCCGGCTCAGCAGTCTTAATGTTGAAGAAAAATTGCCGTTTTGAACCTCTGAAGCAGAAGCTGGGGCGGCTCAAGTGTGACTGCAATGACATGGTTCAGTTGATGGCGGCTCTTGTCAAGTACGCTGATTCGGATAGTACCAAACATCTAGTGTCTGACGAAGAAAGGACAACGAAGGGAAAGAAGAACAGCAACAGCAAGGGTCACCAGCATAACCCGGCAAATCAAGGAGGTAATAAACGTATGGCTGATGAGTTTGTTGCTAACACCAATGCATAGGGAGGAAATCAACGGCGCAAGGGCAGAGAACCCCCTCGGTCGGGCGGGTCAGGTCCCACCCTTGAGCAATTATTGAATGAGCCTTGTCCAAAGCACGGCACCCGGGAGAAGCCAGCCACCCACCTGTGGAAAGATTGTACGATCATGAAGGCGTTTAAAAATTCAAACGCGTTTGATGGAGGTCACGACCTAGGTGGCGGCTCAGATGGAGGCGGTTTCCAAGGCCCGGGCGCCGGCTCAGGTGGAGGAGGATTCCATGGTCAGGGCCATCCTGGCAACCAAGGAGGATATAATCCGCAACCCAGCCAAGGTAATTAGCAGCAGCAGTCTGGATATCAGAGCAACCCGAAGCAGCTGAATAGTGGGCAATACCATGTATTCACCACTAGCTTACGTAAGAGAGACCAGAAGCTTCACAAGAGGGTCGTCAATGTCGTTGATCCGGTGATTCCACGTTACTTACGTTGGTCAGAGCAGCCTATTGTGTGGAGCAGAGAGGATCACCCACCCCAGGTCGATAATCCGGGTCAGTTGGCTTTGGTAGTAGCACCTCAGGTTGGTGGATACAAATTCACTAAGGTACTCATGGATGGAGGTAGCAGCATCAACATCCTCTACTATGAGATGTTCCGCTGGATGGGATTGACTGATAAAAGTCTTAAACAATCCAACACTATTTTTCACAGTGTGGTTCCTGGCAAGTCGGCATACCCAGTGGGTAAGATTGAACTAGAAGTAGCCTTTGGGGATGAGTATGACTCTAGAGCAGAAAAATTAACCTTTGAGGTGGTTAAGATCAAAAGCCCGTATCATGCTCTGCTTGGACGGCCGGCTTATGCCAAATTCATGGCTCGGCCGTGTTATGTGTATTTGCAGCTTAAGATGTCGGGTTATAAGGGCACCATTACAGTACACGGGAGCCGGAAAATAGCTTTGGAGTGTGAAGAAGGTGATGCTGCCTATGCTGAATCTGTCTGTGCAACAGAGGAATTAAAGTTTTACAAAGATCATGTTGACCCGGCAGACGTGACGTCACTAAAGAAACCAACAACAGAGCATGAGCCGGTGTTGAAGTTCAAATCAGCTGATGACACCAAGATGGTTGACTTTGTGCCTAGCGACTCATCCAAGCAGTTCATCATCAGTGCAAACTTGGATCCAAAATAGGAAAGCGCGCTCATTGAGTTCATCCGTGAGAACCGTGACATCTTTGCATGGAAACCTTCAGACATGCCGGGTGCCCCGAGGGAACTCGCTGAGCACACTCTTAATATTGATCCAAAGTTTAAACCTGTCAGACCGTTTCTCTGACGGTTCAATGAAGAAAGTCGCAAGGCCATTGGAGAAGAGGTGGCCCAGCTTTTGGCAGCTGGGTTCATTGTAGAAGTCTTTCACCGAGAGTGGTTAGCCAACCCGGTGCTTGTACTAAAAATGAATGGCACCTGGCATATGTGTGTGAATTACACCGATCTGAACAAGGCTTGTCCGGCTGATCCTTTTGCCCTCCCCCGTATTGATCAGATCATTGATGCTACGGCGGGTTGCGCACGTTTGAGTTTCTTGGATGCTTATTCTGGTTATCATCAGAACAAGATGGTAGTCAAAGATCAGGAGAAGACGGCTTTTATCACTCCTTTTGGAGCTTTCTCCTACGTGTCTATGCCTTTTGGGGTTAAGAGTGCCCAGGCGACTTACCAACGGTGTGTGCAGAATTGTCTTCATGATCAAATTGGGCATAATCTTCATGCTTATGTGGATGATATAGTGGTAAAATCCAGAAAAGAGGAAACCTTGGTCGCAGATCTGAAAGAGACTTTCGATAATCTTCGGGTCTACAAAATGATGCTTAACCCGGATAAGTGTGTTTTTGGAGTCCCAGCCGGCAAGCTCTTGGGTTTTTTAGTTTCTAACCGAGGTATCGAAGCTAACCCAGAGAAAATCAAGGCAATTACATCCCTGGCCAAACTGACGTGCATCAATGACGTTTAACGACTGGCGGGTCGTGTTGCTGCTTTGAGCCGGTTCATAAGCCGGTTAGGGGAGAAGGCAATGCCTTGGTATCAGATGATGATGAAAACAGATGATTTTGTTTGGAACGATGCTGCAAACTCTGCTTTTGAAGATCTGAAGACACAACTCGCTGATCCGCCGGTCCTGGCTGCCCTAGTTGAGAAAGAGCCACTTTTGTTATATGTGGCCGCCAACTCACAAGATGTTAGTGTGGCTATTGTGGTGGAGCTCAAAGAGGCTGGCAAGGAACATCCGGTTCAACGGCCGGTTTACTATGTCAGTGAGGTGTTAACTGAATCCAAGCAACGATATCCACATTGGCAGAAGCTCGTATATGGGGTGTTCATGGCAAGCCGGAAGCTTAAGCATTATTTTCAGGGACATCCAATCACCGTGGTTAGCTCTGCTCCTTTGGGAGACATCATTCAAAACAGAGAAGCCACTGGACGAGTCGCCAAGTGGGCCATTGAGCTTGGGTCTCATGGCTTGAAGTATGTGCCATGTACCGCGATCAAATCTCAGGCACTAGTTGACTTCATTAATGACTGGACAGAGATGCGGATGCCAGAAGAGAAACTAGACAACACATATTGGACAATTTATTTTGATGGGTCTAGATAGTTGGAAGGCTCGGGGGCTGGATTTGTTTTAACCTCTCCTCGAGGTGACAAATTTTTTATGTGTTACGGTTGATGTTTCCTTGCACTAACAATGTGGCAGAGTATGAAGCCTTGCTCCATGGTCTTCAAGTGGCAAAAGAGATGAGTTTGAGCTGGGTCAGATGTCTTGGCGACTCAGATCTAGTGGCTCAATAGGTATCAGGGAAGTGGGATTCCAAGGACCCTCTCATGTCGTCTTATCGCGGGAGGTTGATGTTGTTGCAGGGCATTTTAAAGGTTATCAGGTGGAGCACATTGACCATCGAAAGAACGAAGCGGCCGATGCTTTAAGCCGGTTGGGGTCTCAGCGTAAGCCGGTACCACCTAACACCTTTTTGGATGTTTTGCATAACCCGTCTGTCAAGTTGCCCACTGAAGAAGATTTAGTTGTTCCTAACCCGGAGGCGCAGTTGGTGGTGGCTCTTCATGTCATCCCAGATTTGACAGTGCTGTTCTTGGCTTACATGACCTGGGGAGAATTGCCAGCAGATGAGACCCTGGCTCGACAGATAACCCGGTGGTCTTAGTCAATGACGATTTCTGATGGAGAACTATACCATCGCAGCGTTTCTGGAGCGTTTCAACGGTGTGTTTCCCCTGAAGAAGGCCAAGAAATACTTCGTGAGATCCATGAAGGCGATTGTGGTCATCACGCCGGGTCAAAATCTCTGGTGGCCAAAGCTTTTCATCACGGTTTTTACTGGTTGACGGCTCACGCTGATGCAGAGGATCTGGTCAGCAGATGTGATGGATGTCAAAAACTTTCACGACGAGCATATGTTCCGGCTCAAGAGCTCCGGATGATTCCAATCACTTGGCCATTTGTGGTCTAGGGGCTTGACATGGTGGGGCCTTTTAAAAGGTCGAAGGATAAAAAGACACATCTTTTAGTGGCCGTTGATAAATTTACAAAGTGGGTTGAGGCAGAACCGGTGAGTAAGTGTGATGCAGCCACGGCGGTTTAGTTCATGAAAAAGGTGATCTTTCACTTTGGTTTTCCACACAGCATTATCACTAACAATAGCACTAATCTATCCCAAGGGGCTATGGGGGAGTTTTGTCAACATGACCATATCCGGCTTGATGTTTCTTCTATAGCTCATCCTCAATCAAATGGCCAAGCTGAGAGAGCAAATCAGGAAATTTTAAAAGGTCTCAAACCCCGGCTTATGGTTCCCTTACAACGAACGGCGGTTTGTTGGGTAGAGGAATTACCCTCGATGTTGTGGAGTATCAACACCACACCTAACAGGTCTACAGGTTACACACCTTTCTTCATGGTGTATGGAGTAGAAGCAGTGTTGCCTAGTGACATCCGTCATGACTCACCTCGTGTGGCGGCTTATGTTGAAGCTAATAATGAACAAGCCAGACAGGATGCACATGACTTGTTGGATGAAGAAAGAGACTTAGTAGTGGCTCGGTCAGCAATTTGTCAACAGGACCTGCGCCGTTATCACAGCCGCCGGGTTAAGTACATGACTTTTCAGGAAGGCAACCTGGTGCTCCGGCTCATCCAGGATCTGTCAGATGCGCATAAGTTATCCCCGCCTTGGGAAGGACCCTTTGTGGTCAGCAAGAACTTAAACAACATGTCGTATTACCTCATCGATGTTCAAGAACACAAAGATTCACGTAAGTCAGAGGAGGAGACCCGCCGGCCGTGGAACATTGCTCAACTTCGGCCATACTACACCTGAGCCACCGGCTCTCCACATGTACATACTTAAACATTGTATATACCATGATAAGTAATAAAGTAAGACCATCGGTCTCTTTTCTTTTCAAAGATTATGCATCTTTGTTATTTCTTATTTTCAAATGACTATTAAGGAGCTGATCATATTTGAATCAAGTCTAACCTTTTTTGGTCCAGCTTATGATCGTATTCGGATCTATCTACAATTATCATGGTCATTTGGGGGATTCCTGTTCAAACATAGGTCGTATTCGAACCAAACAGAACATAGCTGTCGTAACCCTCTTGATCGGCTCAAGGCCAAACTCACTGGGGGGCTTCTTGATCGTATTCGAATCATAGCTTAACCCCTTTTGGGTCCAACTTGGATCGTATTCGAATCAGGGTCGTTAAAAACCTCTCAAGGTCATTTGGGGGCTTCCTGTTCAAACATAAGTCGTATTCTAACCAAAGAGAACATAGCTGTCGGTACCCTCTTGATCGGCGCAATGCCACAACCACTGGGGCCTATATGGTCGTATTTGAACCTTAGCTTAACCCCTTTGGTCCGGTTTACTGATCGTATTCGAATCAGAAGCCACCAACATTTAAATATAAGCATAAATCATACTTGTTAAACTTTTATTTGCCTTTGAGTTTTTTGTTACAAATAATTAGCATGATCTTCTTCGCCGGCTTGTCTATTTGACAACAAGGCTACCAAGGTATGATGACCATTAAAGTATTCAAAGGCATTGATTTCTCAAAAAGATTGAGTTATCAACTTCATTACCCGGGTTACTCAAGCCGGTGGTCTAAGGATCAAAGGTACAAGTATGGCTATTATTTATATGTAATTGCCTGCTGCATTAACTAAAGAGTTAGTTTCAGCCCTTGTCCTTTATTTATATCTGTTTTCTGTTTTCTATTATGATAAACATATTGGATATAAGCTGGGTGTTTTAACCCGTTTGGTTCTAAGCCGCCAAGCCAGTCTTTTCTCTTGTATCTACAGGGAACAGAGTTAAAGTGTTGCAGAAACAATCATCAAATATAATGCATATATTGCCATCAGGAAACACGGAGTCACACACAGTGTTTTATGCACGATGGCATAAGCAAGGCATTCAGTGTTTTCACAGGTAAACTATTACACGGCTTTTTATAAGCCAATGAAGATGGTTATTATTCCTCCCTCGCCGGTTCACCGCCCTCTGTTGGCTGGAAGTTGGGTTTTGACCAGTCAAAACCATTCACGGCGACGAATTCTGCTTCTTCGTCGATCAGGTCGGCCGGGTCAACTTCCAGGGCAAATGTATTTTCTCTTACAAGCGGGATCAAATCTGTCACCTTGTACGAGGGAGTCGCCATCTTCTTATTTTCAGCATCAAAACCCGGCTGATATTTGTCAATGTTGGTATCATCTCCAAGGGTAGTTGCCTGAGGCCGAACTCCGCGCACACAAGCCATGAAGTCATCCTGCTCAAAGGGATATTTGTCTTCCTTCACGGTGGAATAGCCTCTGGCCACGTCCATCGGGTCTAGGTTTGGCACCCAAGCCTTGGAGCGGGTCAGGGCAGTCAAAGCCCCGGCTCGCACACAGGAGCACTTCACTTCTTGAAATCTGGCAGGCAGGATTGACAGTTTCTTCAAAACGTCGCTGAGCCGGTTGGGTCCTTGATTGGCAGGAGAGATGGCAGCAAGTGCCCGTTGTGCGCCAATATACAATTGTTCTACTAAAGTGTACACTACATTTAGTTTAATCAAAGGATCTTGGCTCAGGTTCTTGCTTCATGGGCCTGCACATGTTTTATACACAAAGTCAGCTGGCGGCTTATATTCTGGATCAACAAAAAGTACATAAGATTAAAAACGGACGACTTACCAAAGATGGCGGCCACCATTTGAGACACCCGGCCCTTTAAGCCATTCAGCTCTGTTGACACCTCTTCAAGGGCTGCTTCGGTTCTCTCAGCGCGTTGTGTCAGACGCATTTTTCCCTCTTCCCAGGTCTTCTTCTTGGCAACCAAACTGGTCTTTAAGTTTTCCGTCTCAGAGAGACTTATTTGCAATTTGGAGTTAGCAGACTTAATTTCTGCTTCCTGACCTTCTAGCCGGGTCTTCGCATTAGTCAATTGAGAGTTTAGTTCAGATAAGGCATTCTGCAAGAATGCATACTCAGATAAGTCAAGATTTTGCTCAAAGGCTCAAATATCAAGATTCAAGTCTCAAGTACTTTACAAAAAACCACTTGACACTTGGAGGCTAATGTATGCCAAAACAAATTTTTATGACTCTAAACACATACCTTAAGTCCCAAGTACTTTACAAAGTAACAGCACTTGGCAGTTGGGGGCTAATGTATGCAGTTCAGCAAGTTTCTCAAGGTTAAGCCGGAGTACTAAGTCCTTTGAATACGGTACAAAACAATTTAAAGTACCGGCTCATTTATGATCAAAATGAACTGGCCCTTGGGCACTACAGGTGAAGCTCTGTTCTATTTTATTGAACCCAACAAAGATTTCCAAGGTAAAAGTATTGGCCTATATTATCAAGTCTACAGATCATTCCCGTTCTCTCATAATCTGAAAACTTGGGGGCTGGTGGAATATATAGATAATCCGGAAGAACATACCTCATATTTCAACTGCAACTATTTGACCATTTCAATCTCAGAGTCGCGACTGGAGTGCACATGGCTGAGATAACCGGATAAAATATCGTTGGCATTTAGATGGTCGTAATTGGCAACGTCAAAGAGCACTTTGTGCCTCTCCAATGCCTCTTGTTTCGTAGTACACTAAGCCAGCACGGCTGGATTCCCCGGTTCAAAAAAATGGCTCCCGGTGATCTGAACGTCTTGTGCAGACGGTGATGGCGGGTTGGCTGAGCTTGATGGTCCAGTAGCGGAAGGATTCAGGGTGGTCTCATCAAACGACGGCTCAAGAGGATTTGCTTGTACATCGACAGGTAGGTCTTCTGGAGCGTCAGTTAATGGAGGGGAAGATGGCCTGGCCGGGTCAGATGCAAGCATCGGCGGGTCTTCCACTGGCTTAGCTGCCTTTGCCTTCTTGGATTTAGCTTGGCCACTAAGAGGGATGTTGCAGAACCGTTAGTACAGAGATACAATTTGAACAACCCAGAAAAAGGAGGATTTTTCGTTACCCAGGGGCAGTCTTAAAGGCCGGAAATTGATTTTGCGACGAGTCGCCAGAAGAGCGAGACACCTCCTGAAAAGATAAAATAGAGTTAAAATAATACAATGGGAAGGATCCATTAAACAGAGTTAAAGACAGAAAGAAGTAAACCTCATTCGGGCGCTTCTGAGGAGTTTGTTGAAGAGCGACAACCGGCTCATCTTCAGTCTGAGCTTGATGGCGGCTTTCATGTTGCTGCTTTTTTAAATGAAAGTTGGGATCCAAGTAGCTAAAGGGTTAGAAAACCTTACTTTACGGATCACTCGTCGAATTTTTTGTCTTGGTAAGGGCTCTGAGTCGGAGGAAATGATAGTTACCTCTGCTTCCACAGCCTGACTAGCCCCAGTGTCATCCTGGTAATGATCAGCGTTAATAAGATTGTTAAAAAATTGGCCAAGGGAATCAAGGGCTACCTCCGAATCAGATGGATCATCAAGCTTCATCCAATCTTCAGCAGTGTTCTTTTTCTTCTTTTTTGACCTCCGGGTCATTTTCTTGGCATTTATGGCTGACACTTTCACTTTCTTGGCAGCCTCGTGGTCATACTTAACTTTCCAGAAGTCAGAGTTGGCCTGTAGATAGGTAAAAATAAGATGAAGAGTCAGGCAAGTATTAAAACAATACGGCCGGGAAAAATACAAAGGAGAGAAATAATAATATCCTTACTTCTGGCACCGGGTTAAGCTTGCAGAAGGGGTTTAACCTGACAATACTACAGTCTTCATATTTCCTGTTCACCAGAAGGGTTGACATTGAAACAATATATTCTTCTATTAATTGAACGGGGCTGTGACGAAGAGAGTCATCCGGACCTCCACCATACTCATACATCAGCTTTGATCGACGGCTTAAAGGGATGACCCGCCATGAGATCCAGCAGCGGGTCAAATCAACTCCAGTTAACCCGTTCCCTAAAAAAGCATTAATCCTTTTGATGGAGGGTATCAGCCTCTTGCGTTCAGCGGCAGTAAGCTTTTCTGGAAGCGCGAACTTGGAGTCAAGATGATCGGGGCGATAACCCGGCAGTGGCTTCTCTTCACCGGCGAAATGTCTTGATAGTAGAACCAAGTCTGGTTCCAGTCCTTTGGGTGACTTGGTAAGACTATGAGAGGGAAGATAGCACCCTGCCAACGCTGAATGGAGATGCCTCCGAGTTCTAAGCTGAGGCCTTTGGTGCACTCGTTCTGCCGATTCAGATAAAAGTATTCTCTAAACAACTCCACGGTCAACTCTTGTTGAAGATATACCTCATAGAGCACTTGGAAGTTACAGATGTTAGATATGGAATTGGGCCCGATATCTTGAGGGTGGAGTTTGAAAAAGCAGAGTACCTCTCTTAAGAAATTTGAGCCGGGTGGTGAGAAGCCACGGTTCATGTGGTCAGTAAAAACAATCACTTTGCCGTCTCTTGGACTGGGCCGTTCTTCTTCCGAGTCAGGGGCACGATAAGACATGACGGTTTTCGCTGGTAGAAATCCTATGGTAAAGAACTCTTTCAAAGGTTCCTCAGTTACGGTTGAGGGAACCCAGTTACAGATGGTTGGTGCTTTGGACGGCATGATGTGCAAAGATGAACTGAAAAGAAAGGCAACATGCCGGTTCAGTTTAATGGTGAGATTGACAGTTAAGTGATGATGATGCAAACAAGTAATGGCAGCTTAGTTAAGGGCTAATGACATATAAGGAAAATTAAGCCGGCATGGTAAGCCGCCATGACTACAGATATTTGAAGAAGGCAATTTTAGCTAAGTGTTGAGACAAACAAGTTTCCTAAATTGTTTGATATTATTCCAGATCAAATGGCTATTCAAAATAGAAAAAATTCTAGATCTAAAAAAGTTTAGCGCAGAAGAGTATGTAAAGTTCCAATGCAGCCTTTGAAACAGGGAAATGGATCTGTGGATCAAGAAAAGTAACAAAAACACTACCGCACGAGCATATATATATATTTTTCAAATCAAGAAGAGGCCTGCGGTGGAAAAACTACAAGGGACTGCGATGAACTCGGAAGAACACGAAGGAATCTCGAAACCCTAAGTGCAGATCTGCGAAGTGAAAAGAAGGGAACTTACAATCACAGGTCTTCTGCGGAGGTCGCCGCCGTTCTCTGGATCGTTTCAGATTGATGCAGCAGCCAACGTCGACGGAGACGGAGGTGAAGCGCGGCGGCGGCGAAGCTCGAGCAGCAGGGGTGCGCGAGAGGAAGAAGACAGAGCAAGAGAGGAGAATGAGGAAGGCCGAGGCGTGCCTATTTATAAGGGAAAGATGCGAACAGACGGGCGCGAAAATCGAGGAGAGCCAAATAATGGTTATCTAGCTACACAGATGCCTCGATTCACGGTAAACATTAAAGATAAAAGATCCGTTGGGAGAAGATGTCATGAAAGTTTTTTGCGTTTTCAAGAGATGACGTCACGACGGGTTACAAAAACTTCAGCGAAGATAAAAGATGGATTTTTGTCTAAGTATTGAAGATTGACAAAGAATGAAATTCAAAGTCAAGCTCGGGCCTAATGTTGGGGATATTACTATCAATCATGACCCGCCCAGGAGGGGGCGGATCAGTCCCAATGGCGGGTTACGCAAGAAGTCCAGTAAACATTCAAGACGATAGTTTATTAAACCTTATAGAAGGCCCAAGGGCCTGGAGGCGGCTTAAGGCCCAATATTGTAAACCCTCGTATGTAAGGGAAGACTTGTAAAGAAAGGCATGTAAAGGAAGTCACCGACCCGGACACGATTATGAGCCGGCCGGGACTCTGTAGGCCACCAGGCATCAACCCATGTATATGAGGGGACGACCCGGTTGCGGCTTAGGGCAAGAAACAAGAGATCGACAACCAAGTCGGCGAGTTGAGCCTCTTGGTGATCGAAACCTCAGCAATACCAACACAACTAGACGTAGGCTTTTACCTTCATCGTAAGGGGCCGAACTAGTATAAAACCTCTCGTGTCCTTTGTCCCGATTAACCCCTTTAAGCTTCCTAGTTGCGATGGCCCTACGACTAAGTCCTTTCTCTAGGACATCTGCCGTGACAATTCCATGATAGCACTTGTAGGAGTGGTTGCTATCAATTTTGTTGAGTTTGGTTCACTTTTATTTTAAGTTACTAAAAATTTCAGAAATTTTCAGAAAAAGATGAAGAGATTTTTGAGGGGCTCATCGAGCCGAAGCTCGAAGGATAAGAAAGATGAAGAGAACAAGAAGCCCAAGTATAATCTCCCTCGTACTGCGGAGGTTCGGCCGTGTGAATGGCCTTGTGATGAGTTCCTGAGAGAAGCCGGGATTCATGAAGGTTTTTATTATTTGGCTAAGAATGCAGGCCTCACCGCCTTCCTCCACGACCAGCGTGAACAGTATCTCTTACTCACCAATATCTTTGTGCAAAATTTTCATTTCCATGTTAGGAGATCACCACCGTCGGTGGAATTTTATTTATATGATGTGCATAAGGAGATGTCACTTTATGATTTTTGCCGTGTCTGTTTGATACCCTTTGAGGGAAGCATAGAGGAACCACGTCGTAATGATGTGGAGGGATTTATTGATATGATTGCTGTAGGGGAAACGGGGAAAGTTTCCGATGCGAGAATCACTAGCATACATTTTCCTGTTCTACTTTACTTCGTAATATTTGCTAGTAGATGCTTAATTGGTCGCGGGAACTGTGGAAACCTTAGTGCCCCTGATATTGTTATTTTGCGCCATGCCTTGTTTCAAGACACTACTTTCAGTTTAGGCGCTATTGTTGCTAAACGGTTAAATCTGAACCGTACTAAGGGCCCCATCCTCAGAGGCATCTTTGCCTCGCGCCTTGCTGCACACTTTAACATACCTATCAGGCATTATGGGAAAGAGGAAAAGTTGCTGCCTCCTATTGCTCTAGGTTATAAGAGTATGGTAGCACATGAGTTTATTGTTAAGGATAAGAATAAGACACTCAAATATAAATTGATATTTAACAAAAAATATTGTGAGCTTATTACCTTGCCCGCGCCCTCTTTGTTTAACATATTTTTAGGCATATACCTTGTTCCGCCGGAGGCCATTCATGCCTACCAGAGCCAGATGTCAGTTGCAGAGCTGGAGCCACCATCTGACCCTCACCGTCAGTCCGTTTATCAGTGGAATCCGGAGGAGATCGCTAGCCAGTGGCAATCTGAGGACCCTTCTCAGTACGACCCCAACTGCAGTTTTGATCCATGGGCATAGACCAGCTTAGGCCAAAAGCCTACGCTTGGGGGAGTACGTATCTCTCACCGACATTACATTCATGTTCACATACTCATGCCAGTTGTCGGTGCTCATACTTTTTCATTGTATCATCCATGCTAGTTTATTTTCTTTTAAAGCTTTCTTCTTGTGTGTTTGAAAAACCTTAAGAAAAACCAAAAAATTAGTTGTAGCTTTTAGTTAGTTTACTTTTCATGCCTTTAGTAGTAGTAATTAAAAATAAAACCCAAAAATATTTCTCGTTCTTCTTTTGCTTGTTGGGAGCTTTCTCGTGTAAGTAGTTTTGTTTTATTTCTTTGTTTGGGGGCCGAGCGGAGAAGACCATAATGAAAATGTTGAGTGGTTCTTATATGCGTTATGGTTTATCTAACAAAGAGCCCATATTACCTTGTCTTCTCCCATGAATTGAATGCTTGCATATTCCAGCTTAGTCCAATGCACGTGCACTATTATTATTATCCACACTATTCGGTCGTGCAAGTGAAACACAATAATTGAAGGAAAATATGCCCTAGAGGCAATAATAAAGTTATTATTTATTTCCTTATTTCATGATAAATGTTTATTATTCATACTAGAATTGTATTAACCGGAAACATAATACATGTGTGAATACATAGACAAACAGAGTGTCACTAGTATGCCTCTACTTGAGTAGCTCATTGATCAAAGATGGTTATGTTTCCTAACCATAGACATGAGTTGTCATTTGATAAATGGGATCACATCATTAGGAGAATGATGTGATTGACTTGACCCATTCCGTTAGCTTAGCACTTGATCGTTTTAGTTTACTGTTATTGCTTTCTTCATGACTTATACATGTTCCTATGACTATGACATTATGCAACTCCCGATTACCGGAGGAACACTTTGTGTGCTACCAAATGTTAGAACGTAATTGGGTGATTATAAAGGTGCTCTACAGGTGTCTCCGATGGTACTTGTTGAGTTGGCATAGATCGAGATTAGGATTTGTCACCCCGATTGTCGGAGAGGTATCTCTGGGCCCTCTCGGTAATGCACATCACTATAAGCCTTGCAAGCAATGCAACTAATGAGTTAGTTGTGGGATGATGCATTATGGAACGAGTAAAGAGACTTACCGCTAACGAGATTGAGCTAGGTATTGAGATACCGACGATCGAATCTCGGGAAAGTAACATACCGATGACAAAGGGAATAACGTATGTTGTTGTTCGGTTTGACCAGTAAAGATCTTCGTAGAATATGTAGGAACCAATATGAGCATCCAGGTTCCGCTATTGGTTATTGATCGGAGACGTTTCCCAGTGATGTCTACATAATTCTCGAACCCGTAGGGTCCGCACGCTTAACGTTCAGTGACGATCGGTATTATGAGTTTATGTGATTTGATATACCGAAGGGATTTCGGAGTCCCGGATGTGATCACGGACATGACGAGGAGTCTCAAAATGGTCGATACATAAAGATCGATATATTAGACGACTATATTCGGTTACCGGAAGTGTTCCGGGTGATTTCGGAGAAAACCGGAGTGCCGGAGGGTTACCGGAACCCCCCGCCCCCGGGAGAAGTAATGGGCCACATGGGCCTTAGTGGAGAGAGAGAGGGCCGGCCAGGGTAGGCCGCACGCCCCCTCCCCCTCTGGTCAAAATTGGACTAGGGAAGGGGGGCGGCGCCCCCCTTTCCTTCTCCCTCTCCTCCTTCCTTTCCCCCTCCTAGTAGGAGTAGGAAAGGGGAGTCCTACTCCTACAAGGAGGAGGACTCTTCCTCCTGGCATGCCTAGCAAGGGCCGGCCAGCCTCCCCCTTGCTCCTTTATATATGGGGCAGGGGGCACCCTAGAACACACAAGTTGATTGTTCCAAGCCGTGTGCGGTGCCCCCTCCACCATAATCCACCTCGATCATATCATAGCGGTGCTTAGGTGAAGCCCCGCGTCAGTAGCAACATCATCACCATCATCACGCCATCGTGCTGACGGAACTCTCCCGTGAAACTCTGCTGAATTGGAGTTCGTGGGATGTCATCGAGCTGAACGTGTGCTGAACTCGGAGCTGCCGTATGTTCGGTACTTGGATCGGTCGGATCGTGAATGCGTACGACTACATCAACCGCGTTCTCATAATGCTTCTGCTTACGGTCTATGAGGGTACATGGATGATACTCTTCCCTCTCGTAGCTATGCATCACCATGATGTTGCGTGTGGGTAGGAATTTTTTTGAAATTACTACATTCCCCAATAGTGGCATCCGAGCCAGGTTTATGTGTAGATGTTATATGCACGAGTAGAACACAAAGGAGTTGTGGGTGTGGGTATATACATATTGCTTTCCGTCACTAGTTGATTCCTGATTCACCGGCATAGTTGGATGAAGCGGCCCAGACCGACATTACGCGTACTCTTACGCGAGATTGGTTCTACCAACATGCTTCGCGCACAAGTGACTTGTGGGTGTCTGTTTCTCCAGCTTTAGTTGAATCAGATTCAATGAACATGGTTCTTTCTGAAGATCAAAAAGCAATCACTATACCGCGTTGTGGTTTTTGTTGTGTAGGTAAGAAGGGTTCTTGCTCAGGCCGTAGCAACCACATAAAACTTGCAACAAGAAAGTAGAGGACGTCTAACTTGTTTTTGCAGGGCATGTTGTGATGTGATATGGTCAAGGCATGATGCTATATTTTATTGTATCAGATGATCATGTTTTGTAACAGAGTTATCGGCAACTAGCAGGAGCCATATGGTTGTCGCTTTATTGTATGCAATGCAATCGCCCTGTAATTGCTTCACTTTATCACTAAACAGTAGCGATAGTCATAGAAGAAATATTTGGCGAGACGACAACAATGCTACGATGGAGATCAAGGTGTCGTGCCGGTGACGATGGTGATCATGATAGTGCTTTGGAGATGGAGATCAAAGGCACAAAATGATGATGGCCATATCATATCACTTGTATTGATTGCATGTGATGTTTATCCTTTATGCATCTTATTCTGCTTGATTGACGGTAGCATTATAAGATGATCTCTCACTAAATTTCTAGGTACAAGTGTTCTCCCTGAGTATGCACCGTTGCCAAAGTTCGTCGTGCCGAGACACCACGTGATGATCGGGTGTGATAAGCTCTACATTCACATACAACAGGTGCAATCCAGTTTTGCATACGCAGAAATACTCGGGTTAAACTTGACGAGCCTAGCATATGCAGATATGGCTTCAGAATACTGAGACCGAAAGGTCGAGTGTGAATCATATAGTAGATATGATCAACATAGTGATGTTCACCATTGAAAAACTACTCCATTTCACGTGATGCTCGGTCATGGTTTAGTTGATTTGGATCACGTGATCACTTAGATGATTAGAGGGATGTCTATCTGAGTGGGAGTTCTTAAATATGATTAATTGAACTTTAATTTATCATGAACTTAGTACCAGATAGTATTTTGCTTGTCTATGTTGTTGTAGATAGATGATCTGATGTAACACCCACAATGCGGCTATATCTCCCACGTGTCGGGGCACGACTTAGAGGCATAGCCGCATGGTAGGCATGTCGCAAGAGGGGTAACCTTTACACATCCCATGTACTGAATAAGAAAGGGATAAAGAGTCGGCTTACAATCGCCACTTCACACAAATTCAAGTTAAGCATACATCATCCAGAATACAATCAAGGTCCGACTACGGAACCAAAATAAAAGAAGGCAGCCCCAAATGCTAGATCCCCGATCGTCCCAACTAGGCTCCACTACTGATCATCAGGAAAGGAAACAACACAGCGGACAAGATCTTCATCGAGCTCCCAGTTGAGCGCGATTGTATCATCCGCACAGGAATCGTCGGCACCTGCAACTGTTTGGAAGTATCTGTGAGTCACGATGACTCAACAATCTCACACCCGCGAGATCAAGACTATTTAAGCTTATGGGTAGGAAAGGGTAGTGAGGTGGAGCTGCAGCAAGCACTAAGCTTATATGATGGCTAACATACGCAAATAAGAGCGAGAAGAGAAGCAACGCAAACGGCCGAGAAGCTAGAAGTGATCAAGAAGTGATCCTGAGACTACTTACGTCCAAGCATAACACAAGAACCATGTTCACTTCCCGGACTCCGCCGGAAAGAGACCATCATGGCTACACACGCGGTTGATGCATTTTAATTAAGTTAAGTTTCAAGTTCTCTACAATCGGACATTAACAAATTCCCATCTGCCCATAACCACGGGCACGGCTTTCGAAAGTTCAAAACCCTGCAGGGGTGTCCCAACTTAGCCCATCACAAGCTCTCACGGTCAACGAAGGATATTCCTTCTCCCAGGAAAACCCGATCAGACTTGGAATCCCGGTTACAAGACATTTCGACAATGGTAAAACAAGACCAGCAAGACCGCCTGATGTGCTGACATCCTGATAGGAGCTGCACATATCTCGTTCTCAGGGCAACACCAGATGAGCGCTCCGTACAACTAAAACCAGCACTCAAGTTTCCCCGAGGTGGCGCTCTAAAGGACTCTAGTTCGGACCAACACTTAGAAAAGCACTAGCCCGAGGGGTTAAAAATAAAGATGACCCTCGAGAACACGACTCCCAAGGGAAAAGTAGGTGGCGGTGAGGCAAATGGTAAAACCAAGGTTGGGCCTTGCTGGAGGAGTTTTATTCAAAGCGAACTGTCAAGGGGTCCCCATAACACCCAACCGTGTAAGGAACGCAAAATCAAGGAACATAACACCAGTATGACGGAAACTAGGGCGGCAAGAGTGGAACAAAACAACAGGAATAAGGCCGAGCCTTCCACCCTTTGCCAAGTGTATAGATGCATTAAAGTAGATAAGATATAATAATGATATCCCAACAATGTCCATGTTCCAACATGGAACAAACTTCATCTTCACCTGCAACTAACAATGCTATAAGAGGGGCTGAGCAAAGCGGTAACATAGCCAAACAACGGTTTTCTAGGAAAGGTGGGTTAGAGGCTTGACATGGCAATATGGGAGGCATGATATAGCAAGTGGTAGGTAGCGCGACATAGCAATAGAGCGATCAACTAGCAAGCAAAGATAGAAGTGATTTCGAGGGTATGGTCATCTTGCCTAAGATCCCGCAAGGAAGAAGAACGAGTCCATGAAGAAGACAAACGGACGTAGTCGAACGAATCCTCACAAACGCGACGTTATCGGAACTAACCCGAAGAAGCAACACCAGAAAGAAGCAAACAACATAGTAAACAACCATCACATAAACTTGGCATGATGCACAATCAAGTATGATGCATGCCCGGTTTAATTAGGCATGGCATGGCAAAGTGCACAAAAAAACTACAAATTAAGTGGAGCTCAATATGCAACAAAACACCACATGACTTATTTAGTTATGTCCCATTTAAGTAATCAACAATATTAAATGTTAGTTAGCATGGCAAGTGGTGAAGCATATGAAAACTACCTATCTAGACAAGTTTAAATGAGGCCGGAACAACAAGCAACAAGTCTGGAAAAATCCTCATGTGCATATTTTAGATTTGGTAATGTTCTGCCCTAAACCATATTTGAGAGTTGTTAAACATGCAAAGTAAAGCCACCATGTTAAACTAGGCATTTTTTACCCCATTTACATATAAAGTTTATTAAGTTTGGAGCTACGGTTATTAAGTTATGAAATAAAGCATTTTAGCATGGCATTGGAGCAAATTAAGGCAAACATCAATTTAAACATTTCAAGCATGCAAGAAAGTTGGATATTGTGAAACTAGACAAAATTCTAAGCATTTTTCATATATAAGTTATTTTAATCCGATGCATGGTTGTGGAATTATTAAATGCATGAACAAGGAGGACTTTTTTGTGAAACTGCGTTCTCTGGAATAATTAGGAAAATTCGTTGGAACAGGAAAAAACGACACGGGCAGAATCAACAGGCTGGCCCAACAGGTGGACAAAAAAATAAGAGGAGGGCACTGGGGTGTGCTCACACTAGGACTGGCCCGATCAGTGGAGAGGTAGGCGGTGGGGCTGCAGCCCACGCGGTTGGCGAGGCGCGGTTAACTCGCAACAAGCGGGACGAGGGGTCCATCGACCCCGAGCGTTGGTGCATCGAGGAGGTCCTGTGGCGTTCAAGCTCACCGGACTTGGCGGCGGACGGCACCGGCGACACAGCGGACGGGCAAATCCGGGCGAGGGCGACCTTGAGGCGATAGGGAATGATGGATACTTTCACTTGGGGCTGGATCCGACCAACAGCGATGCGATGTGGAGCTCCGGGCAACATTTGACCATGGCGGCGACTGATGAGCTCCTGCAGAAGGTGAGGGAGATCTGAGAGACTGGAGGGAGCTCGTGAGAAGGAGAAGGAAGGCGGGGTACTGGCCTGGAGGTGGTCGCCGCTGGCGACTCCGGCAAGTCGGCGTGGAAGGAGCAGACAGGGGGGAGGGGGGAGGGGTCAAGGCGCTCCTCCCCTTGATCCGATCGGGTGTGAGGGAGCAGGAGGCACGGGATGGTTGGGCCCAGGGCGGCAGCGGCGGGCCGGATGCGGGCCTGCAGGGCCACGGTGGCGGGGACGCGCAGGGATGTGCATGGAGCCCTCTGATTGACTCCCCGTAGGAGCTGGTGGTGGCGCTGGCGTGTGGAGCGGCGACAAGTGGCAGAGAGGGGTTTGGCCAGTGTGGAAAACGAGGGCGGCGGCGTTGATTTTGAGGGGGGAGTTGTCTGCTGTCAAAATGGAAGGGAGGGGTGTTATATAGGGAAGGTTTGGGGTTAGGGGGGATTTTGGACCGTTCGAAGCCTCCGATCGCTATCCAACGGTTCCGGTCGGAGGGTGGGTTTAGTGGGCTGTAGGTGGGTTTATTGTGACTGTGTAGAAAGCTGAGGGCTGCGGGAGAGAAGAGAGAGATGCCCTGCAACAGATTCTGGAGACCGAAAACGTCTGACGATTTGACCGACTATATTGTTGCTATAGTTATCCGTTGGGGCATCCAACGAACTCCGAATGCGATGAAATTTGGAGGCGACCTACTAAAAACATAGCAACACTACATGCCAACTTTCAACCCATTCCGAGAACATTTTCTGGCCACTTATAACATAATATTTCGGACGTGTTGCGGGCGCGTGCAAGCGTGTCTGGTCTCAGAATAGACAACAGAAAGAACTTGGAGACCGGGACGGATGCAAGTTTTGAAAACATGATGATGCAATGCACATGATGACATGGCAAGATGCGACACGCAAGAAAAAGACATGGCAATGACAGCGAATAACTAGAAGACACCTGGCGCATCGGTCTCGGGGCGTCACAACACTCCACCACTACGAGAGGATCTCGTCCCGAGATCTAGGATGGCATCGAAGAGAAAATGAAAGAGGAAGAGAAGAGGTAAAACTAAGTTGCTTCTTTGACAAATGAGTGAAACCATGAACCTTGAGAGGTTGAACAAATTGAAAGAAGAATACAATGGAGATAAACGAGATTGCGAACACTCCATTAGAAAAGAGGAACAAGGGACAGTACTAGAACCTTGTAGGTTGAAAGACATAAGAAAAGTGTTACAAATTACAAGAAGTACATGCAAGCACTCCGGTTCAAACGAGATGTACAAGGAACGATAAGGATCAATTACGACAACACTCCGATTGGAAATGGAAGGCATAAAATATGAACTTGGCAAAAAGAAATCACTTGGATGAGACTCCAGTTAGAAGAGGAATGATAGACACAACATTCTGATTAAAACAAGATAGAGAAGGAATAAGCATGATATAATTTGGGAAGCATTCCGACTGTAAATGGACGGAATTGAACATGAACTTGACAAAACAAGATGATGGGTCAACGAGAGCAACATCACAATGCCTCCGGAACAAATGTAAGAATGGAATCAAAAGAACGGAGGAGAAGACCACATCTTCTACCTAAAATGAGCTTGAAAAAACATCTTTAGGAGAAGGGTCAAACGAAGTTGTTGGAAAACCAACAACGAAAAAATAAGCTTGTTGTGGGCTTATGGAAAACATCTCGAAATCTTGAGGTGAAATTCTGCCACATACGAAAGCAATAGATTGGATTGAGGTCAACAAGGAGATGACAACCCCTTTCGCCGAGAGGATAGGAGAAAAACTTGGATCATTAATAGACACCACAATAAGCAACATTCCTTAGGGAAGGCTTTAGGTGAAATATAACCCAAGATAACTCCAACGAAGTGATTGATGGATTGAGAAGAGCTCATGCTCGAAGAAATTGATGGGTTTAACTATCTCATTCTTGACAACTGTTGAATCATGACACACAAAGGGAAATTATCAAGAATGACATAACACCACATCAAAAGATGAGATATGAAAGAATTGCATTCAGAATGCAAGATGAAGAATGCTTGGACTCCTCAAAACAAGATCTGTGTTGAACACCATGTTTATTTGACAGTATAGCTTGGCGGATCATGACTTCGAGAGAAATGTTGAAGAACAAATGACGAATGAGAGGAATCCTTGATGAACCATCATGTAGCCTCCATGAAGAACTCTGATAATAAAGAATGATCAAAAGGAAGAGAAGGATGAAAATAATAAGATTGAAGCCTTGCAATGATTAGTTGGAGCTTTGAAATGATATAATTGAGAGATCTTGGAACTCCGGGAAAGAAAGATGAACAGAAGAGATCAAGAATTTTGATGAACCTCCGAAATAAGGAATTGCTCACTGGGATGAAACAAGAATAAGAATTACATTATGCTTATCCTTCACCAATTAAATTGATGACAAGCACTAGATTTGGCATACTACTTATTCTCGTAGAAAGGATTAAGATAGATATGGCACAAACTTGAGAAAAGTCTTCAATGATCCATCGATAGGATTGAAACACCGAATAAATTGATATGATAAATGAAGGAAGAAGAATCTTGGAAGAACCACCGTATGAATTGAAATGAAAGTAGCAAAGGCACAATTCACCGGGAGAATTATAAAAAGAACGAAGATACTTGAGGGAATTTTGATACAAGTGAACAAAGAGATCACGAGCTGTTTAGAGAGAACTTGAATGATGCATCGGTAAGATGAATGAGAGCTGAAAGCTGAGAATGAATAAACCCGAAATGATGGCCTTCAGAGAATCAAACTGAAAAGACACCTGAATTGCTCCGGGAGGGTGAAAAGGATTCTCGCAATCAAAATCAATTATGAAAGGATGGCATCAAGCTTGAACTTCGCATCTTTGGAAGAATGGGTAAGAATTTAAGAGGAACTCTTCTTCGGTATTCAAAAACTAAGAATGACGACGAGAAACACAACCATGAATTTTTTAGGTACTTCGGAATGAAAATTAGAAAGGTTGAACCAACAATGAAAATAATTTGAAAGATCTTGGAGAAAGACATTTGACTGATGAAAATTCATTCTTACGTCAAACTTGGAAAAGAATTTGAGAGTAACTCCGGGAAAATAGAGGAGTTAGGTAAGATCCTGGGAAAAGACCTGTGGGTTAGGGCCCACTCAAAAGATACACCATTGAACAATTTAAAAGGAAGATTGCACCAGTTAATTTAAATGGCTATAATGAGATAACAACCCCAAATTAGCTTGAGCGGATTGATAATGGAGCACAAGTCTTCTGAGATATCTTCGACACTTCGGATAAACATGAATAGCAAGAGGTGAATAAATAAGAGAGTTCTCGGTAAGAACTTCCGACATGGAAGGCATGCGAACCAATGAAAAGATATGACCAACATCGAAAGATTGGATTGAATCCACCGGAGAAGAAAAATAATGAAGAATTATAGACTCGAAGCTCCATTAGTATCTTCGTGAGAATCACTGGATAAGAACATTGAAAGGAAAGAAAGAAAAGACTTCACATCAATAAAATGGATACTTGGTTAAGAAATCCGAGTCGTTGAAGAAAAGGGTGGGAGGGCGGGAAAAAACAAAGGAAACTTAGAATGGATGAAACAAATAACGTTGAGAAGACTTGGAGTTGATCTTGCGGATGTTGAAAATGATCGGATCCACTTGAAGAGAAACACGCCGGTTGGAAAAGAATTAGCATCAAAACCTCGATGATCAAGAAGGATTGGTATTCACATAGAAATGTGAAAACACTGCTTAGGAAAGGTATGGAATCAACACTTGACTTCGAAGCAACTCGAATACCACAAACCAAAACAAAACAAAGGATTGGCTTGCAAAATAAGCCGGAAACAAACATATGATAGACCCCATATCGTATCATGTGTCTGTTGAAAGGATATCCTATGTGATACTTGAATTCCCACTTATAAACTCCCGAAACATTCTTGTTATGCAATCAGGTGTTGGGGATACAGGGGAAGCATAATATCTCACCCAACATAACAAATCCTACATCCAGTTGTATCCATCCTTCAACACATAACCAAGAAACCTTCAGAAATCATGTACCTCAACCTTCGAAAAGCATCCGTTATACGAGTTATGGCAATACTCCCGAACTCCCGCCCCAGTACTGGGTGGCGTCGAGGTTATCTCACCAACAACTGCATAAAAGAGATTTTCGATGTCGGCGAACTCAGGTATTCCAGAACTGCAACGATAAAATTGTGACGACAACACCTCGGAGCTCAACTCCCCGGGACACTGCCACAACCCCTAGATGTCAGGAGGCACCAAGAACAATGTTCTCATCACAAAACCATCGAAAGGATTCCAAGATACCCGCATGATCCTAAAAAAATTGTGAAATTTGAGGAGAGAAGAGTCAACACTCTACGTCCGGAGGCCTCACCAGGGCGACGAAGGGACTGAGGAGTAAAAAGAATCCTACTCTCTGATATATATAATCCTAAGACTCAAAACATTTTGTTCTAGCCTCAACAACGTCAGCGATTCGATCAAGCAGGGGGCTCCTAAGTCGGGGATGGCTCTGATACCAACTTGTAGCACCCACAATGCGGCTATGTCTCCCACATGTCGGGGCACGACTTAGAGGCATAGCCACATGGTAGGCATGTCGCAAGAGGGGTAATCTTTACACATCCCATGTACTGAATAAGAAAGGGATAAAGAGTTGGCTTACAATTGCCACTTCACACAAATACAAGTTAAACATACATCATCCAGAATACAATCAAGGTCCGACTACAGAACCAAAATAAAAGAAGACAACCAAAAATGCTAGATCCCCAATCGTCCCAACTGGGCTCCACTACTGATCATCAGGAAAGGAAACAACACAACGGAGAAGATCTTCATCGTGCTCCCACTTGAGCGTGATTGTATCATCCGCAATGGAATCGTCGGCACCTGCAACTGTTTGGAAGTATCTGTGAGTCACGATGACTCAGCAATCTCACACCCGCGAGATCAAGACTATTTAAGCTTATGGGTACGAAAGGGTAGTGAGGTGGAGCTGCAGCAAGCACTAAGCTTATATGATGGCTAACATACGCAAATAAGAGCGAGAAGAGAAGCAACACAAATGGCCGAGAAGCTAGAAGTGATCAAGAAGTGATCCTGAGACTACTTACGTCCAAGCATAACACAAGAACCATGTTCACTTCCCGAACTCCGCCGGAAAGAGACCATCATGGCTACACACGCGGTTGATGCATTTTAATTAAGTTAAGTTTCAAGTTCTCTACAATCGGACATTAACAAATTCCCATTTGCCCATAACCACGGGCACGGCTTTCAAAAGTTCAAAACCCTGCAGAGGTGTCCCAACTTAGCCCATCACAAGCTCTCACGGTCAACGAAGGATATTCCTTCTCCCAGGAAAACCCGATCAGACTCGGAATCCCGGTTACAAGACATTTCGACAATGGTAAAACAAGACCAGCAAGACCGCCTGATGTGCTGACATCCCGATAGGAGCTGCACATATCTCGTTCATAGGGCAACACCAGACGAGCGCTCCGTACAACTAAAACCAGCACTCAAGTTTCCCCGAGGTGGCGCTCTAAAGGACTCTAGTTTGGAGCAACACTTAGAGAAGCACTGGCCCGGGGAGTTAAAAATAGAGATGACCCTTGAGAGCGCGACAGGGAAAAGTAGGTGGCGGTGAGGCAAATGCTAAAACCAAGGTTGGGCCTTGCTGGAGGAGTTTTATTCAAAGCGAACTGTCAAGGGGTCCCCATAACACCCAACCATGTAAGGAAAGCAAAATCAAGCAACATAACACCGGTATGACGGAAACTAGGGCGGCAAGAGTGGAATAAAACACCAGGCATAAGGACGAGCCTTCCACCCTTTACCAAGTGTATAGATGTATTAAAGTAAATAAGATATAATAATGATATCCCAACAATGTCCATGTTCCAACATGGAACAAACTTCATTTTCACCTGCAACTAACAATGCTATAAGAGTGGTTGAGCAAAGCGGTAACATAGCCAAACAACGTTTTGCTAGGAAAGGTGGGTTAGAGGCTTGACATGGCAATATGGGAGGCATGATATAGCAAGTGGTAGGTAGCGCGGCATAGCAATAGAGCGATCAACTAGCAAGCAAAGATAGATGTGATTTCGAGGGTATGGTCATCTTGCCTGAGATCCCGCAAGGAAGAAGAACGAGTCCATGAAGAAGACAAACGGACGCAGTCGAACAGATCCTCACAAACGCGACGTTATCGGAACTAACCCGAAGAAGCAACACCGGAAAGAAGCAAACAACATAGTAAACAACCATCACATAAACAGGGCAAGATGCACAATCAAGTATGATGCATGTCCGATTTAATTAGGCATGGCATGGCAAAGTGCACAAACAAAACTACAAATTAAGTGGAGCTCAATATGCAACGAACACCACATGACCTATTTAGTTCTCTTCCGTTTAAGTACTCAACAATATTAAATGTTGGTTAGCATGGCAAGAGGTGAAGCATATGAAAACTACATATCTAGACAAGTTTAAATGAGGCCAGAACAACAAGCAACAAGTCCGGAAAAATCCTCATGTGCATATTTTAGATTTGGTACTGTTCTTCCCTAAACCATATTTTAGAGTTGTTAAACATGCAAAGTAAAGACACCATGTTAAACTAGGCATTTTTCTACCCCATTTACATATAAAGTTTATTAAGTTTGGAGCAACGGTTATTAAGTTTTGAAATAAAGCATTTTAGCATGGCATTGGAGCAAATTAAGGCAAACATCAATTTAAACATTTCAAACATGCATGAAAGTTGGATATTGTGAAACTAGACGAAATTATAAGCATTTTTCATTTATAAGTTATTTTAATCCGATGCACGGTTGTGGAATTATTAAATGCATGAACAAGGAGGACTTTTTTTGTAAAACTGCGTTCTCTCGAATAATTAGGAAAATTCGCTGGAACGGGAAAAAACGCACGGGCCGAATCAACGGGTTGGCCCAACAGGTGGACAAAAAAACAAGAGGAGGGCGCTGGGGTGTGCTCACACTGGGCCTGGCCCGGGCAGTGGAGAGGTAGGCCGGTGGGGCTGCAACCCACGCGGTTGGCGAGGCGCGGTCAACGCGCAACGAGTGGGACGAGGGGTCCATCAACCCCGAGCATTGGTGCATCAAGGAGGTCCTGTGGCGGTTGAGCTCACCGGACTTGGTGGCAGACGGCACCGGCGGCACAGCGGACGGGCAAACCCGAGCGAGGGCGACCGCAAGGTGACGGGGAAGGATGGATCCTTTCACTTGGGGATGGTTCCGACCAACAGCGACGCGATGTGGAGCTCCGAGTGACGTTTGACCATGGCGGTGGCTGACGAGGTCCTGTAGAAGGTGAGGGAGATCTGAGAGACCAGAGGGAGCTCGTGAGAAGGAGAAGGAAGGTGGGTACTGGCTTGGAGGTGGTCGCCGCTGGCGACTCCGGCGAGTCGGCGTGGAA
>NC_041386.1:432116726-432166202 GCF_002162155.2 Triticum dicoccoides
TGGTGGCGGCGCTGGCATGTGGAGCGGCGACAAGTGGTGGGGAGATGTTTGTCCAGTGGGGAAAATGAGGGAGGCGGCGCTGATTTTGAGGGGGGGGGGTTGTTTGCTGCCAAAATGGAAGGGAGGGGGTGTTATATAGGACAGGTTTAGGGTTAGGGGGATTTTGGACCGTTTCGAAGCCTCCGATCGTGATCCGACGGTTACGGTCGGAGGGTGGGTTTAGTGAGCTATAGGTGGGTTGATTATGACTGTGTAGAAAGCCGAGGGCTGCGGGAGAGAAGAGAGAGATACCTTGTAGCAGATTTCGGAGACCGAAAACGTCCGACGATTTGACCGACTATATTGTCGCTATAGTTATCCGTTGGGGCATCAAACGAACTCCGAATGCGATGAAACTTGGCAGGCGACCTACTACCAACATAACAACACTGCAAGCCAACTTTCAACCCATTCCGAGAACATTTTCTGGCCACTTATAAAATATTATTTCGGATGTGCCGCGGGCGCGTGCAAGTGTATCTGGTCTCAGAATGGACGACGGAAAGAACTTGGAGACCGGGACGGATGCAAGTTTCGAAAACATGATGATGCAATGCACATGACGACATGGCAAGATGCGAAACGCAAGCAAAAGACATGGCAACGACAGCGAATAACTGGAAGACACCTGGCACATCGGTCTTGGGGCGTCACACCCATGTTGCTGTTCCGTTAGATTTTAATGCGCTCCTTGGGAAAGCAAAGTTGAAAGATGATGGTAGCAATTACACGGACTGGGTCCGTAACTTGAGGATTATCCTCATTGCTGCCCAGAAGAATTATGTCCTGGAAGCACCACTAGGTGCCAAACCCGTTGCGGGAGCAATGCCAGATGTTATGAATGTCTGGCAGAGCAAAGTTGATGAGTACTCGATAGTTCAGTGTGCCATGCTTTACGGCTTAGAATCGGGACTTCAATGATGTTTTGAACGTCATGGAGCATATGAGATGTTCCAGGAATTGAAGTTAATATTTCAAGCAAATGCCCGGATTGAGAGATATGAAGTCTCCAATAAGTTCTACAGCTGCAACATGGAGGATAATAGTTCTTTCAGTGAACATATACTCAGAATGTCTGGGTACCATAACCACTTGACTCAACTGAGAGTTAATCTTCCTGTTGATAGTGTCACTGGCAGAGTTCTTCAATCACTGCCACCAAGCTACAAGAGCTTCGTGATGAACTATAATATGCGAAGGATGGATAAGATGATTCCCGAGCTCTTCGCAATGATAAAAGCTGTGGAGGTAGAAATCAAGAAGTGGCATCAAGTGTTGATGGTCAACAAGACCACCAGTTTCAAAAAAAGGGTAAAGGGAAGAAGAAAGGGAACTTCAAGAAGAACAACAAACAAGTTGCTGCTCAAGAGAAGAAACCCAACTCTGGACCTAAGCCTGAGACTATGTGCTTCTACTTCAAAGGGACTGGTCACTGGAAGCGGCACTGCCCCAAGTATTTGGCGGATAAGAAGGATGGCAAGGTGAACAAAGGTATATGTGATATACATGTTATTGATGTGTACCTTACTAAAGCTCGCAGTAGCACCTGGGTATTTGATACTGGTTCTATTGCTAATATTTGCAACTCGAAACAGGGACTACGGATTAAGTGAAGATTGGCTAAGGACGAGGTGATGATGCGCGTGGTAAATGGTTCCAAAGTCGATGTGATCGCCGTCGGCATGCTACCTCTACATCTATCTTCGGGATTAATTTTAGATCTGAATAATTGTTATTTGGTGCCGGCATTGAGCATGAACATTATATCTGGATCTTGTTTGATATGAGACGGTTATTCATTTAAATTGGAGAATAATGGTTGTTCTATTTATATGAGTAATATCTTTTATGGTCATGCACCCTTGAAGAGTGGTCTATTTTTAATGAATCTCGATAGTAGTGATACACATATTCATAATGTTGAAGCCAAAAGATGCAGAGTTGATAATGATAGTGCAACTTATTTGTGGCACTGCCGTTTAGGTCATATTGGTGTAAAGTGCATAAAGAAACTCCATTCTGATGGACTTTTGGAATCACTTGATTATGAATCACTTGGTACTTGCGAACCATGCCTCATGGGCAAGATGACTAAAACGCCGTTCTCCGGAACTATGGAGCGAGCAACAGATTTGTTGGAAATCATACATACTAATGTATGTGGTCCGATGAATGTTGAGGCTCACGACAAGTATCGTTATTTTCTCACCTTCACAGATGATTTAAGCAGATATGGGTATATCTACGTAATGAAACATAAGTCTGAAATATTTCAAAAGTTCAAAGAATTTCAGAGTGAAGTGGAAAATCATCGTAACAAGAAATAAAGTTTCTACGATCTGGTCGTGGAGGAGAATATTTGAGTTACGAGTTTGGTCTTCATTTGAAACAATGCAGAATAGTTTCGCAACTCACGCCACCCGGAACACCACAGCGTAATGGTGTGTCCGAACGTCGTAATCGTACTTTACTAGATATGGTGGGATCTATGATGTCTCTTACTGATTTACCGCTATCGTTTTGGGGTTATGCTTTAGAGACAGCTGCATTCACATTAAATAGGGCACCATCTAAATCCATTGAGACGATGCCTTATGAACTATGGTTTGGCAAGAAACAAAAGTTGTCGTTTCTTAAAGTTTGGGGCTGCGATGCTTATATGAAAAAGCTTCAACCTGATAAGCTCAAACCCAAATCGAAGAAATGTGTCTTCATAGGATACCCAAAGGAGACTGTAGGGTACACCTTCTATCACAGTTCCGAAGGCAAGACATTTGTTGCTAAGAATGGATCCTTTCTAGGGAGGGAGTTTCTCTCGAAAGAAGTGAGTGGGAGGAAAGTAGAACTTGATGAGGTAACTGTACCTACTCCCTTATTGGAAAGTAGTCCATCACAGAAACCTGTTCCTGTGACACCTACACCAATTAGTGAAGAAGCCAATGATGATGATCATGAAACTTCAGATCAAGTTACTACCGAACCTCGTAGGTCAACCAGAGTAAGATCCGCACCAGAGTGGTATGGTAATGCTATTCTGGAGGTCATGTTACTTGACCATGACAAACCTATGAACTATGAGGAAGCGATGATGAGCCCAGATTCCGCAAAATGGGTTGAGGCCATGAAATCTGAGATGGGATCCATGTATGAGAACAAAGTGTGGACTTTGGTTGACTTGTCCGATGATCGGCAAGCCATCGAGAATAAATGGATCTTCAAGAAGAAGACTGGCGCTGATGGTAACGTTACTGTCTACAAAGCTCGGCTTGTTGCGAAAGGTTTCGACAAGTTCAAGGAGTTGACTACGATGAGACCTTCTCACCCGTAGCTATGCTTAAGTCCGCCCGAATCATGTTAGCAATTGCCGCATTTTATGATTATTAAATTTGGCAAATGGATGTAAAAACTGCATTCCTGAATGGATTTCTAGAAAAAGAGTTGTATATGATGCAACCTGAAGGTTTTATCGATCCAAAGGGTGCTAACAAAGTGTGCAAGCTCTAGCGATCCATTTATGGACTGGTGCAAGCCTCTTGGAGTTGGAATAAACGTTTTGATAGTGTCATCAAAGCATATGGTTTTATACAGACTTTTGGAGAAGCCTGTATTGCAAGAAAGTGAGTGGGAGCTCTATAGGATTTCTAATATTATATGTGGATGACATATTGTTGATTGGAAATGATATAGAATTTCTGGATAGCATAAAAGGATACTTGAATAAGAGATTTTCAATGAAAGACCTCGGTGAAGCTGCTTATATATTGGGCATCAAGATCTGTAGATATAGATCAAGACACTTAATAGGACTTTCACAAAGCACATACCTTGATAAAGTTTTGAAGAAGTTCAAAATGGATCAATCTAAGAAAGGGTTCTTGCATGTGTTACAAGGTGTGAAGTTGAGTTAGACTCAATGCCCGACCACTGCAGAAGATAGAGAGAAAATGAAAAGTGTTCCCTATGCTTCAGCCATAGGCTCTATGATGTATGCAACGCTGTGTACCAGACCTGATGTGTGCCTTGCTATTAGTTTAGCAGGGAGGTACCAAAGTAATCCAGGAGTGGATCACTAGACAGCGGTCAAGAACATCCTGAAATACCTGAAAAGGACTAAGGATAAGTTTCTCGTTTATGGAGGTGGCAAAGAGCTCATCGTAAATGGTTTCGTCGATGCAAGCTTTGACACTGATCCGGACGATTCTAAATCGCAAACCAGATATGTGTTTATATTGAACGGTGGAGCTGTCAGTTGGAGCAGTTCTAAACAAAGCGTCGTGTCGGGATCTACATGTGAAGCGGAGTACATAGCTGCTTCGGAAGCAGCAAATGAAGGAGTCTGGATGAAGGAGTTCATATCCGATCTAGGTGTCATACCTAGTGCATCGGGTCCAATGAAAATCTTTTGTGACAATACTGGTGCAATTGCCTTGGCAAAAGAATCCAGATTTCACAAGAGAACCAAACACATCAAGAGACACTTCAATTACATCTACGATCAAGTCCAGGTGGGAGACATAGAGATTTGCAAGATACATACGGATCTGAATGTTGCAGACCCGTTGAGTAAGCCTCTCTCACCAGCAAAACATGATCAGCACCAAGGCTCCATGGGTGTTAGAATCATTACTGTGTAATCTAGATTGACTCTAATTGAAGTGGGAGACTGAAGGAAATATGCCCTAGAGGCAATAATAAAGTTATTATTCATTTCCTTATTTCATGATAGATGTTTATTATTTATGCTAGAATTGTATTAACCGGAAACATAATACATGTGTGAATACATAGACAAACAAAGTGTCACTAGTATGACTCTACTTGACTAGCTCGTTGATCAAAGATGGTTATGTTTCCTAACCATAGACATGAGTTGTCATTTGATAAACGGGATCACATCATTAGGAGAATGATGTGATTGACTTGACCCATTCTGTTAGCTTAGCACTTGATCGTTTTATTTTACTGATATTGCTTTGTTCATGACTTATACATGTTCCTATGACTATGAGATTATGCAAATCCCAATTACCGGAGGAACACTTTGTGTGCTACCAAACGTCAGAATGTAACTTGGTGATTATAAAGGTGCTCTACAGGTGTCTCCAATGGTACTTGTTGAGTTGGCATAGATCGAGATTAGGATTTGTCACTCCGATTGTCGGAGAGGTATCTCTGGGCCCTCTCGGTAATGCACATCACTATAAGCCTTGCAAGCAATGCAACTAATGAGTTAGTTGCGGGATGATGCACTACAGAACGAGTAAAGAGACTTGTCGGTGACGAGATTGAGCTAGGTATTGAGATACCGACGATTGAATCTCGGGCAAGTAACATACCGATGACAAAGGGAGTAGCATACGTTGTTATGCAGTTTGACCGGTAAAGATCTTCGTAGAATATGTAGGAACCAGTATGAGCATCCAGGTTCCGCTATTGGTTATTGACCGGAGACGTGTCTCGGTCATGTCTACATAGTTCTCGAACCCGTAGGGTCCGCACGCTTAACGTTCGGTGGCGATCGGTATTATGAGTTTATGTGATTTGATGTACCAAAGGTAGTTTGGAGTCCCGGATGTGATCACAGACATGACGAGAAGTCTCGAAATGGTCGAGATAGAAAGATCGATATATTGGACGACTATATTCGGATACCGGAAGTGTTCCGGGTGATTTCGGAGAAAACCGGAGTGCGAGAGGGTTACCGGAACCCCCCGGGAGAAGTAATGGGCCACATGGGCCTTAGTGGAGAGAGAGAGGGCCGTCCAGGGCAGGCCGTGTGCCCCCTCCCCCTCTGGTCCGAATTGGACTAGGGAAGGGGGGCGGCGCACCCCTTTCCTTCTCCCTCTCCTCCTACCTTTCCCCCTCCTAGTAGGAGTAGGAAAGCGGAGTCCTACTCCTACTAGGAGGAGGACTCCTCCTCCTGGCGCACCTAGCAAGGGCCGGTCGGCCTCACCCCTTGCTCCTTTATATACGGGGGCAGGGGGCACCCTAGAACACACAAGTTGATTGTTCCAAGCCGTGTGTGGTGCCTCGCTCCACCATAATCTACCTCGATCGTATTGTAGCGATGCTTAGGTGAAGCCCTGCGTCGGTAGCAACAGCATCACCGTCATAATGTCGTCGTGCAGACGGAAATCTCCTATGAAACTCTGCTGGATTGGAGTTCGTGGATGGATCGGAGTTCGTTGGACGTCATCGAGCTGAACGTGTGCTGAACTCGGAGGTGCCATATGTTCGGTACTTGGATCGGTCGGATCGTGAAGACGCACGACTACATCAACCGCGTTCTCATAATGCTTCCGCTTACGGTCTATGTGGGTACGTGGACGATACTCTTCCCTCTCGTTGCTATGCATCACCATGATCTTGCGTGTGCGTAGGATTTTTTTGAAATTACTACATTCCCCAACAATAATGACGATATAGGATGAACTGAGTGAGATGAGAAAAGCTAGTATGAACTCGACCTCTCTTGTTTTTGTAAATTGTTGGGGAACGTTGCAGAAAATTAAAATTTTTCCTACAGTTTCACCAAGATCCATCTATGAGTTCATCTAAGCAACGAGTCGAGGGAATGAGTTTGCATCTACATACCACTTGTAGATCGCGTGCGGAAGCTTGCAAGGTGATGATGGAGTCGTACTCGACGTGATTCGAATCACCGATGACCAAGTGCTGAACGGACAGCACCTCCGCGTTCAACACACGTACGGGACGGGAGACGTCTCCTCCTTCTTGATCCAGCAAGGGGGGAGGAGAGGTTGAGGAAGACAGCTCCACCGGCAGCACGACGGCGTGGTGATGGTGGAGAAGCAGTACTCCGACAGGGCTTCGCCAAGCACACAACGGAGGAGGAGAGGTGTTGGGGAGGGGAGGGCTGCGCCTTGGAGGGTGGTGCGGCTGCCCTCCCCTCACCCCTCTATTTATAGGGAGAAGGGAGAAGGGGGCCGGCCCCTCTAGAACCCATCTAGAGGGGGGGCGGCCAAGGGGAGAGGGGGAGAGGGTGGCTTGCCCCACAAGCCAAGGGGGCGCCCCCTCTAGGGTTCCCCCCTCAACCCTAGGCGCAAGGGCCCAAGGGAGGGGGTGCGCCCAGCCAACCAGGGGCTGGCTCCCTGCCCCACGCAGCCCATGTGGTCCCCCGGGAGGGGTGGCCCCTCCCGGTGGACCCCCCGGAACCCTTCCGGTGGCCCCGGTACAATACCGGTATGACCCCGAAACTTCCCGGTGCCCGTTTGACAACTTCTCATAAATAAATCTTTACCTCCGGACCCTTCCGGAGCTCCTCGTGACGTCCGGGATCCCATCCGGGACTCCGAACAACATTCGGTAGTCACATACTAGTCTTCTTAATAACCCTAGCGTCACCGAACCTTAAGTGTGTAGACCCTACGGGTTCGGGAGACATGCAGACATGACCGAGACGCTCTCAGGTCAATAACCAACAGCGGGATCTGGATACCCATGATGGCTCCCACATGCTCCTCGATGTTGTCATCGGATGAACCACGATGTCGAGGATTCGATCAAACCCTGTATACAATTCCCTTTGTCAATCGGTACGTTACTTGCCCGAGACTTGATCGTCGGTATCCCAATACCTTGTTCAGTCTCGTTACCGGCAAGTCACTTTACTCGTACCGTAATGCATGATCCCGTGTCCAACACCTTGGTCACATTGAGCTCATTATGATGATGCATTACCGAGTGGGCCCAGAGATACCTCTCCGTCATACGGAGTGACAAATCCCAGTCTCGATCTTTGTCAACCCAACAGATACTTTCGGAGATACCTGTAATGCACCTTTATAGTCACCCAGTTACGTTGTGACGTTTGATACACCCAAGGCACTCTTACGGTATCCGGGAGTTACACGATCTCATGGTCGAAGGAAGAGATACTTGACACTGGCAAAGCTCTAGCAAAACAAACTACACGATCTTTTATGCTATGCTTAGGATTGGGTCTTGTCCATCACATCATTCTCCTAATGATGTGATCCCGTTATCAACGACATCCAATGTCCATAGTCAGGAAACCATGACTATCTGTTGATCACAACGAGCTAGTCAACTAGAGGCTCACCAGGGACATATTGTGGTCTAAGTATTCACACGTGTATTACGATTTCCGGATAATACAGTTATAGCATGAACAAAAAGACATTTATCATGAACATTGAAATATAATAATACTTTTATTATTGCCTCTAGGGCATATTTCCAATAGTCTCCCACTTGCACTAGAGTCACCAATCTAGTTACATTGTGATGAATCGAACACCCATAGAGTTCTGGTGTTGATCATGTTTTGCACGCGAGAGAGGTTTAGTCAGCGGATCTGCGACATTCAGATCCGTGTGCACTTTGCAAATCTCTATGTCTCCATCTTGAACATTTTCACGGATGGAGTTGAAACGACGCTTGATGTGCCTGGTCTTCTTGTGAAACATGGGCTCCTTGGCGAGGGCAATAGCTCCACTGTTGTCACAGAAGAGTTTGATCGGCCCCGACGCATTGGGTATGACTCCTAGGTCGGTGATGAACTCCTTCACCCAAATCGCTTCATGCGCTGCCTCCGAGGCTGCCATGTACTCCGCTTCACACGTAGATCCCGCCACGACGCTCTGCTTGCAGCTGCACCAGCTTACTGCTCCACCATTCAACATATACACGTATCCGGTTTGTGACTTAGAGTCATCCAGATCTGAGTCGAAGCTAGCGTCGACGTAACCCTTTACGATGAGCTCTTCGTCTCCTCCATAAACGAGAAACATGTCCTTCGTCCTTTTCAGGTACTTCAGGATATTCTTGACCGCTGTCCAGTGTTCCTTGCCGGGATTACTTTGGTATCTTGCTACCAAACTTACGGCAAGGTTTACATCGGGTATGGTACACAGCATGGCATACATAATAGATCCTATGGCTGAAGCATAGGGGATGACACTCATCTCTTCTTTATCTTTTGCCGTGGTCGGTGACTGAGCCGAGCTCAGTCTCACACCTTGTAACATAGGCAAGAACCCCTTCTTGGACTGATCCATTTTGAACCTCTTCAAAATCTTATCAAGGTATGTGCTTTGTGAAAGACCTATGAGGCGTCTCGATCTATCTCTATAGATCTTGATGCCTAATATGTAAGCAGCTTCTCCAAGGTCCTTCATTGAAAAACACTTATTCAAGTAGGCCTTAATGCTGTCCAGAAATTCTATATTATTTCCCATCAAGAGTATGTCATCTACATATAATATGAGAAATGCTACAGAGCTCCCACTCACTTTCTTGTAAACGCAGGCTTCTCCATAAGTCTGCATAAACCCAAATGCTTTGATCATCTCATCAAAGCGAATGTTCCAACTCCGAGATGCTTGCACCAGTCCATAAATGGATCGCTGGAGC
Source organism: Triticum dicoccoides (assembly GCF_002162155.2). Taxonomy (NCBI): domain Eukaryota; kingdom Viridiplantae; phylum Streptophyta; class Magnoliopsida; order Poales; family Poaceae; genus Triticum; species Triticum dicoccoides. Next base: position 432,126,162 of record NC_041386.1, read on the forward strand.
TTGCATACTTTGTTAGCGTTCCGAGGATCGACAAAACCTTCCGGCTGCATCATATATAGCTCTTCCTTAAGATGTCCGTTAAGGAATGCCGTTTTGACGTCCATCTGCCATATCTCATAATCATAGTATGCGGCAATTGCTAACATGATTCGGACGGACTTCAGCTTCGCTACGGGAGAGAAAGTCTCGTCGTAGTCAATCCCTTGAACTTGTCGATAACCCTTAGCGACAAGTCGAGCCTTATAGATGGTAACATTACCATCCGCGTCCGTTTTCTTCTTAAAAATCCATTTGTTTTCTATCGCTCGCCGATCATCGGGCAAGTCTGTCAAAGTCCATACTTTGTTTTCATACAGGGATTCTATCTCGGATTTCATGGCTTCAAGCCATTTGTTGGAATCCGGGCCCGCCATCGCTTCTTCATAGTTCGAAGGTTCATTGTTGTCTAACAACATGATTTCCAGGACAGGGTTGCCGTACCACTCTGGTGCGGAACGTGTCCTTGTGGACCTACGAAGTTCAGTAGTAACTTGATCCGAAGTACCTTGATCATCATCATTGTTTTCCTCTTTAGTTGGTGTGGGCATCACAGGAACATTTTCCTGAGATGCACCACTTTCCCGTTCGAGAGGTAGTACTTCATCGAGTTCTACTTTCCTCCCACTTACTTCTTTCGAGAGAAACTCTTTTTCCAGAAAGCATCCGTTCTTGGCAACAAAGATCTTGCCTTCGGATCTTAAGTAGAAGGTATACCCGACAGTTTCCTTAGGGTATCCTATGAATACACATTTTTCCGACTTGGGTTCGAGCTTTTCAGGTTGAAGTTTCTTGACATAAGCATCGCATCCCCAAACTTTTAGAAACGACAGCTTAGGTTTCTTTCCAAACCATAATTCATATGGTGTCGTCTCAACGGATTTAGACGGTGCCCTATTTAAAGTGAATGTAGCTGTCTCTAGAGCGTATCCCCAAAATGATAGCGGTAAATCGGTAAGAGACATCATAGACCGCACCATATCCAATAGAGTGCGATTACGACGTTCGGACACACCGTTTCGCTGAGGTGTTCTAGGCGGCGTGAGTTGTGAAACGATTCCACATTTCCTTAAGTGTGTACCAAATTCGTGACTTAAGTATTCTCCTCCACGATCTGATCGTAAGAATTTTATCTTTTGGTCACGTTGATTCTCTACCTCATTCTGAAATTCCTTGAACTTTTCAAAGGTCTCAGACTTGTGTTTCATTAAGTAGACATACCCATATCTACTCAAGTCATCAGTGAGAGTGAGAACATAACGATATCCTCCGCGAGCCTCAACGCTCATTGGACCGCACACATCGGTATGTATGATTTCCAACAAGTTGGTTGCTCGCTCCATTGTTCTGGAGAACGGAGTCTTGGTCATTTTGCCCAAGAGGCATGGTTCGCATGTGTCAAACGATTCATAATCAAGAGACTCCAAAAGTCCATCAGCATGGAGCTTCTTCATGCGGTTGACACCAATGTGACCAAGGCGGCAGTGCCACAAGTATGTGGGACTATCGTTATCAACTTTACATCTTTTGGCATCTACACTATGAACATGTGTAATATTACGCTCGAGATTCATTAAGAATAGACCATTGACCATCGGAGCATGACCATAAAACATATCTCTCATATAAATCGAACAACCATTATTCTCAGACTTAAATGAGTAGCCATCTCGTATTAAACGAGATCCAGATACAATGTTCATGCTCAAACTTGGCACTAAATAACAATTATTAAGGTTCAAAACTAATCCCGTAGGTAAATGTAGAGGCAGCGTGCCGACGGCGATCACATCGACTCTGGAACCATTCCCGACGCGCATCGTCACCTCGTCCTTCGCCAGTCTCCATTTATTCCGCAGCTCCTGCTGTGAGTTACAAATATGAGCAACGGCACCGGTATCAAATACCCAGGAGTTACTACGAGTACTGGTAAGGTACACATCAATTACATGTATATCAAATATACCTTTGGTTTTGCCGGCCTTCTTATCTGCTAAGTATTTGGGGCAGTTCCGCTTCTAGTGACCCTTCCCCTTGCAATAAAAGCACTCAGTCTCAGGCTTAGGTCCATTCTTTGACTTCTTCCCGGTAACTGGCTTACCAGGCGCGGCAACATCTTTGCCGTCCTTCTTCAAGTTCTTCTTACCCTTGCCCTTCTTGAACTTAGTGGTCTTATTGACCATCAACACTTGATGTTCTTTCTTGATTTCAGCCTCTGCTGACTTCAGCATTGAGAACACTTCAGGAATGGTCTTTTCCATCCCCTGCATGTTGTAGTTCATCACAAAGCTCTTGTAGCTTGGTGGGAGCGACTGGAGGATTCTGTCAATGACCGCCTCATCTGGGAGGTTAATGTTCAGCTGGGTCATACGGTTGTGCAACCCAGACATCTTCAGGATGTGCTCACTGACAGAACTGTTTTCCTCCAACTTACAACTGTAGAACTTGTCGGAGACATCATATATCTCGACCCGGGCATGAGCTTGGAAAACTAGTTTCAGCTCTTCGAACATCTCAAATGCTCCGTGATGCTCAAAACGCTTTTGGAGCCCCGGTTCTAAGCTGTAAAGCATGCCGCACTGAACGAGGGAGTAATCATCAGCGCGAGTTTGCCAAGCATTCATAATGTCTTGGTTCTCTGGGACGGGAGCGTCACCTAGCGGTCCTTCTAGGACATATTGTTTCCTGGCAGCTATGAGGATGATCCTCAGGTTCCGGACCCAGTCCGTATAGTTGCTGCCATCATCTTTCAGCTTGGTTTTCTCTAGGAACGCGTTGAAGTTCATGTTGACATGAGCGTTGGCCATTTGATCTACAAGACATATTTGCAAAGGTTTTAGACTAAGTTCATGATAATTAAGTTCTAATCAAATTATGAACTCCCACTCAGATTAGACATCCCTTTAGTCATCTAAGTGTTACATGATCCGAGTCGACTAGGCCGTGTCCGATCATCACGTGAGATGGACTAGTCATCATCGGTGAACATTCTCATGTTGATCGTATCTTCCATACGACTCGTGTTCGACCTTTCGGTCTCCGTGTTCCGAGGCCATGTCTGCACATGCTAGGCTCGTCAAGTTAACCCTAAGTGTTTTCGCTGTGTAAAACTGTCTTACACCCGTTGTATGTGAACGTAAGAATCCATCACACCCGATCATCACGTGGTGCTTAGAAGCGACGAACTGTAGCAACGGGGCACAGTTAGGGGAGAACACTTCTTGAAATTTTGTAAGGGATCATCTTATTTACTACCGTCGTCCTAAGTAAACAAGATGCATAAACATAATAAACATCACATGCAATTATATAGTTGTGACATGATATGGCCAATATCATATAGCTCCATTGATCTTCATCTTCGGGGCTCCATGATCATCTTGTCACCGGCTTGACACCATGATCTCCACCATCATGATCTCCATCATCGTGTCTTCATGAAGTTGTCACGCCAACGACTACTTCTACTTCTATGACTAACGTTTAGCAATAAAGTAAAGTAGTTTACATGGCGTTATTCAATGACACGCAGGTCATATAAAAAATAAAGACAACTCCTATGGCTCCTGCCGGTTGTCATACTCATCGACATGCAAGTCGTGAATCCTATTACAAAGAACATGATCTCATACATCACAATTCATCATTCATCACAACTTCTGGCCATATCACATCACATGATCAATCGCTGCAAAAACAAGTTAGACGTCCTCTAATTGTTGTTGCATCTTTTACGTGGCTGCAATTGGGTTCTAGCAAGAACGTTTTCTTACCTACGAATCACCACAACGTGATTTTGTCAACTTCTATTTACCCTTCATAAGGTCCCTTTTCATCGAATCCGCTCCAACTAAAGTGGGAGAGACAGACACCCGCCAGCCACCTTATGCAACTAGTGCATGTCAGTCGGTGGAACCGGTCTCACGTAAGCGTACGTGTAAGGTTGGTCCGGGCCGCTTCATCCCACAATACCGTTGAGCAAGAAAAGACTAGTAGAGGCAAGTAAGTTGACAAGATCCATGCCCACAACAAATTGTGTTCTACTCGTGCATTAGAGAACTACGCATAGACCTAGCTCATGATGCCACTGTTGGGGAACGTTGCAGAAAATTAAAAAATTTCCTACGGTTTCACCAAGATCCATCTATGAGTTCATCTAAGCAACGAGTCGAGGGAATGAGTTTGCATCTACATACCACTTGTAGATCGCGTGCGGAAGCTTGCAAGGTGATGATGGAGTCGTACTCGACGTGATTCGAATCACCGATGACCAAGTGCTGAACGGACAGCACCTCCGCGTTCAACACACGTACGGGACGGGAGACGTCTCCTCCTTCTTGATCCAGCAAGGGGGAAGGAGAGGTTGAGGAAGACAGCTCCACCGGCAGCACGACGGCGTGGTGATGGTGGAGAAGCAGTACTCCGACAGGGATTCGCCAAGCACACAACGGAGGAGGAGAGGTGTTGGGGAGGGGAGGGCTGCGCCTTGGAGGGTGGTGCGGCTGCCCTCCCCTCACCCCTCTATTTATAGGGAGAAGGGAGAAGGGGGCCGGCCCCTCTAGAACCCATCTAGAGGGGGGGCGGCGGCCAAGGGGAGAGGGGGAGAGGGTGGCTTGCCCCCCAAGCCAAGGGGGCGCCCCCTCTAGGGTTCCCCCCTCAACCCTAGGCGCAAGGGCCCAAGGGAGGGGGTGCGCCCAGCCCACCAGGGGCTGGCTCCCTGCCCCACGCAGCCCATGTGGTCCCCCGGGAGGGGTGGCCCCTCCCGGTGGACCCCCCGGAACCCTTCCGATGGCCCCGGTACAATACCGGTATGACCCCGAAACTTCCCGGTGCCCGTTTGACAACTTCTCATATATAAATCTTTACCTCCGGACCCTTTCGGAGCTCCTCGTGACGTCCGGGATCCCATCCGGGACTCCGAACAACATTTGGTAGTCACATACTAGTCTTCTTAATAACCCTAGCGTCACCGAACCTTAAGTGTGTAGACCCTACGGGTTCGGGAGACATGCAGACATGACCGAGACGCTCTCAGGTCAATAACCAACAGCGGGATCTGGATACCCATGATGGCTCCCACATGCTCCTCGATGTTGTCATCGGATGAACCATGATGTCGAGGATTCGATCAAACCCTGTATACAATTCCCTTTGTCAATCGGTACGTTACTTGCCCGAGACTTGATCGTCGGTATCCCAATACCTTGTTCAGTCTCGTTACCGGCAAGTCACTTTACTCGTACCGTAATGCATGATCCCATGTCCAACACCTTGGTCACATTGAGCTCATTATGATGATGCATTACCGAGTGGGCCCAGAGATACCTCTCCGTCATACGGAGTGACAAATCCCAGTCTCGATCCGTGTCAACCCAACAGATACTTTCGGAGATACCTGTAATGCACCTTTATAGTCACCCAGTTACGTTGTGACGTTTGATACACCCAAGGCACTCTTATGGTATCCGGGAGTTACACGATCTCATGGTCGAAGGAAGAGATACTTGACACTGGCAAAGCTCTAGCAAAACGAACTACACGATCTTTTATGCTATGCTTAGGATTGGGTCTTGTCCATCACATCATTCTCCTAATGATGTGATCCCGTTATCAACGACATCCAATGTCCATAGTCAGGAAACCATGACTATCTGTTGATCACAACGAGCTAGTCAACTAGAGGCTCACCAGGGACATATTGTGGTCTAAGTATTCACACGTGTATTACGATTTCCGGATAATACAGTTATAGCATGAATAAAAGACATTTATCATGAACATTGAAATATAATAATACTTTTATTATTGCCTCTAGGGCATATTTCCAACAGTCTCCCACTTGCACTAGAGTCACCAATCTAGTTGCATTGTGATGAATCGAACACCCATAGAGTTCTGGTGTTGATCATGTTTTGCACGCGAGAGAGGTTTAGTCAGCGGATCTGCGACATTCAGATCCGTGTGCACTTTGCAAATCTCTATGTCTCCATCTTGAACATTTTCACGGATGGAGTTGAAACGACGCTTGATGTGCCTGGTCTTCTTGTGAAACCTGGGCTCCTTGGCGAGGGCAATAGCTCCAGTGTTGTCACAGAAGAGTTTGATCGGCCCCGACGCATTGGGTATGACTCCTAGGTCGGTGATGAACTCCTTCACCCAAATCGCTTCATGCGCTGCCTCCGAGGCTGCCATGTACTCCGCTTCACACGTAGATCCCGCCACGACGCTCTGCTTGCAGCTGCACCAGCTTACTGCTCCACCATTCAACATATACACGTATCCGGTTTGTGACTTAAAGTCATCCAGATCTGAGTCGAAGCTAGCGTCGACGTAACCCTTTACGACGAGCTCTTCGTCTCCTCCATAAACGAGAAACATGTCCTTTGTCCTTTTCAGGTACTTCAGGATATTCTTGACCGTTGTCCAGTGTTCCTTGCCGGGATTACTTTGGTATCTTGCTACCAAACTTACGGCAAGGTTTACATCGGGTCTGGTACACAGCATGGCATACATAATAGATCCTATGGCTGAAGCATAGGGGATGACACTCATCTCTTCTTTATCTTTTGCCGTGGTCGGTGACTGAGCTGAGCTCAGTCTCATACCTTGTAACATAGGCAAGAACCCCTTCTTGGACTGATCCATTCTGAATCTCTTCAAAATCTTATCAAGGTATGTGCTTTGTGAAAGACCTATGAGGCGTCTCGATCTATCTCTATAGATCTTGATGCCTAATATATAAGCAGCTTCTCCAAGATCCTTCATTGAAAAACACTTATTCAAGTAGGCCTTAATGCTGTCCAGAAATTCTATATTATTTCCCATCAGGAGTATGTCATCTACATATAATATGAGAAATGCTACAGAGCTCCCACTCACTTTCTTGTAAACGCAGGCTTCTCCATAAGTCTACATAAACCCAAACGCTTTGATCATCTCATCAAAGTGAATGTTCCAACTCCGAGATGCTTGCACCAGTCCATAAATGGATCGCTGGAGCTTGAATACTTTGTTAGCGTTCCATAGTATGCGGCAATTGCTAACATGATTCGGACGGACTTTAGCTTCGCTACGGGAGAGAATGTCTCGTCGTAGTCAATCCCTTGAACCTGTCGATAACCCTTAGCGACAAGTCGAGCTTTATAGATGGTAATATTACCATCCGCGTCCGTCTTCTTCTTAAAGATCCATTTGTTTTCTATCGCTCGCCGATCATCGGGCAAGTCTGTCAAAGTCCATACTTTGTTTTCATACATGGATTCTATCTCGGATTTCATGGCTTCAAGCCATTTGTTGGAATCCGGGCCCGCCATTGCTTCTTCATAGTTCGAAGGTTCATTGTTGTCTAACAACATGATTTCCAGGACAGGGTTGCCGTACCACTCTGGTGCGGAACGTGTCCTTGTGGACCTACGAAGTTCAGCAGTAACTTGATCCGAAGTACCTTGATCATTATCATTGTTTTCCTCTTCAGTTGGTGTGGGCATCACAGGAACGGTTTCCTGCGCTGCGCCACTTTCCCGCTCAAGAGGTAGTACTTCATCGAGTTCTACTTTCCTCCCACTTACTTCTTTCGAGAGAAACTCTTTTTCCAGAAAGCATCCGTTCTTGGCAACAAAGATCTTGCCTTCGGATCTTAAGTAGAAGGTATACCCGACAGTTTCCTTAGGGTATCCTATGAATACACATTTTTCCGACTTGGGTTCGAGCTTTTCAGGTTGAAGTTTCTTGACATAAGCATCGCATCCCCAAACTTTTAGAAACGACAGCTTAGGTTTCTTTCCAAACCATAATTCATACGGTGTCGTCTCAACGGATTTAGACGGTGCCCTATTTAAAGTGAATGTAGCTGTCTCTAGAGCGTATCCCCAAAATGATAGCGGTAAATCGGTAAGAGACATCATAGACCGCACCATATCCAATAGAGTGCGATTACGACGTTCGGACACACCGTTTCGCTGAGGTGTTCCAGGCGGCGTGAGTTGTGAAACGATTCCACATTGCCTTAAGTGTGTACCAAATTCGTGACTTAAGTATTCTCCTCCACGATCTGATCGTAAGAATTTTATCTTTTGGTCACGTTGATTCTCTACCTCATTCTGAAATTCCTTGAACTTTTCAAAGGTCTCAGACTTGTGTTTCATTAAGTAGACATACCCATATCTACTCAAGTCATCAGTGAGAGTGAGAACATAACGATATCCTCCGCGAGCCTCAACGCTCATTGGACCGCACACATCGGTATGTATGATTTCCAACAAGTTGGTTGCTCGCTCCATTGTTCTGGAGAACGGAGTCTTGGTCATTTTGCCCAAGAGGCATGGTTCGCATGTGTCAAACGATTCATAATCAAGAGACTCCAAAAGTCCATCAGCATGGAGCTTCTTCATGCGGTTGACACCAATGTGACCAAGGCGGCAGTGCCACAAGTATGTGGGACTATCGTTATCAACTTTACATCTTTTGGCATCTAGACTATGAACATGTGTAATATTACGCTCGAGATTCATTAAGAATAGACCATTGACCATCGGAGCATGACCATAAAACATATCTCTCATATAAATCGAACAACCATTATTCTCAGACTTAAATGAGTAGCCATCTCGTATTAAACGAGATCCAGATACAATGTTCATGCTCAAACTTGGCACTAAATAACAATTATTAAGGTTCAAAACTAATCCCGTAGGTAAATGTAGAGGCAGCGTGCCGACGGCGATCACATCGACTCTGGAACCATTCCCGACGCGCATCGTCACCTCGTCCTTCGCCAGTCTCCGTTTATTCCGCAGCTCCTGCTGTGAGTTACAAATAAGAGCAACGGCACCGGTATCAAATACCCAGGAGTTACTACGAGTACTGGTAAGGTACACATCAATTACATGTATATCAAATATACCTTTGGTTTTGCCGACCTTCTTATCTGCTAAGTATTTGGGGCAGTTCCGCTTCCAGTGACCCTTCCCCTTGCAATAAAAGCACTCAGTCTCAGGCTTAGGTCCATTCTTTGACTTCTTCCCGGTAACTGGCTTACCAGGCGCGGCAACATCTTTGCCGTCCTTCTTGAAGTTCTTCTTACCCTTGCCCTTCTTGAACTTAGTGGTCTTATTGACCATCAACACTTGATGTTCTTTCTTGATTTCAGCCTCTGCTGACTTCAGCATTGAGAACACTTCAGGAATGGTCTTTTCCATCCCCTGCATGTTGTAGTTCATCACAAAGCTCTTGTAGCTTGGTGGGAGCGACTGGAGGATTCTGTCAATGACCGCCTCATCTGGGAGGTTAATGTTCAGCTGGGTCATACGGTTGTGCAACCCAGACATCTTCAGGATGTGTTCACTGACAGAACTGTTTTCCTCCATCTTACAACTGTAGAACTTGTCGGAGACATCATATCTCTCGACCCGGGCATGAGCTTGGAAAACTAGTTTCAGCTCTTCGAACATCTCATATGCTCCGTGATGCTCAAAACGCTTTTGGAGCCCCGGTTCTAAGCTGTAAAGCATGCCACACTGAACGAGGGAGTAATCATCAGCACGAGACTGCCAAGCATTCATAATGTCTTGGTTCTCTGGGACGGGAGCGTCACCTAGCGGTCCTTCTAGGACATATTGTTTCCTGGCAGCTATGAGGATGATCCTCAGGTTCCGGACCCAGTCCGTATAGTTGCTGCCATCATCTTTCAGCTTGGTTTTCTCTAGGAACGCGTTGAAGTTCATGTTGACATGAGCGTTGGCCATTTGATCTACAAGACATATTTGCAAAGGTTTTAGACTAAGTTCATGATAATTAAGTTCTAATCAAATTATGAACTCCCACTCAGATTAGACATCCCTTTAGTCATCTAAGTGTTACACGATCCGAGTCGACTAGGCCATGTCCGATCATCACGTGAGACGGACTAGTCATCGTCGGTGAACATTCTCATGTTGATCGTATCTTCCATACGACTCGTGTTCGACCTTTCGGTCTCCGTGTTCCGAGGCCATGTCTGCACATGCTAGGCTCGTCAAGTTAACCCTAAGTGTTTTCGCTGTGTAAAACTGTCTTACACCCGTTGTATGTGAACGTAAGAATCCATCACACCCGATCATCACGTGGTGCTTAGAAGCGACGAACTGTAGCAACGGGGCACAGTTAGGGGAGAACACTTCTTGAAATTTTGTAAGGGATCATCTTATTTACTACCGTCGTCCTAAGTAAACAAGATGCATAAACATAATAAACATCACATGCAATTATATAGTTGTGACATGATATGGCCAATATCATATAGCTCCATTGATCTTCATCTTCGGGGCTCCATGATCATCTTGTCACCGGCTTGACACCATGATCTCCACCATCATGATCTGCATCATCATGTCTTCATGAAGTTGTCACGCCAACGACTACTTCTACTTCTATGACTAACGTTTAGCAATAAAGTAAAGTAGTTTACATGGCGTTATTCAATGACACGCAGGTCATACAAAAAATAAAGACAACTCCTATGGCTCCTGCCGGTTGTCATACTCATCGACATGCAAGTCGTGAATCCTATTACAAAGAACATGATCTCATACATCACAATTCCTCATTCATCACAACTTCTGGCCATATCACATCACATGATCAATCGCTGCAAAAACAAGTTAGACGTCCTCTAATTGTTGTTGCATCTTTTACGTGGCTGCAATTGGGTTCTAGCAAGAACGTTTTCTTACCTACGAATCACCACAACGTGATTTTGTCAACTTCTATTTACCCTTCATAAGGGCCCTTTTCATCATATCCGCTCCAACTAAAGTGGGAGAGACAGACACCCGCCAGCCACCTTATGCAACTAGTGCATGTCAGTCGGTGGAACCGGTCTCACGTAAGCGTACGTGTAAGGTTGGTCCGGGCCGCTTCATCCCACAATACCGTTGAGCAAGAAAAGACTAGTAGAGGCAAGTAAGTTGACAAGATCCACGCCCACAACAAATTGTGTTCTACTCGTGCATTAGAGAACTACGCATAGACCTAGCTCATGATGCCACTGTTGGGGAACGTTGCAGAAAATTAAAAAATTTCCTACGGTTTCACCAAGATCCATCTATGAGTTCATCTAAGCAACGAGTCGAGGGAATGAGTTTGCATCTACATACCACTTGTAGATCGCGTGCGGAAGCTTGCAAGGTGATGATGGAGTCGTACTCGACGTGATTCGAATCACCGATGACCAAGTGCTGAACGGACAGCACCTCCGCGTTCAACACACGTACGGGACGGGAGACGTCTCCTCCTTCTTGATCCAGCAAGGGGGAAGGAGAGGTTGAGGAAGACAGCTCCACCGGCAGCACGACGGCGTGGTGATGGTGGAGAAGCAGTACTCCGACAGGGATTCGCCAAGCACACAACGGAGGAGGAGAGGTGTTGGGGAGGGGAGGGCTGCGCCTTGGAGGGTGGTGCGGCTTCCCTCCCCTCACCCCTCTATTTATAGGGAGAAGGGAGAAGGGGGCCGGCCCCTCTAGAACCCATCTAGAGGGGGGCGGCGGCCAAGGGGAGAGGGGGAGAGGGTGGCTTGCCCCCCAAGCCAAGGGGGCGCCCCCTCTAGGGTTCCCCCCTCAACCCTAGGCGCAAGGGCCCAAGGGAGGGGGTGCGCCCAGCCCACCAGGGGCTGGCTCCCTGCCCCACGCAGCCCATGTGGTCCCCCGGGAGGGGTGGCCCCTCCCGGTGGACCCCCGGAACCCTTCCGGTGGCCCCGGTACAATACCGGTATGACCCCGAAACTTCCCGGTGCCCGTTTGACAACTTCTCATATATAAATCTTTACCTCCGGACCCTTCCGGAGCTCCTCGTGACGTCCGGGATCCCATCCGGGACTCCGAACAACATTCGGTAGTCACATACTAGTCTTCTTAATAACCCTAGCGTCACCGAACCTTAAGTGTGTAGACCCTACGGGTTCGGGAGACATGCAGACATGACCGAGACGCTCTCAGGTCAATAACCAACAGCGGGATCTGGATACCCATGATGGCTCCCACATGCTCCTCGATGTTGTCATTGGATGAACCACGATGTCGAGGATTCGTTCAAACCCTGTATACAATTCCCTTTGTCAATCGGTACGTTACTTGCCCGAGACTTGATCGTCGGTATCCCAATACCTTGTCCAGTCTCGTTACCGGCAAGTCACTTTACTCGTACCATAATGCATGATCCCGTGTCCAACACCTTGGTCACATTGAGCTCATTATGATGATGCATTACCGAGTGGGCCCAGAGATACCTCTCCGTCATACGGAGTGACAAATCCCAGTCTCGATCCGTGTCAACCCAACAGATACTTTCGGAGATACCTGTAATGCACCTTTATAGTCACCCAGTTACGTTGTGACGTTTGATACACCCAAGGCACTCTTATGGTATCCGGGAGTTACACGATCTCATGGTCGAAGGAAGAGATACTTGACACTGGCAAAGCTCTAGCAAAACGAACTACACGATCTTTTATGCTATGCTTAGGATTGGGTCTTGTCCATCACATCATTCTCCTAATGATGTGATCCCGTTATCAACGACATCCAATGTCCATAGTCAGGAAACCATGACTATCTGTTGATCACAACGAGCTAGTCAACTAGAGGCTCACCAGGGACATATTGTGGTCTAAGTATTCACACGTGTATTACGATTTCCGGATAATACAGTTATAGCATGAACAAAAAGACATTTATCATGAACATTGAAATATAATAATACTTTTATTATTGCCTCTAGGGCATATTTCCAACATAAATATGATTAGTTCATCGTTCCTGATTCGGCCTATTATGAAAGAAACATGTTTGCAATGAAAATTAGAGATTGTAGTTGCTTATGCCATGCTTAATTAGCTAGGAGTTTATAATGGTTTACCTTGCGTGCCAAACATGCTATTAAAATGGTTGTGATGTGGTATGATAGGGTGGTATCCTCCTTTGAAAGATTCGAGTGGCTTGACTTGGCACATGTTCATGCATGTAGTTGAAATAAAATCAACATAGCCTCTATGATATTTATGTTCATGGTGCATTATATCCTACACATGCTTGCATTCGGTGTTGATTAATTTTAATGCATGTTCATGACTGTTGTCTCTCTCTAGCTGGTCGCTTCCCAGTCTTTTTCTAGCCTTCACTTGTACTAAGCGGGAATACTGCTTGTGCATCCAATTCCATAAACCCCAAAGTTATTCCATATGAGTCCACCATACCTTCCTATATAATACTGCCGTTCCAAGTAAATTTGTATGTGCCAAACTCTAAACCTTCAAATAAACATTATGTTTTGTATGCTCGAATAGCTCATGTATCATCTAGGCATGTCTGTATCCTCCATGCTAGGCGGGTTATTCTCAAGAGGAGTGGACTCCGCTCCTCATTCACGAGAAAATGGCTGGTCACCGGGATGCCCAGTCCCATGCTCAAATCAAATCAAAATAATTGCAAACAAAACTCCCCCAGGATTGTTGTTAGTTGGAGGCACCCATTGTTTCGGGCAAGCCATGGATTGATGCTTGTTGGTGGTGGGGGAGTATAAACCTTACCATTCTGCTTGGGAACCTCCTATAATGTGTGTAGCATGGAAGATATCGAGATCTCTCGGTTGTTATGTTGACAATGAAAGTATACCGCTCAAAATATTATTCATCTCTATATCAAAATCGAGCTCTGGCACCTCTACAAATCCCTGCTTCCCTCTGCGAAGCGCTTACCATTTACTTTTATGTTGAGTCATCATCCTCTTATTAAAAATCACTAGTTGGAGAGCACCACTATCATTTGCACCCATTACTGTTATTTACATTGAGTATAACTTGACTGGGTCTCTTTTACCATGAATTACAATGTCTAGTCATCCCTTGATCTTTAAAGGTGCTCTGCATTTATGTTTCGCAATCTCAGAAAGGGCTAGTGAGATACCATCTTGTTATATCATATCATGATTGTTTTGAGAAAGTGTTTTCACCTAAGATTTGTTATTATTGCTCGCTAGTTGATTATACCATTGATATGAGTAAAATGAGACCTAAATGTTACTGTGAATATGGTTAGTTCATAATATTTGCTGAAAACCTGAATGCTGGCTTTACATATTTACAACAGCAAGAGCAAACAAAGTTTGTAAAAGTTTTTCTTTATCACTTTCAGTTTATCAACTGAATTTCTTGAGGACAAGCAAAGGTTTAAGCTTGGGGGAGTTGATACGTCTCCGTCGTATCTACTTTTCCAAACACTTTTGCCCTTGTTTTGGACTCTAACTTGCATGATTTGAATGGAACTAACCTGGACTGACGTTGTTTTCAGCATAATTGCCATGGTGTTATTTTTGTGCAGAAATAAAGGTTCTCGGAATGACCTGAAAATCAACAGAGATTATTTTTGGAATATATAAAAAATACTGGAAGAAGAATCCACGTTAGGTGGCCCACACCCTGTCCACGAGGGTGGGGGCGCGTCTAACCCCCTGAGCATGCCCCCCTGCCTCATGGGCCCCCTGACGCTCCACCGACCTCAACTCCAACTCCATATATTCGTAATCGGGGACAAAAAAATCAGGGAGAAGGATTCATCGTGTTTTACGATACGGAGTCACCGCCAAGCCCTAAACTCTCTCGGGAGGGCTGATATGGAGTCCATTCGGGGCCCTGGAGAGGCGAATCCGTCGCCATCGTCATCATCAACCTTCCTCCATCACCAATTTCATCATGCTCACTGCCATGCGTGAGTAATTCCATCATAGGCTTGCTGGACGGTGATGGGTTGGATGAGATTTATCATGTAATCGAGTTAGTTTTGTTAGGGTTTGATTGCTAGTATCCACTATGTTCTGAGATTGATGTTGCTATGACTTTGATATGCTTAATGCTTGTCACTAGGGCCCGAGTGCCATGATTTCAGATCTGAACCTATTATGTTTTCATGAATATATGTGAGTTCTTGATCCTATCTTGCAAGTATATAGTCACCTATTATGTGTTATGATCCGTTAACCCCGAAGTGACAATAATCGGGACCATTACCGGTGATGACCGTAGTTTGACGAGTTCATGTATTCACTATGTGTTAATGCTTTGGTCCGGTACTCTATTAAAAGGAGGCCTTAATATCCCTTAGTTTCCAATAGGACCCCACTGCCGTGCAAGTTCTTTTCCATAAGCACGTATGACTATATTCGGAATACATGCCTACATTAACCTATGTTATAACTGTTACATGATCGATCGCATTCGACATAATTCTCCATCACCGATCCAATGCATGTGAGCTTTTCATATATTGTTCTTCGCTTATTTAATTTTCCGTTGCTACTGTTAAATCACTATAAAACCAAAAATATTACTTCTGCTACCGTTACTTTTGCCACCGTTACCTCTACTATCATATTACTTTGCTACTAAATACCTTGCTACAGATATTAAGTTATCCAGGTGTGGTTGAATTGACAACTCAGCTGCTAATACTTGAGAATATTCTTTGGCTCCCCTTGTGTTGAATCAATAAATTTGGGTTGAATACTCTACCCTCGAGAACTATTGCGATCACCTATACTTGTGGGTTATCAAAGACATCCGTGGGGCCGCAGCCAGGCCCACACCTGCCAAGACTCCACCGCCATTCCCACACAGCTATTAGCCCGCCAACTTGGCGAGCACCTGTGTGGCGACGTGCGGCCTCTAGGCGAACTCAGCAAGCACCTGCGTGTTGGCATGCAGATCTTCGTGAAGACTCTGCCACTGCACAAACTCAGCAGCCAGCCCGCCAGCGTGGCACTACACGCCTCGTCAGTTGGGATGCGTGTCGAAGCCAGGCGAGGAGGCGACAGCTGGGACGAGCTTCCTTGTCGTCCCCGATAGCTCTCAACCAGCATCTTGAGGAAAAGAAAGAGCTCGTCGCCGCTCGCCACGGAGACTAGTTCCCGCGGCCTGCAACAACACATCAATAAAGTAGAGATCAGCGAGCCAGATCGTTGTCTTCCTTCTTCTATTGCCCTTGTGTATTTCGGGTGTTCCTGCATGTGGCTTTTTTAATTGTGATTCTAAATATGTAAGACAATTATTATCCATTGTCATCATCCTTATGTTCATCATGCTTGCTATAAGTCGCAGTCGATGCTATATAGGTCCGTCGGATCTTACATCAAGATCTGTGCAAAACTTTCTTTTCAGATTTTCATTTTTCTCTCTTAAATCTCAGTCATGTGAGACATATAGCCATGCCGTAGAGCAGGTGCTCGAGCGCCATTAATGGAGACATTGGGAGGGAGGTGCACGGCGGGTAGCTGTCAAAGGGCTCTCCTACCGATGAGCACGCGCAGGGGTCTGATCGCACGCCTCCCGTACTCAAATAGCTACCCCACACGACACCTCCTAGACAATAAAAAAGGGGACGCGTGGCCGCACGTAATTGGTAAGTCGAATGCCCACGGTTTCAATAATACTTGTGTTTCCAATTTGTAACGTGACAGCACTTGTTCCAAAATGACTTTGTTGATTGCTAATGTGTGCGCCTTCGCAAATCGGACAGAAAAATTACCACAACATGTTGGTGCCATGTCATGAGACCATGACAAGTTTCATATTTTCAGGCGTGTTTTGGAATTACAAGAATTAAAAAACCAAGTTTCTCAATATTTCCGGTCGAGCCACGACGCCAAGATGTTTGAATTTCACTCCCATCTCCTGCATGGTACCTAGAAATTCACCCAAGGACACACATGTGATTTTTCAAACAACTTTGGTGTACTGGAGCATGTGCTTGTAGTTCAATTTGAATTATGCACGTTAAATGCACATAAACTCAATTAATGTATAAAAAGGCGAAACGAACCCGGAATAATTCCAAAATTTAGCACGGGACTTCTATTTAGTCTAATATGGCTGTGTAAAAAATTAATGTGGGAGAAGGCAGAGTACGTACGTCGTTTCGCACACGGAGGTGACACGTTCCCTCTCGGAACCACGAGCCTTCTTGAGGGAAGCTCCAGTTTGCAAGAAGCTTACACCAAAGCTTGTCCCAATTCGGCCAAAAGAAATTACCGCAGCATGTTGGTGCGATGTCATGAAACCATGCCAAGTTTCATGATTTTCAGGCGTGTTTTGGAATTACAGGAATTAAAAAAGCAAGTTTCTCAATCTTTCCGGCCAAGCCACGGCGCCTAGATGTTTGAATTTCACTCCCATCTCTTGCATGGACCTAGAAATTCACCCAAGGACACACATGTGGTTTTTCAAACAACTTTGGTGCACTGGAGCCTGTGTTTGTAGTTCAAATTTGAATTATGCACATTGAATGCCCAAAAACTCAATTAATGTATAAAAAGGCCAAAGAAACCTGGAATAATTCCAAAATTTGGCATGGTACTTCTATTTGGTCTAATCCGGCTGTGTAAAAAATTAATGCGGGAGAAGGCAGTGTACGTATGTCGTTTCGCACACGGAGGTGACACTTTCCCTCTCGGAACCACAAGCCTTCTTGAGGGAAGCTTCGGTTTGCAAGAAGCTTACACCAAAGCTTGTCCCAATTCGGCCAAAAAAATTACCGCAGCATGTTGGTGTCATGTCATGAGACCATGCCAAGTTTCATGATTTTCAGGCATGTTTTGGAATTACAGGAATTAAAAAACCAAGTTTCCCAATCTTTCCGGCCGAGCCACGATGCCCAGTTGTTTGAATTTCATTCCCAACTCTTGCATGGGACCTAGAAATTCACCCAAGGACACACATGTTATTTTTCAAACAACTTTGGTGCACTGGAGCACATGCTCATAGTTCAAATTTGAATTATACACATTAAATGCGCGGAAACTCAATTAATGTATAAAAAAGGTCAAATGAACACGAAATAATTCCAAAATTTAGCACGATACTTCTATTTGGTCTAATCTGCCTGTGTAAAAAAATTAAGGCGGGAGAAGCCAGTGTATGTATGTCGTTTCGCACACGGAGGTGACACGTTCCCTCTCGGAACCAGGAGCCTTCTTGAGGGAAGCTCCAGTTTGCAATAAGCCTACACTAAAGCTTGTCCCAATTCGGCCAAAGAAATTACCGCAGCATGTTGGTGCCATGTCATGACACCATGCCAAGTTTCATGATTTTCAGGCGTGTTTTGGATTTACAGGAATTAAAAAACCAAGTTTCTCAATCTTTCCGGCCGAGCCACGACTCCCAGATGTTTGAATTTCACTCCCATCTCTTGCATGGGACCTAGAAATTCACCCAAGGACACACATGTGATTTTTCAAACAACTTTGGTGCACTGGAGCATGTGCTTGTAGTTCAAATTTGAATTATGCACATTAAATGCCAATAAACTCAATTAATGTATTAAAAAGGCCAAACGAACATGAAATAATTCCAAAATTTAGCATGACACTTCTATTTGGTCTAATCTGCAAGTGTACAAAAATTAAGGCGGGAGAAGGCAGTGTACGTAAATCTGGCGATGGTTGGGTAACTTAACCATCCCCAACCTGAACCCATGTGAAAAATTTAAGAAAACTAAACCAGACCAAACCACACAAATGTGTTATGCCACCTAACCTAAACTGAACCACAAGATATTTCAACCCAAACTAAACTAAATTGGTGGAGGAACCATGGTTTAAGCTTGCGGTTTTTAGATCAGTTACCAACATGTGCTGTATATCTATAGAAATGTATCACGTAATAACCCGCCAGCTTGATTATGTGCTAGCTGGGAAGCGGCAAGTCAAATAGAGCTCCTGCGCATGCTCGCTGTAGAAGCAGCAGAGCCAAACTGAATAGGCTCACTGGGAACCAATCTAAGGAACCGGTTCTCAGACCTAGCTAGAAACTGTCAGGAAGCAAACTTAATAGGCCCACACCCAACCACATCCAACTCGTTTCTCCTTAAACCAAAACCGAACCCCAACTGTTAACAGTTTAGCCCCATGAAAAACTGAACCAATCAAACCCAAAGCAAGGAACCAAACCATTTAACCTAGTTAATTCAAAACCACTTCCAGGTTTAAGTGTACGTATGTCGTTTCGCACACGGAGGTGACACGTTCTCTCTCGGGACCAGGAGCCTTCTTGAGGGAAGCTCCGGTTTGCAACAAGCTTACACCAAAGCTTGTCCTAATTCGGCCAAAAAAATTACTGCAGCATGTTGGTGCCATGTCATGACACCATGCCAAGTTTCATGATTTTCAACCGTGTTTTGGATTTACAAGAATTAAAAAACCAAGTTTCTCAATCATTCTGGCCGAGCCACGACACCCAGATGTTTGAATTTATTCCCATTTCTTGCATGGGACCTATAAATTCACCCAAAGAAACGCAAGTGATTTTTCAGCAAACTTTGGTACATTAGAGCATGTGCTTGTAGTTCAAATTTTAATTATGCATATTAAATGCCAAGAAACTCAACTAATGCATAAAAATGCCAAACGAACCCGGAATAATTCCAAATTTAAACACGACACTCATGTACTAGTTGCATGTTCATTGTACGTAAATGTTCTAGCAATTCAAACACCATCCTTTCCCTTCGTAACACCATTTCGCCTTTCAAAACATAATGAAAAAATCAGGTATACCACAAACAGTTTACTAGAAAAAAATCGTGTGGGATGCGATATAAAATATCTTGGCGCACCGTCTTGTCTGGCTTATGCAGGAAGCTTCGTCGTCTATAGTCCACCGCCCCGCTTGAACCACACTTGCACACCAGTTTCTCGCGGCACCGAGCAAAAATGTTTTGCCACCGCGTAAATATCTATCTCCCCGCCCCCTCCCATCTACCAAAAGCCACATTTCCACTGTTCCTCCTTGTTTTCCAAGTTGAAACCTTCACTACTGCTTACTGGCAGCTCAGCCTCTTCGTCAGCGACCCTTCTTCTTGCAGCGCCGCCTCCTCGTCAGCTTCCCTTCTTGCAGCGCCACCTCCACGCCGGCGACCCTTCTTCTTGCAGCGCCGCCTGCTCGCCGGCGAACCTTCTTATTGCTGTGCCGCCTCCTCACCGCTGACCCTTCTTCTTGCTGTGCGGCCTTGTCGATATGGTCAGGCAATCCACACCCCACCCACACCATCCTCCTCCTTTCTCGTCCCACATGCCCCAACTGATGGAGCAACACCTTCCACCGAAATCACTGCCCTCCTCCTCCAATTAAGTGCCGCCCACAACCATTTTACATGCAGTATAACATGGAGCTGAGTAGCATGTGGCTGCACGCGCGAACGAGGTCGCTATGGCTGCCATGCGTGTCGACCACCAAATCTTGGAGGAGCACCTCGTCTTTGAGGCTACCATCGACACCGCTGCATGGTTGTCTACATTAAAATACAGTTCGTGATGTTTTCTCGAGGCCACCACCAGTGCCTTCTAGTGATTTTTCCTCTGTAATGTTAATATGCAATCTGATGTTCAGTTAACAGTTTGGTCCTCTGAAATGTAATGTTCAGTTAACACCTAGGTCCAACAATTGCTATATTTCATAGTACTATTCTCAAGCATTCTTTGTTTTGTTAACTGTCTTATCTTCTAGTACATGTTTCTATTCTGCACAGTCGTGATCAGTTAACAATTTTGGTTCATTTGGTTGGTTGTCCATTTAACTGTTTGTTCAGTTCTGCAATTTGATTTTCATTTGCTATGGGTAAAATTTTGTATTGTTATGCATGTGACACCAATCAAATTTGGCTGTACTCAATACATATTCTACTGATAGTATGGCAACTCTCAGTTAACCTGATCAAGATCTTCCTTATGTGTGTTGCAGGGAAACAATGGGAGACACTGCGGTTTACCATCGAGGTTTGTTCAAGCAGGGTCCTTTGGCTAATAGCACATTATTGTGTAGTTGCAGGAATCATTCTAATATTTAGGTTTCTTACAATTTGGTCTTGCACATGTAGGTCCTGCTGTTAGAGGCTTAGACCCACTATTCGACCCATTTTGCATATGGGGAAATGAGATGTCCATGAATATCAGTCAAGTCAAGAAACTCAGAAAGATTGTGAGGATGAAGAAACTTGCGACGAATAACAGCAAGATCTTTGTTTGCACAATGAAGAAGACATCAGTCAACTATAGTATGGTACCAACTCTTTTACCTTGTTTTTACCCCTTGCGCCATTTCAAAATTTACAACAGCGATTTATGCATAGCTTTGTTTTCAGTACTTTTCAAAGCAGTTCACCGATGATTACCTCTCAAACCACCTGCATGGTCAAGAGGCGAGGAAGGTATTCATTCAACACCCACGGTACAATATTGAAGTCTTGCTGAAGAGGACGAAGGTTGGGCAGGCAATTATCCATAGCCACTAGCCTAAAGTTGCAAGGACATCAACATCACTGAAGGCTCAATATTTTCCTTCCGCTTCAGCAGTTTCCCAGATGAGATTCGTCTGTCTATTTACCGTGTATGATGCTACTTTCCAAAGGTTTTTGATGTTGCATGTGAAACTTGGTGCTATTGTGTAATGGCATAACTAAGTGCCGCAGCTATCTGATGTAATTCGGTTATGAAATCCTGGTTGCTTTTATACGGATATGAAATATCTGGCGTGTTTTACAAGAAATATCAATTTGATTTGTACATGGATTATCAATAATAGGCTAATTACCATTCTTATTGGGGTTTTCTATTGCAAATGGTTACTCAGACAGCACCGTGGGCGATGACTCAAACAACCTGCATGGTTTCTAGAATGTAGGTGTGTTCGATCAACTAACAATCACACACGGCTTCCAGCAGCGAACTATTTGCGTTAGGCCACCTTGAACAAACGTTTCCACACAAAGAACTGTGTGGGACGTACATACCTATAGAAATGATTTTCTGGGATTCACCATGTGGGATGTACATACCTACGGAAATGATTTCTGGGATTCACCGTGTGGGATTTACATACCTATGGAAATGATTTATGGGATTCACCGTGTGGGATGTACATACCTACGGATATGATTTCTGGGATTCACTGTGTGGGATGTACATACCTACGGAAATGATTGGGTTTCCATGCCTCGCCCGATCGCACACGGCCCCAGCATGGGTCCCAGGAGGGCCCATCCCCGACGATTTCTGGGTCGTGTGGGAAGGACCCCCCTATCGCCCACACTCACTTGGTGACGGTTCCAAATGTCGTCGCGGAAAGGGGTTTTAAACCGTTTGTTTAGGACGGCATTGTACCAATGGGGACTAAACTTTGTTTCTAGAAATATTCTAGACTATGCTGCAGGTGGCACTTTTATGGGAATTATATTGGGAGAGGCTACAAAGCTTCTTGATAATATGATGACAAATTATTCTCAATGGCACACCGAACGAGCTCCAACTGGTAAGAAGGTAAACTCTATCGAAGAAATTACTACTTTGAGTGATAAAATGGGAGCTCTTATGAATATGCTTACTAGTAAAAATGCTCATGTTGATCCTAGTGATGTTCCACTATCTCCTTTGATTGATCAAAATAATGGTGCTATTGATTTGAATTTTGTCGCCAGGAATAATTTCAACAACAATGCTTATAGGGGTAATTTCAATCCTAGATCGTATCCCGGAAATCCCTCTAATTCCTATGGTAATTCATATAATAATAATAGGATGCCTACTGAACTTGATAAAAACATTAAAGAATTTATTAGTTCTCAAAATAGCTTCAATGCGATGGTAGAAGAAAAACTACATAAAGTTGATGATATGGCTAGAAATATGGATAGAGTTGCTCATGATGTGGAAACTCTTAAAATGAAAATTTTGCCAGCTAAGCATGATACTAATGAGTCAATAAAATCTATCCAAGTCTCCATTAATGAAAGTAAAGATAGAACCGCTAGGTTGAGAGCTAAGCGGGAATTTCTAGAAAAGGCTATTCCACACGGTTTTTATCTTATTCATGATGGAGATATTAAAATGATTGGTGTGACACCCATTGAAACTTTGTTTACTACATAAAACTTGATGAAAAAGGGACTAGAGATGAGTCACTTTAGCTAAAAGGCGCCCCAGTTGTTTGGAGGGTGATGATTTTAATGATTAAAATGACAAAAGTGGGTTTCGAGAGGTCAAGACTTTAAATAGTGATGTGGCCACTACTTTGGATTACAAGGACTTTGATTATGATAATTGTTATTCGATTGAATGTATTTCCTTGTTGCAATCCATGATAAATTCACCTAATGCTTACACACAAAATAAAGCTTTTACTAAACATATTATAGAAGCTATGATAAAAGCTCATGAAGAAAGGCTACAAATGGAAGTTTCTATACCTAGAAATTACATGATGAATGGGAACCTACTATCGAAGTTAAGATTAAATATTATGAATGTAATGATTTGTGTGATCTAGGAGCTAGCGTCTCTACTATACCAAAATGTTTATGGGACGTGCTATGTCTCAGCGATATGAATGAATGTTCCCATAACTTGCATTTAGCGGATTCAACTATTAATAAACCATTGGGTAGAATAGATAATGCTCTCATACTTGCTGATAGAAATTGTGTGCCCGTGGATTTCATTGTGCACGATATTGAATGCAATATGTCTTGTCCTATAATACTTAGTAGGCCTTTCCTACGAACCATAGGTGTAACACCCACAATGCGGCTATATCTCCCACGTGTCGGGGCACGACTTAGAGGCATAGCCGCATGGTAGGTTTGTCGCAAGAGGGGTAATCTTCACACAATCCCATGTACTAAATAGAAAGGGATAAAGAGTTGGCTTACAATCGCCACTTCACACAAATACAAGTTAAACATACATCATCCAGAATACAAACAAGGTCCGACTATGGAACCAAAATAAAAGAAGACAACCCCAAATGCTAGATCCCTGATCATCCCAACTGGGCTCCACTACTGATCAACTGGAAACGAAACAACATAACAAACACGATCTTCATCTAGCTCCCTCTTGAGCTCAATTGCGTCACCTGCACTGGTATCATCGGCACCTGCAACTGTTTCGAAGTATCTGTGAGCCACGAGGACTCAGCAATCTCACACTCGCGAGATCAAGACTATTTAAGCTTATGGGTAGGAAAGGGTAGTGAGGTGGAGCTGCAGCAAGCACTAGCATATATGGTGGCTAACTTACGCAAATAAGAGCGAGAAGAGAAGTAACACAACGGTCGTGAACTAGAAATGATCAAGAAGTGATCCTGAAACTACTTACGCTCAAGCATAACATAAGAACTGTGTTCACTTCCCGGACTCCGCCGAGAAGAGACCATCACGGCTACACACGCGGTTGATGCATTTTAATTAAGTTAAGTGTCAAGTTCTCTACAACCGGATATTAACAAATTCCCATCTGCCCATAACCGCGGGCACGACTTTCGAAAGTTCAAAACCCTGCAAGGGTGTCCCAGCTTAGCCCATAACAAGCTCTCACGGTCAATGAAGGATATTCCTTCTCCCAGGAAGACCTGATTAGGCTCGGAATCCCGGTTACAGGACATTTCGTCAATAGTAAAATAAGACCAGCAAAGCCATCCGAATGTGCCGACAAATCCCGATAGGAGCTGCACATATCTCGTTCTCAGGGCACACCGGATGGGCAGGACGTTGGGTTGGCATAGACCCTGGTTGCCCAGGGGGCGCCGGACATCGCCCAGTTTGGACCAACACTTAGAGACGCACTGGCCCGGGGAGGTTAAAATAAAGATGACCCTCGAGAGCGCGACTCTCAAGGGAAAAGTAGGTGGTGGTGAGGCAAATGGTAAAACCAAGGTTGGGCCTTGCTGGAAGAGTTTTATTCAAATCGAACTGTCAAGGGGTCCCCATAACACCCAACCGTGCAAGGAACGCAAAATCAAGGAACATAACACCAGTATCACAGAAACTAGGGCGGCAAGAGTGGAACAAAACACCAGGCATAAGGCCGAGCCTTCCACCCTTTACAAAGTATATAGATGCATTAATTAAAATAAGAGATATTGTGAAATCCCAACATATCCATGTTCCAACATGGAACAAACTCCATCTTCACCTGCAACTAGTAACGCTATAAGAGGGGCTGAGCAAAGCGGTTACATAGCCAAACAACGGTTTGCTAGGAAAGGTGGGTTAGAGGCTTGACATGGCCATATGGGAGGCATGATATAGCAAGTGGTAGGTATCGCGGCATAGCAAAAAGAGTGATCAACTAGCAAGCAAAGATAGAAGTGATTTCGAGGGTATGGTCATCTTGCCTGTGATCCCGCAAGGAAGAAGAACGAGTCCATGAAGAAGACAAACGGTCGTAGTCGAACGGATCCTCACAAACGCGACGTTAACGGAACCAATCCGAAGAAGCACACCGGAAAGAAGCAAACAACATGGTAAAGAACCACCACATAACCATGGCATGATGCACAACTAAGTATGATGCATGTCCGGTTTAAAGAGGGCATGGCATGGCAAAGTGCACAAACAATTCTACAAATTAAGTGGAGCTCAATATGCAACGAGTTGCATATTGACGAAACACCACAACAAGTTATTTAGTTCGATCTCGTTTATGTACTCAACAATATTAAATGTTTTTAGCATGGCAAGGGGTCAAGCAAAGTAAAACTACCTATCTAGGCAAGTTTAAATGAGGCCGAAACAACAAACAAAAAGTCCGGAAAAATCCCCATGTGCATATTTTAGATTTGGTACTGTTCTTCCCTAAACCATATCTTATAGTTGTTGAACATGCAAAGTAAAGCCACCATGATAATCTATGCATTTTTCTACCCCATTTACATATAAAGATTATTAAATTTGGAGGTACAGTTAAATAGTTATGAATTAAAACATTTCAGCATGGCAATAGGCAAAATATAAGAAAACATCATTTTAAACATGTCAAACATGATTTAAAGTTGGATATTATTAAACTAGACAAGATTCTAAGCATTTTTCATATAAAGTTTGTTTTCATATGATGCACCGTTTGTGAGTTATTAAATGCATGAAACTTAGGGGGTTTTCTGCAAAACTGCGTTCTCTGGTTAAATAGGAAAATTCGTCCAGAGAAAATAGCACTACACGGGCTGAAACTGGAGCAGGATGGGCTAACAGAAAAAAAAAACAAAAGGGGGCACTATGGCCTCACCATGGGCTTTGGCCCAAGGCGGTGGAGAGGAAGCCCGGTTGGCCGCGAGGGGGGAGCTGCTTGGGCCGTGTTCTCTGCGTGTCCTGGCGCGTAGCGGGGGCGTGGTCAACGGGCGCTCGTTATCTACATACGAACAGGAGGAGGTCGAGGCAAGGGGTCACGGGCGGCGAACTTGACGCGATTCCGGCGGCGCCAGGAAATGGAGGACGACAAGGAGGAGTGGATCCACCTGGGGCGACGGTACTGGCAGGATGCGGGCGCTGCTTGTGCTTCCCACCTGCGGGACGATGGTGAGGGCGGAGGAAGGCGACGGCATGCATCTGGGTCGAGGAGGCTACATCAATGGTGCTCGCGGGCAGAGGATGTAGGGCCTTGGGAACGGCGGAGTCCACGGGCGCGGTCGCTGGAGCGGTCCACACGAGGAGCAGGGGCGCATCATCCCGTCCCACTCGAAGTAGGGGAAAACAGGGGCGGCGATAGGGACTTGGCGTCGGAGAGGCAAGCGAAGGCGGACTGGGACGGGAGCAGACCGGGGGAATGGAGGCAGCGACGGGGATCTCCGGTGGTGGAGCTCGACCGGAGGCCGGCGGTGGCTTCTATGGCGCCGGTGTGCTCCTGTGAAGAGAGCAAAGAGAGAGACGAGGTGAGGGGAGAACCGGAGAGGGAAGACAAAAAGGACGCATGGAGAGAGAACCAGGCGATGAGGTCCCATCTGCTGGTGGTGCTCATCGGCGGAGGGAGCTCTGGTGGTTCTGCGGCTTACCGCGCGCGAAGGATGGGTGTGGACGGAGGGGAACAAGGCAGGAACTCGCTCAAGGAGAACGAGCGTTGGAACGTGCGGCTCTCTGTTGATGCGGTATGTGGGAGGATGAACTGGGAGCCTACAGACTGTTTGATCCGGATCTGATGGTCCAGAGCAACGGTGGAATGGATGGATGTGGTTGGGTGGATCTGGAAAACGGGGTAGGCAGGCTGGTTCGGTGTTGGATTCGAGGATGGTGGCGGCGACGGGTGAGGGATTGGATGGATGGGACTGCCTAGACTAGGTTTTGGACCTATATATATACATAGCATAAGGGTTCGATTAGGGGCGATCTAGTCCCTCCGATGAAAATCAGATGGTCAGGAAAAAATAGGGTAGGGAGCCCTATAAACAAAATGGAGATGTTTTGTAGACGTTTGGGGATGATCCGGACCCAACGGTGACGACTGTCCGGGTCAGGTCCGGGACAGCTTTTCAGACGCGCGCGCGAGGAGGGCGCGGGCTGACGAGAGAGATTAGGATGGTCCTGGTGGTAGGTAGTGGACTGTGTAGACGGTTTGGGGGAGAAAAGAGAGGGAAAGCCCGACGACAGTTCTCGGAGACAGAAAACGTCCGGCGTCTGACCGACTATAATGTCACTATAAATATCCGTTGGGGCATCAAACGGGCTCCGAATGCGATGAAACTTGGCAGGAGTCCTATCTACACTATAACAACACCGCATGCCAACTTCCAACCCATTCCGAGAACATTTCCCCGCCACTTATAAAATACTATTTCAGAGGTGTCGTGGGCGCGTGCAAGTGTCTGGGCTCAGAACGGACAACGGAAGGAACTAGGAGACCCGGACGAATACAAGTTTCAAAAAACATGATGATGCAATGAACATGATGACATGATGAAAAGCAACACGCAAGCAAAAGACATGGCAAAGACAACGAATAACTGGAAGACATCTGGCGCAACGGTCTCGGGGCGTCATAACACTCCACCACTACGAGAGGATCTTGTCCCGAGATCTAGGATGGCACCGGAGAAAAATGGAAGAGGAAGAGAAAAGGTAAAGCTAAGTTGCTTCTTTGACAAACGAGTGAAACCAAAGAACCTTGCGAGGTTGAACAAATTGAAATAAAGTATACAATGAATATGAACAAAGTTGAAAATACTCCGTTAGAAAGAGGAACAAGGAACATTACTAGAACCTTGTAGGTTGAAAGACATAAGGAAAAGGGGTGCAATGGGCAAGAAGTACATGCAAGCACTCCGGTCAAAACGAGAAGTACAAGAAACGATAAATGTCAATTACGACAACACTCTGGTAAGAAATGGAAGGCAAATAATATGAGCTAGGCAAAATGAAAGTACTTGGATGAGACTTCAGTTAGAAGAGGAATGATAGGCATAACACTCCAGTTAAAACAAGATAGAGAAGGGAAAAGAATGGTATAATTTGGGCAGCACTCTGACTGTAAATAGAAGGAAATGAACATGAATTTGACAAGATGAGAGGATACTTGATGAAATCAACAACACACTTCCTCTGGAACTATTGTAAGAATGGCACAATGGGTAAGAAAGATTTCAGACATCACTCCGGTTGAGAAGGGAGGCAAAACTTGATAAGATTAGAGAACTTGAATGGAGAACATGACACTCCGGTTAAATGGATAGGCAAAGGAAAGAGCATGATCTTGGCAAATCGAGATGATGGGATGAAGAGAGCAACGCCACCATGCCTCCAGAACAAATGAATGGAAAACTAGATGGTTGGGCTTCGGAGATCAAACTGAAAAGACAACTGAATTGTTCCAGATGGGAGTAAAGAATTCTCACAAACGAAAACAATTATGAGAGGATGGCATAAGGCTAGCACCCGAATCTTCAAGAGAACATATATGATTGCGGAGAAGCTCTTCTTCGGTCTTCAAATGTTGAGAAAGATGACGAGAAACATCGTCAAGATTTGTTGAGACACTCAGGAATGATTAAAAGAGGAAAGGTTGAGCCAAAGATGAAAAGAATTTGAAAGCGATATTGGAGAAGGCAATTGACTGATGCAAATTCATTCTTACGTCAAACTTTGAAAGATTTGAGAATAACTCCGGTAAAATTAGAAGAGTCAGGTAAGATCCTGGGAAAAGACCTGTGGGTTTGGGCCCACTCAAAATAAACACCGTTGAATGATTACTTGAAAGATATTGCACTGGTTAAATTAAATGGCTTGAATGAGATAACAACCTCGAAATAGGTTGAACAGATTTTGAATGAAAGGACGAGCCTTCTGAGATATCTTCAGCACTCACGAACAATGAATAGCGAGAGGTGAAAGATTGAGAGCTGCACCGGCATGAGAAAACATTTGAAACGAGGAAAAGGATGTGATCACCATCGAAAGATTGCATTGAAAACACCGGGGAAGATAAAAGAACAAAGAATGATAAACTTGAAGCTTCATTTATCATCTTCATGAGAATCACCTAATAAGAACATTGATTGAAAAGAATGAAGAGACTTCACATGAATAAAATGGATACTTGATTAAGAAGTCTGAGTCCTTGAAGGAAAAGGGTTGGGAGGGTGGGAAAACAAAGGCAACTTGGGACGGATGAAACAAACAATGTTGAGCAGACTTTGAGTTGATCTTGCGGATGTTGAAAATGATCGGATCCACTTGAAGAGAAACATGCCGGTTGAAAAGGATTGACATGACAATCTTGATTATCATGAAGGATTAGTATTCACATAGAAATATGAGAACACCGCTTAGGCAAGGTATGGAATCAACATTTGACTTCGAAGCAACTTGAATACCACAACTGAAAACAAAAACAAAGGATTGGCTTGCAAAATAAGCCGGAACAAACATATGATAGAGATTTCATCCGAAGTTTTCATGGTGGGTCCCACACGGGATCGATCGTACAGCACCATCATGTACAAGGCAGTGCACATGACATACGAAGCGTCCCCGAGTCAGCATAGCCAAGGACTCTTTAAGACACAACGAGACCACTGTAAAACCAACCGTGGATAGGCGGACCACTAGACGTCGAACCCCAATCTCATATCATGCATCTGTCGGAAAGATATCCTAGGAGCTACTTGAATTCCCACTTATAAACTCCCCAAACTTTCTGGTTATGAAATCAGGTGTTGGGGATACAGTGGAAGCATAATATCTCACCCAAAACTAGCAAATCCTACATCCAGCTGTATCCATCCTTCAACACATAACCAAGAAAACTTCGGAAATCGTTTACCTCAACCTTCGAAAATCATCCGTTATGCGAGTTATGGCAATACTCCCAAACTCCCGCCCTAGTACTGGGTGGCGTCGAGGTTATCTCACCAACAACTGCATAAAAGAGATTTTCGATGTCGGCGAACTCAGTTATTCCAAAGCTGCAATGATAAAATCGTGACGACAACACCTCGGAGCTCAACTCCGCGGGACACTACCACAACCCCTAAATGTTAAGAGGCACCAAGAACAATGTTATCATCACAAAACCATCGGTACGATTCCAAGATACCCGCGTGATCCTAAAAAAATCGTGAAATTTGAGGAGAGAAGAGTCAAAACTCTATGTTAGGAGGCCTCACCAGAGCGACGAAGGGACTGAGGAGTAAAAAGAACCCTACTCTCCGATATATATATAATCCTATAAGACTCAAAACATTTGTTCTAGACTCAACAACGACAGTGATTCGATCAAGCAGGGGGCTCCTAAGTTGGGGATGGCTCTGATTACCAACTTGTAACACCCACAATGCGGCTATATCTCCCACGTGTCAGGGCACGACTTAGAGACATAGCCGCATGGTAGGTTTGTCGCAAGAGGGGTAATCTTCACACAATCCCATGTACTGAATAGAAAGGGATAAAGAGTTGGCTTACAATCGCCACTTAACATAAATACAAGTTAAACATACATCATCCAGAATACAAAACAAGGTCCGACTACAGAACCAAAATAAAAGAAGACAACCCCAAATGCTAGATCCCCTATCGTCCCAACTGGGCTCCACTAGTGATCAATTGGAAATGAAACAACATAACAAACACGATCTTCATCTAGCTCCCTATTGAGCTCAGTTGTGTCACCTGCACTGGTATCATCGGCACCTGCAACTGTTTGGAAGTATCTGTGAGCCACGAGGACTCAGCAATCTCACACCCGCGAGATCAAGACTATTTAATCTTATGGGTAGGAAAGGGTAGTGAGGTGGAGCTGCAGCAAGCACTAGCATATATGGTGGCTAACTTACGCAAATAAGAGTGAGAACAGAAGCAACGCAACGGTCGTGAACTAGAAATGATCAAGAAGTGGTCCTGAAACTACTTACGCTCAAGCATAACACAAGAACCGTGTTCACTTCCCGGACTCCGCCGAGAAGAGACCATCACGGCTACACATGCGGTTGATGCATTTTAATTAAGTTAAGTGTCAAATTCTCTACAACCGGATATTAACAAATTCCCATCTGCCCATAACCGCGGGCATGGCTTTCGAAAGTTCAAAACCCTGCAGGGGTGTCCCAATTTAGCCCATCACAAGCTCTCACGGTCAACGAAGGATATTCCTTCTCCCAGGAAGACCCGATCAGGCTCGAAATCCCGGTCAAAAGACATTTCGTCAATGGTAAAACAAGACCGGGAAAGCTGCCCGAATGTGCCGACAAATCCCGATAGGAGCTGCACATATCTCATTCTTAGGGCACACCAGATGGGCAGGACGTCGGGTTGGCATAGACCCTGGTTGCCCAGGGGGCGCCGTACATCGCCTAGGTTGGACCAACACTTAGAGAAGCACTGGCCCGGGGGGTTAAAATAAAGATGACCCTCGAGAGCGCGACTCCCAAGGGAAAAGTAGGTGGCGGTGAGGCAAATGGTAAAACCAAGGTTGGGCCTTGCTGGAAGAGTTTTATTCAAAGCGAACTGTCAAGGGGTCCCCATAACACCCAACCGTGTAAGGAACGCAAAATCAAGGAACATAACACCGGTATGACGGAAACTAGGGCGGCAAGAGTGGAACAAAACACCAGGCATAAGGCCGAGCCTTCCACCCTTTACCAAGTATATAGATGCATTAATTAAAATAAGAGATATTGTGATATCCCAACATATCCATGTTCCAACATGGAACAAACTCCATCTTCACCTGCAACTAGTAACGCTATAAGAGGGGCTGAGCAAAGCGGTAACATAGCCAAACAACGCTTTGCTAGGAAATGTGGGTTAGAGGCTTGACATGGCAATATGAGAGGCATGATATAGCAAGTGGTAGGTATCGCGGCATAGCAAAAAGAGCGAGCAACTAGCAAGCAAAGATAGAAGTGATTTCGAGGGTATGGTCATCTTGCCTGAGATCCCTCAAGGAAGAAGAACGAGTCCATGAAGAAGACAAACAGTCGTAGTCGAACGGATCCTCACAAACGCGACGTTAACGGAACCAACCCGAAGAAGCACACCGGAAAGAAGCAAACAACATGGTAAAGAACCACCGCATAACCATGGCATGATGCACAACCAAGTATGATGCATGTCCGGTTTAAAGAGGGCATGGCATGGCAAAGTGCACAAGCAATTCTACAAATTAAGTGGATCTCAATATGCAACGAGTTGCATATTGACGAAACACCACAAAAAGTTATTTAGTTCGATCTCGTTTATGTACTCAACAATATTAAATGTTTTTTTAGCATGGCAAGGGGTCAAGCAAAGTAAAACTACCTATCTAGGAAAGTTTAAATGAGGCAGGAACAACAAACAACAAGTCCGAAAAAATCCCCATGTGCATATTTTAGATTTGGTAATGTTCTGCCCTAAACCATATCTTATAGTGGTTGAACATGCAAAGTAAAGCCACCATGATAATCTATGCATTGTTCTACCCCATTTACATATAAAGATTATTAAATTTGGAGCTACAGTTAAATAGTTATGAATTAAAACATTTTAGCATGGCAATAGGAAAAATATAAGCAAACAACTTTTAAACATGTCAAACATGATTGAAAGTTGGATATTAGTAAACTAGACAAGATTCTAAGCATTTTTCATATAAGGGTTGTTTTCATATGATGCACCGGTTGTGAGTTATTAAATGCATGAAACTTCGGGGGTTTTCTGCAAAACTGTGTTCTGTGGTTAAATAGGAAAATTCGTCCAGAGAAAAAAAAACACTACACGGGCTGAAACTGGAGCAGGTTGGGCCAACAATAAAAGGGGCCACTGGGGCCTCACCATGGGCTTTGGCCCAAGGCGGTGGATAGGAAGCCCGGTTGGCCGGGAGGGGGAGCTGCTTGGGTCGTGTTCGTTGCGTGTCCTGGCGTGTAGCGGGGGCATGGTCAACGGGCGCTCGTCGTCTCCATACGAACAGCAGGAGGTCGAGGCAAGGGGTCGCGGGCGGTGGACTTGACGCGATTCCGGCGGCTCCAGGAGATGGAGGACGAGGAGGAGAAGTGGATCCACCTGGGGCGATGGTACTGGCAGGATGCGGGCGCTGCTTGTGCTGCCCACCAGTGGGACGATGGTGAGGGCGGAGGAAGGCGACAGCGTGCATCCGGGTCGAGGAGGCTGCAGCAATGGTGTTCGCGGGCAGAGGATGCAGGGCCTTGGGAATGGTGGAGTCCACGGGCGCAATCGCTGGAGCGGTCCACACGAGGAGCAGGGGCGCATCGTCCTGTCCTTCTCGAAGCAGGGGGGAAACAGGGGTGGCGACAGGGACTTGGCGTCGGAGAGGCAAGCGAAGGCGGACTTGGACGGGCACAGACAGGGGGAATGGAGGGAGCGACGGGGATCTCCGGTGGCGGAGCTCGACACGGAGGCCGGAGGTGGGTTCCATGGCGCCGGTGTGCTCCTGTGAAGAGAGCAAAGAGAGAGTCGAGGTGAGGGGAGAACCAGAGAGGGAAAACAAAAAGGACGCAGGGAGAGACAGAACCAGGCGGCGAGGGCTCATCTGCTGGTGGTGCTCGTCGGCGGAGGGAGCTCCAGTGGTTCTACGGCTTGCCGCGCACAAAGGATGGGCGAGGACGGAGGGGAACGAGGCAGGAACTCGCTCGAGGAGAACGAACGTTGGAATGTGCGGCTCTCTGTTGCTGCGGTAGGTGGGAGGATGAACTAGGAGGCTACGGACTATTCGATCCGGATCTGATGGTCCAGAGCGACGATGGAATTGATGGATGTGGTTGGGTGGATCTGGAAAACGAGGTAGGCAGGCTGTTTCGATGCTAGATCCGAGCATGGTGGCGGCGAGTGAGGGATTGGATGGATGGGACTGCCTAGACTAGGTTTTGGACAAATATATATACATAGCATAAGGGTTAGATTAGGGGCGATCTAGTCCCTCCGATCAAAATCAGATGGTCAGGAAAAAATAGGCTAGGGATCCCAATAAACAAAACAGAGATATTTTGTAGACGTTTGGGGATGATCCAGACCCAACGGTGATGACCGTCCGGGTTGGGTCCGGGACAGCTTTTCGGACGCGCGCGCAAGGAGGGCCTCGGGATGACAAGAGAGGTTAGGATGGGCCTGGTGGTAGGTAGTGGACTGTGTAGACGGTTTTAGGGAGAAAAGAGAGGGAAAGCCCGGTGACAGTTCTCGGAGACCGAAAACGTCCGGCGTCTGACCGACTATAATGTCGCTATAAATATCCGTCGGGGCATCAAACGGGCTCCGAATGCGATGAAACTTGGCAGGCGTCCTATCTACACTATAGCAACACCGCATGCCAACTTTCAACCCATTCCGAGAAAATTTCCCGGCCACTTATAAAATACTATTTCGGAGGTGTCGCGGGCGCGTGCAAGTGCGTCTGGGCTCAGAACAGACAACGGAAGGAACTAGGAGACCCGTGCGAATGCAAGTTTCAAAAAACATGATGATGCAATGCACATGATGACATGATGAAAAGCAACACGCAAGCAAAACACATGGCAAAGACAGCGAATAACTGTGTCGGGACCCCGACTCAATGCCACACCGATCTAGCATGTAACACATCATATCACTTTGCGGCCTCACGCACGGTATTCCCACGGGTGTCGTCTTACCATGGCCCGGGAACGTTTGCGCCTTTTGGCTCACGTATATGATAGTGTCGCTAGCATCCATATGACAGAGAACCCGGGCCGACATGACTAGTCGTGAACCCAAAGTGGCACTAACCTATGGGGACAGGCATACATGAATCACATCGAGCATGTCGGTCATCAACGTATGAATTCGGGCTGTAGCACTGGGCTAACAGGACTCCGGTATCCCGGGCTGTAGCGGGCTAGGCAGGACTCCGAATATCACCGCGTGACATTTCCCCGAAGGGACAGACATAGGAACGAGGTGAAACACATGCCGGCCAGTCAGGTGTCCAAGCAGTAGTGCTGGGCTAGCAGGACTCCGGTGAACCGGGCTGTAGCGGACTACTATCGCTCAAAAGCACGAGACTACATTTCCCCATAAGAGAGGCTACCAAGGATAAACAACTAGGTTGTCGGATCCCACACATAGCAATACAAGTTACACATACGCATAACATGCAAGTATGTGTTGTACAACATGGCATCACAACATAACGCAAACTCATATAGATAAGGCTCAAAGAGCCATCATAGCATTTATTACAAACAGGGGTCACATGACCCAACATTCAGAGCAATCAAGCAACAAACGAAAGCATTACATGTCTGAGTACAGACATCTATAAATGAAAAAAAGGCTGAAAGCCTGACTATCTACAACGTCCGATCAAGATCGTAGCTGAGGCACAAGCTACTTGTCGAAGTCCACGAGAACACTAGTAAGACCGAAGTCTCCGCTGCAAAAACATAAATAAAGCAACGTGAGTACAAAGGTACTCAGCAAGACTTACATCAGATCCTATCATACATGCACTTGTTTCAAGAGAGTAATGTGGGGTTTAGTTGCAGCAAGCCAGCTTTGACTCTGTGGCTAATCTGTCCTACGACTACCAGAACTTCTTTGAGGTGATATGGCGCACACGAGTCCGCTAATCACCACACAAATACTCCACTATGGATTCATCCCCGTCTCCCTAAGAGAAGGCCATCCATAGCACTCACACTTGTCTTGAGCATTTTATAGTATCCACTTCAAGTTGTCTATGTACCATGTAAGCATCCAAGAAGTCCATAACCGCGGACCCGGCTATTCGAATAGATCATGTTAACCCTGCAGGGGTGTACTTCTTCACACACGCTCTCGCCACTTACCGCCATGTACACGTCATGTATCTCGGCAACCTTCAAGCGGAAGCCTGGCGAGGGTGTCGGCCACGACCTGACTAACCACACAAGACTCTAGCCCAGGTTTATCGCCAATTCGCATTCCATCCGTAAGGAGATCCGGCCGGGGTGTCGCTCACGGCCCCAAACAATGTGTGCAGGGTTCCCGAGCCCACCATCCGGGTGCCACTCGGTACACCGTGCCACGTGTGCCTAGTCTGTCCCAAGCCCACCCTGCCGGGTGCCACTTGGTAGAAAAATAGCACTACCTACAAACACCAGAAACTAGTTGCGACTCCTGGACAGAGATCAAGTTGGCTAATAAGTCGAGAGGGGCACTTAAGCATTCCAATGTCTGGTAGTAGCTAGTCATTGGACGACATACATAGAACTCAGTGCTTAAGGACGGTTCCAGTGAGACAACCCACCATGTACTCCTACATGGCCTCTCACCGCTACCTTTACCAAATCGTGTTCACGCACTTAACTCTTAGCACCAGAACATATCGTAACACTCCAATTCATTCCCAATGAATCAGACCTGACACAACTCTAAGCAATAATAGGCATAGCATGGTAGGAACACAACATGGCTCAATCAACTCCTACACATGCTAGTGGGTTTCAACTATTTACTGTGGCAATGACAGGTCATGCAGAGGAATGGGTTCAACTACCGCAGCACAAAGTAGCAGATGAATCATTGTTGTCCTAATGCAATAACTGAGAGCAGGAGCGAGAGAGTAGGATTGTATCGGAATGAACAAGGGGGTTTGCTTGCCTGGTAAATCAACAAGGGAGGCACTGCCTCACAGACAGGTACTCTGGAACGGTCTCCGGAGCAGGACCTATCGAGAAGGAACGGTGCCGGCAATCAATACACAATCATATGCAACAATATGATGCATGAACATGGCATGTAGATGTGATGTTGTTGAGCTAATGCAACTAGTATTCATTTGGTTTGAAGTCCATTTGAACCAAAAGCTCAAATGCATCTCCAAAGTAAGCTATTATAAATGCCATAATGTGTTTTCTCATATACAGCATGTATAAGTTGGTTTTTCATGCATGAAACTAGTACAGATGGAAAGGTTGCATTTTTCTGATAATTTTTCATATATAAATTATTTCAATCTGAGCTACGGTTGAATTTCTATGATTTTTTGAAGTTTAAATCATTTTCTGGAATTTCCTGATTTATTTTAATTCCAGAAAATAAATAATTGCGTCAGCACTGTGTCATGCTTGTGTCAGCAAGTCAACAGCGCTGACTGGTCAAACCTGACGTGTGGGGTCCACATGTCAGTGACAGGGGGTTAAACAGGGTTAGTTTAATCCTAACTAAAGGATTAGTGGCGTTGGGGCCCACTAGTCAGTGTCAGGGGGGTTAGTTAACGGTGATTAGCACTAAGCTAATCACCTGGTCGACGGGGCCCACCCGTCAGGCCGGCGAGGTCGTCAGCGGCGACCTCTGGACGCGGCGGCGTCCGTGATACAAGCCATGGGGGCGGCGTCGGAGAGCACCGGGGCGTAGCCCGGGCTCTCGCGCATCTGGTGGGGCAGGTGGGAGGAGCTGGGGAGGCCGGAGCTCGCCGGAGCAAAGCTCGCGGCGGTGGCCGGAGCTCGAGATAGCGCGGGCGTGGGGCTGCAGCTCGCGTTCGAGCGAACGGAGAGCACAGGCGGTAGCTACGAGGCAGCAGGAGCACGTCGGAGCTACTACGTGAGGCGGAGGTGCTCGGGGGCACGGAGCTCGCCGGCCATGGCGGACGGTGGCTTCGGGCGCTCGCGGGGCAGCGGCTACAGGGCACGCGCGAGAGAGAGAGGTGAGGGGAAAGGAAGAGGGGCTCACGGCGGACTCGCAGAGCAGGCCAGTGTGCTCGGGGACGTCCTGCGTGCGGCGAATCGACAGCGATGGCGATCTGCGGCGGCCGGAGGTGATGAAGGCGACGGCGTCGACGATGGAGCGCGTCCGGAGGTGCGTGGCTTGACGAGGAGGTAGAGGGGGTCGTGGCGGAGCTTCTGGACTCTACGGAGGGGCGAGGGAAGGCCGGTGGCCGCGGCAACGGTGGACGGCGGCGATGAGCTCCGCTCGGGCTGCTCGCGAGAGAGAGAGAGCAGAGGAGGGGGGAAGGAACGAGAGAGAGTGAGAGGGTACGGGGGGCGTGGCGACGTCTAAGGCGTCCAGACGAGGAGGCGAGAGGGCAGGCAGGCAGGGAGGCTGGTGGCGTGGCGCGGCGGAGCGCGCGCGCGTCGGGCACGCGCCCATCCCCCTGTCGAGGACGAAGACGACAGATGAGGGGCCAGTGGGCTGGGCCGGCGCTGGCTGCTGTTGGGCTGCACAGGTAAGCATTTTACATCTTTGTTTTCTTTTCTATTTTTCTGACATTTGTTTTGATTTAATTAAAATATTAAATCATTTTATTACCTTATGCCAATTTTTGCAGGAGCTAACTATATTATTCCAAAGCTCCTCAGCAAATGGCATAATTTTTGGACATATATTATAAATATGACATATATATATCCAATGCAAATAATTATCGGATTAATCCAAATGGCCAAAATAAATATCCATGAGCTCCTAAAAATATTGGTTTGATTTTTATCTCTGTCCAATATTTTCAGAGGGCAACATGAACATTTTCTTGGACCTTTTTGGAGCAACTTTTATTTGGGTCATTTCCAAAAATGATTCTGAAGGTTTCACAAATCCTCATTTCAAATTAAATGGAATTTAAACATGATGCACAAATGACTAGCTAGCCTTGAGCATACCAGAACTAGGGATGTGACAAACTGGAAGACATCTGGCGCAACGGTCTCGGGGCATCACAATAGGTGTTATTATTGATATGAAAGAAGGAAATATAAGGTTCCAATTTCCATTGAAGTGTAACACCTGGATAATTATGCTACAGTAATACCATGCTAATGATGCCATGTCACCGCGTTTGTTGTTCTTAACCTCATGTTGATTCAATCACTATTCAAGAAATCCTCTAATTCAACGATTAATCTTCCGATTTATCGCTACTCGGGGGGTGACCGATAAGATTATGCCTTATCTTCACAGTTTATCTTTTGGGCTGATTTATCACTCTAACAAGTGATTTATCATAAATATATCGATAGATCGGACCTATTCATAGCACTATGTTTGCGAAAACTATGTTTATTTGTGTTATGTGGATCTTTTTACGCAATTTGTATTGTTGTCCTATTTTGTTTGTCATTATACAAGGTAACACATCTGTCCAATATTGTTTTGGTGTTCAATATCGCGTATTTTAGTGTTGGGAACTTGGGATTTGCAAAAAAATAGATTAATAGTCGACCGATAAATCGATTAATCGGCCAATTTCCGATTAATCTCTAATTCCTGGCTGACCGAGACGATAACGATAAGCGATATCCTCAACATTGGATTCAATCACGTTCCAATACAAAATTCAAAATTAAGTCAAATGACAAAAGTTTTCAAACATTAAAACTAAGATGTTCTAGATGTGGCAAATAAATCATAAGTAATATTGGTGGAGAAATCATCTTTTTTCTAAAGGTTTAAATGCACAAAATAAAATTAAAAATAGTAAAAGGAAATTAAACAAAAGACAAAAGTAAATAAAAGAAAAAGAGAAGAGAAAAAAAGAAAAGAAGACCCCCTGGACAAATGGGCCAACAGGCCCAGCTCGCCACCCACGTGGCCCAGCTGGCCCAACCCCGCTGCCCCTGGCCTATCAGGCCACACCCCTCGAACCATAACAAACTGATCCCCCCCACTTCCCCCACTCCCTTCACCTCTCCCTCTTCCCCTGGGTGCCGCTGCACGACGCTGCACCGTTGCCCCGCCGCCTGTCGATGGACCGCCCCGTCCTCGTCTCCCCCCTCCCCCACGCCGACTTTATCGAGCCTCGCAGGCG